>NC_138302.1:27257500-27500000 GCF_965601325.2 Salmo salar | reverse complement strand
ACACACACACACACACACACTGTCATGTTGCCCAAAGCCTTTCCATCACCGATACCACGTTGAGTATTCAGTGCTGAGTGAGGTCTATGGAAAGCCAGTGCTTGAAAGCTTGATTGACACATCTGGCGACGCAACCTAAACTGCTGTGGAAAATATATGCGCCACAGCCAATCAAACCATGATAATAGCTCATAGCCTCGCCTCAAAATTACAGTGGGGAGGGTCATTGAGGCATCAGTCAACTCTGATGTCTTTATTACGTCTACTAAAACTATCCCTGGCTGGACACACACCACCACACGCACACACACCGTATTTGACCTCATCTCTGCAACTTCATTTAACCGACAGAGACAGTCGTTTCAGTGGCGACAGAAGAGGGAGGGGGTGAAGGGACGAGCGGAGTTCTGGGTTCATCAATGTCAAGATGGTAGCGAGAGAGAAGAAGCGGTCTGAGGTCACCACCCCTGCTATGACGGCCAATTCTATCACACACACACACTGATTCTATTACTCCCACTAATATAACACTAATGAGGAGGCCATTACTGAGTGCCAGAAATAACCCAGGGGAAGTTTGAGGGACGTTAGAGGGTGTGTGTGTGTCCCCTGCCACTGGCTATAAGAATATATGGACTGTGGACGCAGCAGCCAAGAGAGTCACCTAACTCTCCTTATCAACAGGCTCACGCCTCACTGCTTACTCTAACCCAAACAGGGGATTGGGGGAAGAGGGAGGAGGGGAGAGAGAGAGACTGGAGGAGGAGGAGGGAAAGGGGATAGAGAAAGCAAGAAAGAATGTGGAGAGGAAGAGGAGAACGGATGGACGGGAGAAAGCGAGAGCGAGAGAGGTGGAGGAGAGAAAGAGCAGGAGAGAGGAAGAAAGGGTGGGGAGAGATTCAGAAGAGAGGGAAAAGGTGATGAGATGGACAGAGCGAGGTTAGAGAGATGGGAAATCTGGCCAATGTTTCTCCCCCTCCTTTTTTTCCATCTGAATTACACACTCATTTGTCACCATCACAGACCACCAGAGTGTTTCCACTGGCCAGCGGTGTGTGTGTGTGTGTGTGTGTGTGTGTGTGTGTGTGTGTGTGTGTGTGTGTGTGTGTGTGTGTGTGTGTGTGTGTGTGTGTGTGTGTGTGTGTGTTTGTGTGTGTTTTACAGGTTTGTCTCTGAATAATCAGCTTATGGAACCTGAGCTTTCATTTCCTCTCTGTGAAGACTGACTGGACTAACAGAGAGAAAAGTGTATAAAGGAACACAACACACACACACACATTTTCCAAACGTCTAGACTCTCTAAGAAGTCATAGTTTTTACTTCATTCAGAGTTCAACGCTATGCGTGAGAGGAATGAGAGATGGGCTGAGGTGGGCTTTTTCTGTTTCAGGGGGTTGGTAGAGGGGGCTGGGAGTTTATGGCTGAAATTGTTGAGTCAACTGAAAAGCGTTCTTTGCCTCAAGCCATGTCTGGCAATGGGTCAAGATACTGTGCTGAATGTCACTTTTTATGTGTGTTTGTGTGTGTGTGTAATGTGTATATCTGTGTGCGGGTGTGTAATGTGTGTGTAATGTGTATATGTGTGTGCGAGTGTGTAATGTGTGTGTGTGTGTGTGTGTGTAATGTGTGTGTGTGTGTGTGTGTGTAATGTGTCTGTGAGAGAAAAAGTGGGAAATGACTGCAGTTTATACAACATAGAGCCTCGGGCTCTGATCCTGAACATCTCATCAGCTTTGAAAGGTATTCAGTCACACTCAGAGCCACACATCTAAATGGAGTACAGTAGAAACCAGGTCTGTTTTAATAGACAAGCCTGATGCTGCTACACCATCCACAGACAGCACAGCGCATGCTGTCACCCAACTTCAAAAATACACTTTGCTCCTTCGGTCTGGAGTATCTATTATATGTATTATTAACTCAATACGGTGGTAAGATGAAGTGATCGGGGGATTGAAGAATTGACGAGTTTACCTTCCTGCTAAGGGTGTCAAGACTGAACAGGTGGAGAGGTGGAAAAGCATTCATATGACTTACGATGACATCACACTGGGCGGGCTCACACTCAAGTGGAGGGCTCACACTCACGTGGAAAAGTAACACATTTTGACTTGACACAGTACCAGCCTTGCATAATGGTATATGTGGCGTGAAGCGACTCGTTCAGAGCCACGCGTGAGAGAGAGAGAAATAGTGTGTGTGTGTGCATATTTTTGGCTGTTTCTTTTTACTACGGAAAACAGCAAGTGGCTCCCAATAACAGACAGAGTCAGTGTGTTAACTTAATGCCCACTTAAAACACTGTGAAGAGGGTGATTGAAGTGTGTGACTGCCACTTTCCACTTGCAGTGGGGTTAAGTTAAAAGGGTTCGAGGAGTAAGGGGGAGGACAACGGGTTATGAACTAGGGCCAAATCATTAGACAGAGAGAGAGAGAGAGAGAGACAGAGAGACAGAGAGAGAGAGAGAGAGAGAGAGAGAGAGAGAGAGAGAGAGAGAGAGAGAGAGAGAGAGAGGGAGAGAGAGAGAACAGCGAGACCAACTGATAGGCAGGCTGAAAGACAGCGTGTTTACAGAGCTCAGTAATACAGAAGAAGATGAAGAGAGAGAGAATGGGAGAAAGAAAATAAAAGAGAGGAAGAGAGAGGTATACGTTTCTGCTACGTCTGTGGAAAACATTCCGGGAGCCAGACTGCCATCTAATTACGATGATGTCAAAACGTGGAGTTCCAGAGTTTCATAGACCTCATCATTCTCTCTCTCTCTCTCTCTCTCTCTCTCTCTCTCTCTCTCTCTCTCTCTCTCTCTCTCTCTCTCTCTCTCTCTCTCTCTCTCTCTCTCTCTCTCTCTCATCTTTCTCCTCTCTCTGTCTCGCTCTCCTCTCTCTCTCTCCTCTCTCTGCCTGGTTTCAACCACAGGTGCAGTCTCAATCAGCATCAATCCCTACCCTGCCCTTTAGACCTTCTCTCCCCCTCCTCCCTCCGTCTCTTCCTTTACATACAGTAACCACTTACCACTGTCCTCAACAGTAGCCTCTTACCACTGTCCTCCACAGTAACCGCTTACCACTGTCCTCAACAGTAGCCTCTTACCACTGTCCTCCACAGTAGCCTCTTACCACTGTCCTCCACAGTAACCGCTTACCACTGTCCTCCACAGTAACCGCTTACCACTGTCCTCCACAGTAACCGCTTACCACTGTCCTCCACAGTAACCGCTTACCACTGTCCTCCACTGTAACCGCTTACCACTGTCCTCCACTGTAACCGCTTACCACTGTCCTCCACTGTAACCGCTTACCACTGTCCTCCACTGTAACCGCTTACCACTGTCGTCCACTGTAACCGCTTACCACTGTCCTCCACTGTAACCGCTTACCACTGTCCTCCACTGTAACCGCTTACCACTGTCCTCCACAGTAACCGCTTACCACTGTCCTCCTCTCCTCCACTTTTCCAGTCAACCCACATTGCTACTTCCTCCTTATCGTCCTGTCAAACTTGATTTTTCCTGCACCGGTAAGTGATGGAGAGAGTGAAGAAATAAAAGAGGGAAGGTGACGTTGATTAGCCCAGGCGATGGTTACAGCTGCTCCTGGATCCTATAAAAGCAGAGTTTCAGATTGACATTGACAAAGCAATTCAGACCAGTCTCGAGGAATCACAGAAATGCTCAATGTACTGTACAGCTATACGCTTTCGCAAAGTCCTTACTTCATATATTGCTTTTATCGAAGTCTGGTAATCTGGTTAGCAGCAGGTATAGTAAACATAATTATCTTGTCAAAAAGATTCCCCTGGGCCAGTTGGTAGAGCATGGCGCTTGCAATGCCAGGATTGCGGGTCGATTCCCTGGGCCACCCATAGATACAGTAAAATGTATGGACGCGTGACCGTAGGTTGCTTTGGGATAAAAGCTGCTGCTAAATGGCATTTATTATAAACGGGCCTTTTCAAAGGTCAACAAGGTGTCTGTCGCTGACCCTCTGTGAACTTTAACCTTTGGCGTACTTCTACTACCACCAGCAGGGTTATGTACACTGTGACTAAAACTCATCCGGCTTTCATGGTTGTGTCACAATCTCTGGTTCACTGACAGTTGGTTGAACCCAAGTGTCCCCATGGTATCATTACCATGACAACCCAACCAATTTGAATACCACCATGGGTAAATTACTTTAAAGGATGTGGGGGGGGTTTTGAGGGGGGGGGGGGGGGGGGGTGCCCAAAGCACTGATCTGGCTGGAGAGGGGCGATGATCTGAGCCAGGTCAAGCGTGTGTTTTCCTACGTAGTCATATGAGGTTTAAAACCACAGGCTCTTGTGATTAAGAGTCAGGCAATCAGAGTTTTGTATTTTTTTGGACAGGGAGGGAGAGGAGAACTAGCCTGGTCCCAGATCTGTTTAAGCTGTCTGTGTGACCATGACCACAGGAGTTGGCAAGACAGCACAAAGAGATCTGGGACCAGTCTGGAGAATAAGTAGGGTTGACGCAGCAGCAGCAAAAGTCATCACGTTTAAGTACAGAAAGAGCTGCAGCTTGTTTCAATTAGCCCGGTCCCAGATCAGTTTGCGCCTGGCGTGACTATGGCCATACGAGTTGGCAAGACAGAACTGATAGATCTGGGACCAGGCTATAATTTAATTGCCTGGGAAGTGGAACAGCTGGCCGGGACTAGGGCCTCACAGATCTAGCAGAGATCCAGCTAGAGGGGAAGAGGGGGGTGAGCTATTCAGAAAGCCTGGCTAGGGTGGCCTACAATGGGGCTGGAGCTGGGACTGAAGCCCTGGTTCATGCATAAATTAACCCAACAGTCTTGAAAGGGCTACATATATGGGCTAGATATTAGTTAGATACCCAAACAGATAAATGAATGACATTTACATTTATAGTAGATCCATCTGATCTTCTGAAATGTGCAAGTATTTTGAATAATCTTTGAATACACTGCAATGAACATTTACTGTAAATATGCCTGGATATATTCTAGACCAATATACGGTAATGTGCCGTAATACGATCCCTACTGTCAACTGTCTTCCTTTTGAATCAAGTGAGATATACTGTACACTATTTATGCACTGAGATTTCAATAACATCATATACTAACACGACTTAAAACCATTTTGACATTGCACTATATTCCTTTTGACGCAGTGGAGCAATTTTGCAAAAGCAAAAACGTCCGGCGCCCTCCCGTCGAGTGATACTAATTCACAGTGCCTTTTCATGTGAAAGACTATAGAGCCTACTCATTTCCTTACCCCCTCGCTCTTTCTCTCGCCCCGGTTTGCCTGAACACTTCCCTGGTTCCACTTCATTTCACCGTAATTGCTACAGGCACCCCACTGATATCTCACAATTGTTTCCCCCAATTCTTAATTAAGCCTCTCTGGAAATACATACAGTTACGGCATCTCTCGTCTTCGCTGAATCTCGGGATTAGTGTTGCAGATGTTTTCTCCTTCAACCTCAATAAACACAAACTTAGTTAATTTGGGGTGGTGATCTATGATTGGTAATGGACTGGAATGGACAATTCCCACTGGGCAGTTCAACGGCTAGTTTTGATTTACATTTGGTTGAGTTGTCAACTAACGTGAATTCAACGTGAAACCATCCAAAAATGTTACCCTGCCATTTGATTTAGGTTAAAAGCTGGGTGAAAAGCTCAATTAATTCCCTTACATTGATGACTTTTTGCAAATCCAATCAGTTTTACACGTTGATTCAACGTCATCACATTACATTTTTGGGTTGAAATGACGAGGAAACAAAGTTGATTCAACCGGTTTTGGCCCAGTGGGTTCTGATTGGTTGGTGCGGTCCGGTTGAACCCCTTCCAAAGGGTCAACCTATCAATACATCCACATCACACAGAGAAGTAAGCAGTTACTGTTTCCTCCTTCCCTCCCTCCAATGATTATTTTGTTATCAGGTGAGCGCAGGAGTTGTACGAGGCGCCACGGTTCATTGGTTCGTTCCAATCGTAGCAGGTCCGCGAATCAAATTCATTTTTGACTCAAATTGAGCGTCTGCGATCTGGTGCACTTAATGAGACGGATAGAGGCACTGCTGTTTTTATTGGACAGTCGTTGTGTGTGTGTGTGTGTGTGTGTGTGTGTGTGTGTGTGTGTGTGTGTGTGTGTGTGTGTGTGTGTGTGTGTGTGTGTGTGTGTGTGTGTGTGTGTGTGTGTGTGTGTGTGTGTGTGCGTGTGTGTATTTATGTGTGTGTGTTGTTGACCGTCAATGGACTATGATGACAATACAGTGCGTTGGACACACAACTAAAGAGAGAGACGGACAGACAGAGAGACATTATATCTGTAAATAGCATTAGCAGCTAGAGGCATGGTGAACACTAACATGAGAGGCTCGCAAATGCAGCACACAATATGAAAATGTGACACGGCATGGCACCCCAACGACCAGCAACAGCCAATCAGACACCAGGGAATAACCTCCTCCCCCCCTCTCCTGATTGGCTCAGCCAGAGGTCATGCCAGAAGCGGTGCCTTGTTGGATGACACAGGTAATGATTCAACATATCCACATATTTTTCATATATATCCAAGTATATTCAGATAAGTCTATAAGCCCCCCAATGTCGTGTCTTTGGCATGCCCACATACAATGTTATTACAGTATGGGATCATGTAGGGAAGGGTCAGATACAACATATCTAAATATATTTCATACATCAAACTTTATCCAGATAAGTTTATATAAGCTTGTATGGAAAGCCCTCCTAGCGTTTTCTTGGTAGGCTCACAGACTATAGACCTAGGACTATAGATGTCATCAACAGCTCTCTCCTTTCCTACCCGCTCTCTCCTCATATCCAATGAGGGCAAAGGAAATGTACGAAGGATGGTGTTAAAATCGAGTTATAACTCAGTAAACAGACAACAGCTTTACTCAAAACACTGTTAAAAACAACAAATGCTGACACCAACTTATGGTAAATCCGAAGGGAAACTCCAAAACGTAAAAGAAAATCACAAAAAAATCTAATAAATCTGGCAACAACTCGGCGTTCCGACTCGGTATTACCCAAAACTCATTACAGTGAGACTGAAAAGGCAAAAGTCCTCTTTCCTCGTCGTGATTATTCAAATTAGATGCTTCATTTGTGCTGGGAGGAAATTGGAAGTTAGGCAACTTGACAGGATTCTCACTGAAAAGCCTTGTTGAAATGATGCTACACTACTCTGAGTCGCTCCAATAAGATGCTGAGGCTGAAATTAAACTAGAAATCCCCATTTTACAAACAAACAAACTCAGGGCTTTTAGAACCCATAAGCTCTTAAAGGGGGATTCAAGATGTCTGCTATGCTGAGGGTGCAGTTAAACTGTACTTACAAGGTCATGGAACTTTGAGTCTTTCTTCTTTGCCTTTGTTCAGTTTCAAGTTCTGTCTTTCATTGTCTGTGACATTTTTCTCTTCCCTAAACAGTGGACCCACTATGTACAGGTGCAGTGATCTGTGAGCTGCTCTGACAGCTGGTGCTTAAAGCTAGTGAGGGAGATATGAGACTCCAGCTTCAGTAATTTTTGCAGTTCGTTCCAGTCATTGGCAGCAGTGAACTGGAAGGAAAGGCAGCCAAAGGATGAATTGGCTTTGGGGGTGACCAGTAATATATACCTGCTGGAGCGCGTGCTACAAGTGGGTGCTGCTATGGTGACCAGTGATAAGGCGGGGCTTTACCTAGCAGAGACTTGTAGATGACCTGAAGCCTATTGGTTTGGCGACGAGAGTGAAGCGAGGGCCAGCCAACGAGAGCGTACAGGTCGCAGAGGTGGGTAATATATGGGGCTTTGGTGACAAAACGGATGGCACTGTGATAGACTGCATCCAATTTGTTGAGTAGAGTGTTGGAGGATATTTTATAGATGACATCACCGAAGTCGAGGATCGGTAGGATGGTCAGTTTTACGAGGGTATGTTTGGCAGCATGAGTGAAGGATGCTTTGTTTCCGAAATAGGAAGCCGATTCTAGATTTAATTTTGGATTGGAGATGCTTAATGTGAGTCTGGAAGGAGAGTTTACAGTCTAACCAGACATTAGGTATTCTAAGTCAGAGCCATCCAGAGTGTCGATGCTGGACGGGCGGGCAGGTGCGGGCAGTGATCGGTTGAAGAGCATGCATTTAGTTTTACTTGCATTTAAGAGCAGTTGGAGGCCATGGAAGAAGAGTTGTATGGCATTGAAGCTCGTCTGGAGGTTAGTTAACACAGTGTCCAATGAAGGGCCAGAAGTATACAGAATGGTGTCGTCTGCCTAGAGGTGGATCAGAGAACCACCAGCAGCAAGAGCGACATCATTGATGTATACAGAGAAGAGAATCGGCCCGAGAATTGCACCGTGTGGCACCCCGATAGACTGCCAGAGGTCCGGACAACAGACCCTCCGATTTGACACACTGAACTCTATCTGAGAAGTAGTTGGTAAACCAGGCGAGGCAATCATTTGAGAAACCAAGGCAGTTGAGTCTGCCAATAAGAATGTGGTGATTAACAGAGTCGAAAGCCTTAGCTAGGTCGATGAATACGTCTGCACAGTAATGTCTCTTATCGATGGCGGTTATGATATCATTTAGGACCTTGAGCATAGCTGAGGTGCACCCATGACCAGCTCTGAAACCAGATTGCATAGCGGAGAAGGTACGGTGAGATTCGAAATGGTCGGTAATCTGTTTGTTAATTTTGCTTTCGAAGACCTTAGAAAGGCAGGGTGGGATAGATATAGGTCTGTAACAGTTTGGGTCTAGAGTGTCTCCCCCTTTGAAGAGGGGGATGACCGCTGCAGCTTTCCAATCTTTGGGAATCTCAGACGATACAAAAGAGAGGTTGAACAGGCTAGTGATAGGGGTTGCAACAATTTCGGCAGATAATTTTAGAAAAAGAGGGTCCAGATTGTCTAGCCCGGCTGATTTGTAGGGGTCCAGATTTTGCAGCTCTTTCAGAACATCAGCTATCTGGATTTGGGTGAAGGAGAAGTTGGGAAGGCTTGGGAGAGTTACTGTGGGGAGTGCAGGGCTGTTGACCGGGGTAGGGGTAGCCAGGTGGAAAGCATGGCCAGCCGTAGAAAATGCTTATTGAAATTCTCAATTATAGTGGATTTATCGGTGATAACAGTGTTTTCTAGCCTCAGTGCAGTGGGCAGCTGGGAGGAGGTGCTCTTATTCTCCATGGACTTTACAGTGTCCCAGAACTTTTTTGAGTTTGTGCTACAGGATGCACATTTCTGCTTGAAAAAGCTAGCCTTAGCTTTCCTAACTGCCTGTGTATATTGGTTCCTAACTTCCCTGAAAAGTTGATTATCACGGGGGCTATTTGATGCTAATGCAGAACGCCACAGGATGTTTTGTGCTGGTCAAGGGCAGTCAGGTCTGGAGAGAACCAAGGGCTACATCTGTTCCTGGTTCTGCATTTTTTGAAAGGGGCATGCTTATTTAAGATGGTGAGGAAGGCACTTTTAAAGAATGACCAGGCATCCTCTACTGACGGGATGAGGTCAATATCCTTCCAGGACACTCGGGCCAGGTCAATTAGAAAGGCCTGCTCGCTGAACTGTTTTAGGGAGCGTTTGACAGTGATGAAGGGTGGTCGTTTGACCGCTGACCCATTACGGATGCAGGCAATGAGGCAGTGATTGCTGAGATCTTGGTTGAAAACAGCAGAGGTATATTTGGAGGGCAAGTTGGTTAGGATGATATCTATGAGGGTGCCCATGTTTACAGATTTGGGGTTGTACCTGGTGGGTTCATTGATTATTTGTGTGAGATTGAGGGCATCAAGCTTTGTAGGATGGCCGGGGTGTTAAGCATGTCCCAGTTTAGGTCACCTAGCAGCACGAGCTCTGAAGATAGATGTGGGGCAATCAGTTCACATATGGTGTCCAGGGCACAGCTGGGTGCAGAGGGTGGCCTATAACAAGCGACAACGGTCAGAGACTTGTTTCTGGAAAGGTGGATTTTTACTATTCAGGTCTGTTTGGGTACAGACCTGAATAGTAAGACAGAACTCTGCAGGCTATCTCTGCAGTAGATTACATCTCCGCCCCCTTTGGCAGTTCTATCTTGTCGGAAAATGTTATAGTTAGGGATGGAAATTTCAGGGGTTTTGGCAGTCTTCCTGAGCCAGGATTCAGACACGGCTAGGACATCCGGGTTGGCAGAGTGTGCTAGGGCAGTGAATAAAACAAACTTAGGGAGGAGGCTTCTAATGTTAACATGCATGCAACCAACGTCAGGAGAAGTTCAACCAAGGCGATTGAGAGAAGGAGAAAAACAGAGAGTGAAAGCTCTGAGGCAGTTGCGGTAGCAAGAAGCAGTGAGGAGGAGAAGCACTCAAACTGAGCTCACCACAGAAAGAAAAAAATAATAATCTTGAAATTAAGAAAGTTCTGCGAGACAGATTGAGCACAGTGATAAACAACCAGACACTACAGGAGAGAGAGAGAGTCTACCTGCGTTTAGTTTTTGCAATCATTCTGTGACAAACATAAAGTACTTAAGTAAAAATACTTTAAAGTAGTTTCTTGGGGTATCTCTACTTTACTATTTGCTTTTACTTCACTACATTCCTAAAGAAAATAATGTACTTTTTACTCCATACATTTTCATGTCACCCCTAATTTTCTTTTTTTACATTTTGAATGCTTAGCAGGACAGGAAAAATGCACTTGTCAAGTGAACATCCCTGGTCATCTCTACTGCCTCTGATCTGGTGGACTCACTAAACACAAATTCTTTGTTTGTAAATTATGCGGAAGTGTTGGAGTGTGTCCCTCGCTATCCGTAAATAAAATAAAAACAAGAAAACTGGTCCGTCTGGTTTGCTTAATATAGCAATTTGAAATTATTTATACTTTTCCTTTTCCTTTTAATACTTAAGTATATTTTTGCAATTACATTTACTTTTGATACTGAAGTATATTTTAAACCAAATACTTTTACTGGGTGACTTTCACTTTTACTTGAGTAATTTTCTACTTAGGTATCTTTACTTTTACTGAAGTATGAGGAGTTTCTCCTTTCTATGTAATGGTACTTGAACAGGCGGGGGGACTCCGACCCATAGTTTCTCCTGGACAGGTCTAGGGTTGCAAAATTCCCCGGTTTCCCAGAAATATTGGTCCTGGTAGGAGGAATCCTGCTTATTCACTTGTAATTCCAGGAATCTTACAACCAGGATTTTTGGAAAACCGGGGAATATTTGGAAAGTTACCAAACCCTACTCAGGTCACATAGCCAAGATAAAACACCTGGACAAATGTCTTTGTAGAAATAACTGTCATAACTATGTGGTTGTGATCCAGTGGTTTCATCACATCAGATGAAAGACAAAGCACACGAGTAAAACATGTCGTCTATTTTCGTCTCAACGTACTACTGATCAAATGCACTTCAGGTGTTCAAGTGCTGGACCAGGAAGCATCAATGACAGGGTCCAGATACAGTGTGTCTCTTTCCCAAATGGCACCCTATTGACTATATGGAGCACCCTATGGGCCCTGGTCGAAAGTAGTGCACTACATAGTAAATAGGATGCCATTTGGGATGCAATCTGTGCACCTGAAGAGAGTGTTCCTTATGTAATTGAGTGTGCAGGTCCTTTGGTAATGTGATTTCATGGGTTGGCTGTGTTAGGGTAAGATGGATGGATCTGATGGTTTATTAGGTTATAGGGTGGACTGTGCAGCTTGCTGCATTTTCTCAAAACCTAACCCAACTAGCACATTTGGTTCCTTGGAAGTTGTAGGAACGTATGTTTTCGGTTTCACATAATTTTCCTGACTGTTAAAACAGGGAATGTTTATTTTTAGGTTGCAGGGAGATTCTGAGAATGTTTAACTCTGATTCCTTGAAAGTTTTCCTAGGAGATTTTATTAATGCTCAGAATGGAAATGATAGGTTATTTGTTTTTTTGAATAACTTCCTTAAAACTTTTAATAACACTGCTAGCTTATTTTGGCTTAACTTTTTTGAACTCCAGGCACAGAAAGGACACAATAAAATGTATTTCCTTAGGCATTAAGCATGCAAACACATCTCTTTTTTTTATTGTGACTCGGCACAAGTAAGATTTGAATATATGATCTTCTTTCTTCTATCCGTGGAATTAGTCCACTGCCCAACCAGGATGTAACTAGCATGCCATGTTTTCAAACAGAACCCATTTCAAAGGGAACAAGCAGTATTATTCCAACCTCAGTGTGTAAATATATATAAAACACAGGTAAATTAGGTTTTTGACTGCACTGGGCCTACATTTTTAAATAGAACCTCTAGGAAACCTGTAAGAAATATTATGCTGAAGTCAGTGGCAGTCAGTGACTGCTCCATCCCCTTTATTTCTATTACTGTATATTGGAGGACTGTCATTCATATTCAATTCACACAGCTCAATGTAACAACGATAGGTTTAGGCTTCTACTACACATGATACTCAAATGTTCCCTATACTGTACCCATCATGAGGTTGCTACAACCTAGCCTATGAATGAAAGTTTACAACATAGTCAATCCGCTACAATCATGCAGTACAGTGTACAGTCAGCAAGCAGTTTAGCAGTTACACCGGCGGGCACTGGTGGCAATAAATGTATAAAACCAAAAGCATACAGTACCTTGACTTGGAAGAGTTCCAGTGTTTGATAGCCATAGCCAGCTAGCTAACATAGCATCTCTCTCTTTTTGAGCCGGGTGTTGAGTAGGCTTACCTAGCTAGCTGCATTCGCTACCTAAGTGAAAGTGAAAGTTAAAGACAACTTAATATTGCTCTCTCTCTCTTTTGCTTCTCCTTCATTTTTAAAGTTTTTTTTTTTTTTAACTGTTCAACTATTGTCTTTCTCTCTAAGTCAACTACACACCAAATGATATGCACTGCTAGCTGTAGCTTTTGCTTTCAGTACTAGATTAATTCTCTGATCCTTTGATTGGGTAGACTACATGTCAGTTCATGCTGCAAGAGCTCTGACAGGTTAGAGGACGTTCTCCAGAAGTTGTCATAATTACTGTGCAAGTCTATGGAAAGGAAGTGAGAACCATGAGCCTCCTAGGTTATGTATTGAAGTCAATGTACCCAGAGGAGGACGGAAACTAGCTGTCCTCAAAATACACCATGGTGCTACCCGACAGAGTGCTGTTGAGGCTACTGTAGACCTTCATTGCAAAACAGTGGTTGGTGACATGTGGTTGGTGACATATTTAGTATAGTTTTATCTTAAAAATATAACTTTTTTAATGTTTCACTATTTGTATTTTTATGAAATCCACTGAGGATAGTCCTCTCCTTCCTTCTCTGAGAAGCCTCCACTGGCTGAAGTACTGAAATTGCCACAGAAGAACGTTGAATTTAAGAACATGACTTTAAATAGAACCATGAGGAAACGTTTCTAGAACATTATCAAAAATGTAATTAAATGTAACCATTTTTGAACTTTTAGGAAACATTCTGTTAAAGTAATGAAATACCAAGAAAATAATGCTTTTTGCTCAAGTTCCTTAAATGTTCTGAGAATGTTCCAAAGCCAAACAACTATCCTGCACATTCCCATAAAGTTGGGGGAAGGTTGTATGCAATATAACCATAGGACAACCATGCTCTAAGAAGCATATGGTTCTCAGAACGTTATGTGCTAGCTGGGAGGAGCCAAGCTCAAACATACAGTACTAAGGAACATGATCAAAGGAACGCCGTCTGCTCTCCAGGGATTTGATTCCTATCGAGGGCTTCCCAGTAGAGTTGCTAGGCCAAGTCGACCAGCTATAGGAAACCCTTGAAACTCTGGGAATTATATCCCTGGAGAGTAGACGTACGGAAGCAAATCTGCCTGAAATGTGTCTGAAATTCACCTGAAATTGGGCTGAACTTTGCTAAATCCCAGCGGACCGTTGGATCAGTTGGATCCCTCCAACCAGACAACAGGTTTCAGGACGACCCACCCACACATAGCCAATAATAAGACCGTTTAAAGACATCTGGGGTAACCATGTCAACCGTAACCACCCAGGTGACGTCTGAGATCATTCAGGGAAAAAAGTACTTCCATTTAAACTTCATGATTTTAAATGGAAGTACTTACTCTTGTGTTACTGTCTTGTTGCACCCTCGACAACTACTATGATTATTATTATTTGACAATGCTGGTCATTTATGAACATTTGAACATCTAGGCCATGTGCTGTTATAATCTCCACCCGGCACAGCCAGAAGAGGACTGGCCACCCCTCATAGCCTGGTTCCTCTCTAGGTTTCTTCCTAGGTTTTGGCCTTTCTAGGGAGTTTTTCCTAGCCACCATGCTTCTACACACCTGCATTGCTTGCTGTTTGGGGTTTTAGGCTGGGTTTCTGTACAGCACTTTGAGATATCAGCTGATGTAAGAAGGGCTATATAAATAAATTTGATTTGATTTGATGAGTTATCCATTTGATTAAAGCACAAATAAAAGTCTTCAAACACACACACACACACACACACACACACACACACACACACACACACACACACACACACACACACACACACACACACACACACACACACACACACACACACACACACACACACACACACACACACACCCTTGCTATCAGCTGTCGTCTAGACCCCCCATCGTAACCACACTTGAGTGATGACAATCATGTATTGTGTCCTTAAATCAAATGACTTTGCGATGCAATAGCTTTAGTTGGAGGGCTGTACAGTACGAATGAATAGGCCCATTCATAAGCTACAGTACATTCACACAGCTCTTAGCCTAAATCCCAATACTGTCAGCCATAAACCTGATTTATAACAAACATGCATGAACACACAGAAACGTGTATACACACATGCGTGCAAACACACACAGACACGCACACACACAGCCCAACAATATTCCTCAAATATGTCCACAAGGCTAGAGTTTAAACTGCTCAATCTGATTAACTATAATGTAAATGGCTTTACAGCACATTGCACTGTATAGAGCTGTGCTTTGGAAGTGCTTTGGCTTAGCCAGGCTTACCGGGTTTATTCACGTGGTTATGAAGGCTAATAAAATGACCGTATATCATTATGATGGAGATATAATATAGAAAATATGTCAAATAAATGTTTACGGTTTATTGTTCAATCCTGAGAATGATGTGGAGTGAAAAGCTAACCTAACAGTTTGATATCATTTGAACAAGGTTATTTGTACTTTAGGCTAATCCCATGTGTTATGAGTGAGGGAAGCAGCTTTTGCAAGTGCTGAAAACTTCTGAGTCTGAGTGGGTTTTTTGCGAGAGTGTGTGTGTGTGTGTGTGTTTGTGTGTGATTGTGTGTGTTGTTAGTGAGAGATGGATACAGATGTGGAGAGTGCTCCAGGGGGTTCTGTGTTTTTCACCCCCACCCCTGTCTCTCGCAAACACACACAAACACTTCCACGCCTTCTTTTTCTAACACTTTCTTTCTCTCGTTAGGCAATGTACACTTCCTTCTTTCTCTCACTCCCTCTTTAGCTTCCTTTCCCCTTCTCCTCCCTTCTCCCTCTGTTTCTCTCTCTGTTTCTCTCTCTCCCTCTGTTACTCTCTCTGTTTCTCGCTCTCTTTCTCCCTTTCCCTGTCTCTCTCTTTCTCTCTCTCCATTTCTCTCTCTCCCTCTGTTTCTCTCTCTGTTTCTCTCTCTCCGTTTCTCCCCGTTTCTCTCTCTCACTCTGTTTCTCTCTCTCTTTCCCTCTGTTTTTCTTTGTTTCTCCAATGTACATATTGTAACAATGTACGTAACAATGTATGTAAAAATGTACATATTGCCAAAGCTTACTTTGGATATTTATAATATTAAGATAATAAGAATCAAAATTGTAAACGGGACAACATTATCAACAATAACCAAGGGTCAAAATAACCATGCATTGAACAATAACAATAAGCATACAGTTGAGGACATGTGTAGGTTGGTTGGTCTGTCAGACACTGTCCCTCATCTTATGGCAGACAGCAATGTAGTGCGCTGCCAACCCACAGCTCTCTGTGTCCTCCCCCAAAAGGACAGGTAGCCTATTCTCATCAGAGAGGTCTTTGAAACCTTGAATAAGGGTTTCAAATTTGGGGAAATGACACTCTCTAATTGTTTTATATTTTTTACATTTTGTCAGGAAATGCAGCTCTGTCTCAGGTTCTGCTGTGGTGCAGTGGTTGCACAGCCTTTCCTCTACAGGGAGCCAGGTTTTCCTGTGTCTACCCTTCTCAATGGCAAGGCTGTGCTCACTGTACTTTGTCAAGGTTTTTCTAAGGTTTTAATCAGTAACCATGGTCAAATAGTTAGCCACAGTGTACTGTCGATTTAGGGCCAGATAGCACTGCATTTTGCTTTGTGCTTGTGTTTCCCAATAAGCAATGTAGTTTTGTTTTGATTGTGTTGTAATTTGCTTTATTCTGATTGATTGGATGTTCTGGTCCTGGTGTTAGTAGAACAGGTTTGTGAACTTAGCCTCAGGACCAGCTGGATGAGGGGACTCTTTTCTTTGCTCAGCTGCTCACCTGCATTGCAGGGCTTGGTAATGATATGAGTGGGGGTCACTGTATTTTAGATGTTTCCAAAACTTAATTGCACTTTTTTGAGTTTTTATTCTGCCCTGCATGTATTGTTTTTTTCAGTCCTTTTCTTTCTCCCTAATTTCATGGTATCCAATAGGTAGTAGTTACAGTCTTGTCTCATCGCTGCAACTCCCGTATGGACTCAGGAGAGGCGAAGGTCGAGAGCCATGCGTCCTCCGAAACACAACCAAGCCGCACTGCTTCTGGACACAATGCCCATCCAACCCAGAAGCCAGCCGCACCAATGTGTCGGAGGAAACACCGTACAACTGGCAACCGTGTCAGCATGCACTGCGCCCGGCCCACCACAGGAGTCGCTAGTGCGCGATGAGACAATGATATCCCTGCCGGCCAAACCCTCCCTAACCCGGACGATGCTGGGCCAATTGTGCGCCGCCCCATGGGTCTCCCAGTCGCGGCCGGCTGCGACAGAGCCTGGACTTGAACCCAGAATCTCTAGTGGCACAGCTAGCACTGCAATGCAGTGCCTTAGAACACTGCGCCACTCAGGAGGCCCTGCATGTATTGTTTGTAGTTTTCCTCTGGACATGTAGGAGAATCTTACAGAACTCTGCATGCACTGTTTCAATGGGGTGTTTGTCCCATTTGGTAAAATCTTGTTTTGCAAGTGGACCCCACACCTCGCTGCCATAAAGTGCAATTGGTTCAATGACACATTCAATTAGTTTTAGCCAAATTTTAATAGGTATTTTAATTAGAATTTGCTTTTAAATGGCGTAGAATGCTCTGCGTGCTTTCTCTCTCAGTTCATTCACTGCCTCATTAAGGTGTCCAGTTGAGCTTATTTTTAAACCCAAGTAATTGTAGTGTGTGCAGTACTCTATATATTTTGTACCAATTGAGAACTTTGGTCTAATTCCCTGAGATCAGGATCTTCTCTGGAAAATCATTATTTTAGTCTTCTTGGGGTTTACTGCCAGGGCCCAGGTCTGGCAGTACTGCTCTAGCAGGTCCAGGCTCTGCTGTAGGACATGTGCTGTGGGTGACAGCAGGCATAGGTCATCTGCGAAGAGTAGGCATTTAAACTCTGAATTGTGGAGACTAACACCAGGGGCTGAGGATTTTTCTAGAATAGTGGCCAATTCATTGAAGTAAATATTGAAGAGTGCAGGGCTCAGATTGCAACCCTGGCGAAGGCCCCGCCTCTGGTTAAAGAATTCTGTTCTTTTCTTGCCAATTTTAATGCTGCACGTATTGCCAGTATACATTGATTTAATTATGTCATATGTTTTACCCCTTACACCACTTTCAATAACTTTGTAGAACCGTCCTGTATGCCAAATAGAATCAAATTGTCACATCCTGACCATAGAGAGCTTGTATTTTTCTATGGTAGAGTAGGTCAGGGCGTGACTGGGGGGTTTTGTCTAGTTTATTTATTTCTATGTTGTGTTCTAGGTTCTTTTTTCTAGGTTGAGGTTTTTGTATGATTCCCAATTAGAGGCAGCCGGTCATCGTTGTCTCTAATTGGGGATCATATTTAAGTTGTTGTTTTTCCCACTAGTGTTTGTGGGAGATTATTTTGAGTTAGTGTATGTTGCACCTCTTCGTCACGGTTTGTTGTTTAGTTTATGGTTTATTGTATGTCTTGCATAGTTTCACATTAAAATGTAAATATGTGGAACGATACCCACGCTGCACTTTGGTCCGTTCCTACACACAATCGTGACACAAATGCTTTTTGGAAGTTGATAAAGCAAGCATATATTTTGGTATTATTTTGGTGGAGATGTTTATTATCAGGGTGTGTAGGGTGTAAATATGATCAGTCATGCGATGTTTCGGTAGAAATCCATTTTGGCTTTTACTCAAGACATTGTGCTTATTAAGGAAGTTTAGAACTTACATTTATAATACCACAGAAAACCTTCCCCAGGTTACTGTTCACACAAATGCCTCTGTAATTGTTAGGGTCAAATTTGTCTCCGTTCTTAAAGATCGGGGTCCAGATGTCAGGGAAATAACCTACACACAGGGTCAAATTAAACAGTTTTAATATAGCCAATTGAATTGCACTAGTGAGTTTGATCATCTCATTTAGGATGCCATCAGGTCCGCATGCTTTTTAAATTTGAGGGCCTGAAGTTCCTTATAGAGCTCCTGGTCAGTAATTGGGGATTCCCAGTAATTCTCTCTCTCTCTGTTTCTCTCATTTCTCTCTCTCTGTATCTCTTGCTCTCTTTCTCTATTCTTCTGTCTCTCTTGGTCTTTCTCTCTGGCTGTTCTTCTGTTGACGGAATGTCCTCCAATTAGCCCAGCCTCACGAGGCATCAACACACTACTGAAGACATCCACATCGTAAGGACATCACTATGACAACTGTTATACATTGAGGAGCACACACTAGAAAGTCTGACTGTTTTCTGACTACAGAGACAATGCACTATGTGCAAGACCCTATCCAAGTCTCACTCACAGCAACTAATCAAGGCTTTCATTTCTCTGCTGATGAGACATTAAAGGGACATTGTAAAAATGACCTGCTTGGAGTGTATTAAAAATTGTCGCAGTTTTTTTTTTTTTTAACCATTCGGTAGGCACTATACACCGGTTTCCTGTCTGTACAAGCAATGTCCTGTGGGTTGAAAATAGGGAAGTGTCTTTCATTTCTTCTCCGGTCAAGCCCATAGACATGCATAGTACATACAGTACTGACAGGACACTGCTGTACTGCCGAGTTACAATATTATATAATTAAGTGGTGATAGCATCCCACTTCTGTTTAAATACCATTCAAAATCTTTCAAATGCTTTGAGCGTTTGCTCTAGCCTGACTGGAGCGCTAGATGGGCGGTGTTTGTGGTTTTGGGTCTATTCTATTGGTCCATTAAGCCAGGCAAGCTCAATCAAGCACAAATGAAGTATTTGAAAGGATTTCAAATAGTATTTGAACCCAGGTCTCGGTAGCGTTTAATCCATAATGTGAACCCGGTTTGTCAATCAGATATTTAATCCCCTGTGGGATTGACAACGCGAGAATGACTCATTGTTTTCCTCACCTGTTCATTTCCAGTCAATAAACAGTGGCGTGTGTGCTTAAACGTTGCCGCTCGTAATCGAAGGGGGATGGAGGCGTAAGGGATTTTGCTTGTCAGAAACACCTTCATGCGGATTCGGAGAAATGAGTTTTCATTGGTTGTGTGTTGTGGTACTATGATTCCGTCTGAGTAGCATTCAGACAGCTAGCCAGTTGCAAAGGTAGCTCCACATGCTATTCACACTGTTGTATCCACAACCTAATACTTGTCATGCCTGTGTGATAACTCTATACACTTTGAAAGCCCACATTTCTATTTTAATTTCCACAGTATCACAGCTTGATTAGTAGCTATAGCTTTGTGTCCATATTTGATTGATGAGGCTTTCTATATGTTACGCTAACAAGCAGAACCATTTCAGGGGCGGCCGGCTCATTTGTTTGTTTCCATTCTACTCTTTCTATTGTTAGTCAGAGACCATCGTCATTGCATTCACCTGTGACACACCCATATAAATAGACTATCCATTCCACACACTGTAATATAGACCTGTAGGCGGGTGAAAGAGGGCCTCATTGACGCCTCCTCACCAGCAGTAGCTAGTCTAGTGTTTACGTGTGTGTGTGGGATGATAGTGAGGCCAAACAAATGCGTATTGCATACTCAATATGCACGGGGATGCATTGGAGCCCCAGTCTCCTTTGTTTTAGCCTAACTAATTGGCACAATGAGAGAGAGATAGAGAGTGGCGGATAGAGTGGTGTTTGAGATGCCGTGTGTGTGTGGGTGTAGTTACCTCAGAGCGCCTACACACACACACACACACACACACACGTTGAGGTAATATACCTGAGCAGAGTTTAGATTAGCATAACCACCCAATCAGAACGCCCAAAAGTGGCGAGGATGTAAACCGTCAATTTTGACTGACACTTTCCATTTCACCCCCTTATCTTCTGGAACTATAACAATCACAGGAGAGGAGAGGGGAATGAAGTGATGGAGAAATCACCACAGACGGAGGTGGATATAAACAGTGACTGACAATGGTGAAGAGGAGAGGAGAACTCCCATGTCTTCCTCTTTCAGTGGGATATGGGATTGTCGTTTTGGTTGAGTTGCTTTGGTTGGGGTTTGGAAGTGTAATTTACATGTGGTCGAGAAGGTGCTGGTGGTGTGTGTGTGTGTGTGTCAAAGGCCTCTCCAATGACCTTGACTCTAGTGCTACCCATGTTGGCAGTGCCTTACACAACCACACTCGCCACTGCCAAAACTTTCCTAAGTCCTAACGAGTCAGTCTAATCAAGCCATTCATTCCAACACAGTACATTTCCATGTAACCCCATGTGTGTGTTCTGGTCCAGTCATGTCTTCCCTATATTAGCACAATGACAGCATCTTTCGGGAACAGTCCTGGGTGGCCCTCCTGTTGCTAAGATCTGATGTAATATCAAACCTCCCTAATCCCTTCACTCACTCAATACACCCTCATTTGTCCTGTTAAAAATGTAACGCCCATGTTGAAAACAAAGACAACTGAGCTTAGGCTCCCTTATCCCAGCTTAGGCTCCCTTATCCCAGCTTAGGCTCCCTTATCCCAGCTTAGGCTCCCTTATCCCAGTTTAGGCTCCCTTATCCCAGCTTAGGCTCCCTTATCCCAGCTTAGGCTCCCTTATCCCAGCTTAGGCTCCCTTATCCCAGCTTAGCCAAGACCCAATCACCCCAGGACAGGGCTGAAATCCTATGGGGCTGGTTGTGTTTCTTAACTGGCAGTGATCACATTGCCAATTATACGGAGGTTGGCAACATATCTCAAATAGCCCATAGAGGCCCATCACACCAAATGAGCCCAGGTATACCATTTTAAATGTGCGCAAAGCCAGCTAAGTAGCTTTTTCAATTGGACAACACGTTCAATGGTTTCAGATCAGAAATGAATAGGGACTGGCTGTGATTGAGTGAAAATGTTCTTTTAAAAAGAGACCTCAGGTCAAATGTGTTTCCTGTTTTACGCACTATCACTCATAGACGTACAACACATGTAGCCTACAGCTATGTTTACACTGCCCGTTAGCTGTGTAGATCATTTGGCCTCTGGCACAGACAGAGAACAGCAAAACACAATGACAGACAATGGACTTCTCTCTTAGCAGCTCATTAAAAAATAAAAACACAGTTTTGGTTCGTCATTCCGTGTGTTTATGTGTGGGCCGGATGGCATTCCCGGGAATCGTGAGTGGGAACTGACAGGACAGGAGTTGCTAGACTAGTTTGGTGACAAACTGCTAACGGCTTCTCCCAGAGTTTTTGTTTTTATTCAATGTCGTCTATTACTATTGTCTCTGTGTGTGTGTGTGTGTGTGTGTGGACTGTTTAAGGAGTTCCTGAGGGCATATGCAAAACCTATTCAAATGTACAATAGTCATAAATCAAACGTGATGACAGTACGATTGAACAATTTCCATAAAAAAATGTATAAACAATGACACTGTGTCAACCTAACGGAAATTCAGCTTGAATACTTCAATGCAATAAGAAGATAATATCGATCAAACATCTCAGAGAATAATTGAATCAACGAGGCTAATTCCACTCCGCTCTGCCAATCATATATAACATGTTATGTTCCTCACATGAAGATTCAATTTGACTATCTCCCACCATCAGTAAATGATATCTCACCTAGCCCAGAGATGCTTGATGGTGTCTGGCATAAGACTGAATAACAATGCCTCACAGGTCATGTGTTGCTTGTATTTTTGTAGAAGTGTATCTGCAGGAGGTACAGCCGTACTATACATAAGTCAAATCAAATCGAATGAAATTGTATTGGTCACATACACATATTTAGCAGATGTTATTGTGGGTGTAGCGAAATGCTTGTGTTCCTAGCTCCAACAGAGCAGTAGTATCTAACAATTCACAACAATACACACATCTAAAAGTAAAATAATGGAATTAAGAAATATATAAATATTAGGACGAGCAATGTCGGAGTGGCATTGACTAAATACAGTAGAATAGAATACAGTATATATGATATGAGTAAAGCAGTATGTAAACAGTGTTACACTATTACATTATTAAAGTGACCAGTGATTCCATGGTGCTGTAAGTGTACAGTGTATTCCTTCATTGGGATTCCTTCATGATGATCCTATTGGTGGAGTAGGAGCCTGAGGAGTCCATTAACTACCATGTTAATAATGGCAACAGTATGACAGAGCTGTCACAATGGAGAGACAGAGACAGAGAGAAAGAGAGAGAATGGGCTAAATCAAGAGCGAGGGGTCTGGAATTGCTGACCGATGGCTGTATGGAGGAGGGGACAAGTGTTGGAAGGCAGTAGCGGTCCTAGTGGGCACCCAGGGGGTCATGGTGGTGGTGTGTCTGTGGTGGTGAGCCATGTTAAACGCCCCTCGGCCCAGGGAGGGAGAATGAGGACCCACTGGTCCCCTGGTGGGTCACATGGGTCTGTGGACGCCGGTGGCAGATGAGCAGATGACGACGAGGTCATGGGCTATTTTTGAGCTCTCACTGCCAATCTGATGCATCGGCCATCCCCTCCCTCCATCCCCCCTCCCCTCTTTTTTCTCCCTGGCATCCCATTTCCCCCTAATTAGGCTTCTAATTAGAGTTCTGGTTTAGTGTGTGTGTGTGTGTGTGTGTTCTGGTTGTACAGAGGATGAATTTGCCGCTGCCCGCTGAGCAGAGCCTGTTCTGGGGACCAGTGGAGGAAAAGAGAGGAGCCTATAGCATCTCAGTTTGGAACCATCTGACGTATGGCTACTGAAAGGGTTTTAGCGCATATTGTAATATTCGAGACGGGGGGGAACAGGTGGGAAAAACAAGAGGACAGTAAGAAAGCTTCTGTCACTCGTGATCTGCCTGTTGTGACCATCTGACTGTCAACCGGGTGACCAGTGACAACATAAAGGGAGAATGTGTGTTGGCAGTGGGTGGATGGGTGTGTGTGTCCATGCATGTTTGAGCAGGTTGCACACATGTTCGGGTGGTAGGCATGTGTTTAGGGGAACGTGTGGGTGTGAAGCAGCTGATGGGGTCCAATTGTAATCACAGCAATGCATGACAGTGAGTAGTGGTGGAGCTGAACGGGTGAGGGTAGTGCTTCTGCCAACACACCCAAGCCAGCTGCCCTTTGACATTCAGATCACACACACACCGTTAATAAAAATGATATACATCCCCCATCTAAAAAAGTCATTGTCAGAATGAACCCCCCTATATCTTCATAGGGTACCTTTGATGCTAGAATTGGCCTAAATCGTTCAGTGTTCAAAGGGACTTTCCAATTTAATATTTTTGGTATGACACATTTTACATTTGGTATTGCCCCACATTCCTTTGAACTAAAAAGGAAAAAAGGACAACCAAAAATGTTTCTTCTTCTCCAAAAAGAAAACTATTCAAACAACTGTGTCAACTAGCTAGCTAAGCCACTTTAAAGCTCTTGAGACAAGACAATGCGGATGAAAATATGACTGCTGAAGAGGCAGGAAGCAAATATCTCAACACTAAGCTGCAACGGATTTCCACTGTCTCTAACTTTGAGCTCCTGTTAGCTCAGAAAGCCAGTCAGAAAGCCTTTGTGAATTTGTTTGTTTGTCCCCCTGTGCAGCTACAAATATTACTGTTGTCTGCTAGCGCTCTTATTTAAACAGGCCTAAACTATCAAGGCATGTGGAAAAAATGTGAGCGAGGCCGGGGCGTGCCAGGGGACACAAATGGGGGTAGCACATGTGGCAGGTGGGTAAGGGACGGTGCAGCTGAGGGGGCTGGGGTGGTGGCTTCTTGGGCCTTGTTTGTGCACACATGTGGGTTGGGTAAGAGGATCACGTTCGATAACATACAAAACACGCACAGCTGGTCAGATCTGGTGGTCAGGAAATACTCCTGGCCCTAGTTACAATGCTCTAGAACAGGGCTGTCCAACCCTCTATCTGAAGATCTACCATCCTGTGGGTTTTCAGTCCAACCCTAATTTAACACACCTGATTCTACTTATTAGCTGCTCAACAAGACCTTAACTAGCTGAATCAGATATGCTAAATTAGGGTTGGACTGAAAACCTACAGGACAGGAGATCTCCAGGAAGAGGGTTGGGCAGCCCTTCTCTAGAAAGACTGCTAGAAATACTCCTGGCTCTAGTTACAATGCTCTCAAAATACTCCTGGCCCTAGTTACAATGCTCTCGAAATACTCCTGGCCCATGGTTCAGGAATAAGGAACCTGGACAGTAAGTAGCTTCAGGTCTTTGATGTCTTTTATTTGACTCTATTCATTTGTGTTGGACACCTGACAAAGACTCAGCAAAGAGATCAAAGACAGGCAGCTACTGTACTGTCTGTCTGTGGCCCTTTTGCTGCTACTGTCCCGTCCATCATCCCCGGATTCAGTCCTGAGAAGACAAGCGAAGTGCTTCGCTAAAAGCAGCACCAAACAAGTGACAATACTATGGTCCCATGTGGCTGAGTTGGTCGAGCATGGCACTTGCAACGCTAGGGTTGTGGGTTCAATTCCAATGGGCAATCAGTATGGAAATGTATGCACTGTAAGTTGCCCTGTATAAGAGCACATGTAAATAACTTGGTCATTAACAAAGTACATTCCTAGCACAGCACAACCAAATGTTTGCCATTGGAGCACAATGTTCTGGGAAAAAATTAAGAATAGGCCTACATTTTGTTTTATTTGATTTATTTAAGTGTCGTTGTCCAGCCCACATGTTTACTAACTATTTTATCAATGTACCAATCGGGTTTCAGGAAGAAGCATAGCACAATTACAGCAGCCATGAAGGTTTTAAATGATATCACTGAAGCTCTTGACAAAAAAACAGCATTGTGTCTCACTTTTTATTGATCTCTCTAAGGCTTTTGATACAGTTGATCATGCTATACTAAGGCAGAGATTGTCGAGTGTAGGTCTTTCAGAGCATGCAGTTGCATGGTTTGTTAACTGTCTGTTAGAACTCAGTGCACTCAATTTAATGGGCTTAGGTCTGTTAAATTGTTGTCTTTAATGTGCCCCAAGGCTCCGTACTTGGTCCTCTCTTATTCACTATTTATATAAATAATTTAGACAAAAATGTCCAAAATGCGGCAACTTCATTTTTATGCTGATGTACTGTTATTTACTGTTGTGCCTCATCTCTTACAAAAGCTTTCCAGAACTTGCAAACTGCTTTTTATACTGTTCAACATACCTTGTGTCAATTGAAGCTTCAATACTGACAAAACTAAACTAATGGTGTTTTCTAAAGCAAGAAATAGACCTCTGAACCTTTCACCTATTACTACCTGTCAGGGCAAGGAGATTGAGGTTGTAACCTCATAAATATCTTGGAATTTTGATTGATGGCCTCTTAAAATGCATATTCAACAACTTACAAAATTTAAACTGAAATTCGGATTTGATTTTAGGAATAAGGCTTGTTTTTCTTTTGAAGCCAGACGGAGGCTAGTATCAGCTACATTTATGCCTTTACTAGACTATGGGGATATTTTATATATGAATGCTTCCGCTCAGTGTTTGAGATCAATTGACACCCTTTACCATGGCACTTTGAGATTTATTTTAATCTGCAAAACCCTTATGCACCACTGCACTTTGTATACCAGGGTTGGCTGGCCTTCTCTAGTCACTCGTCGGCTCAGTCACTGGTATACTTTTATTTACAGAGCCATTTTGGGTTTACTACCTTTTTATTTGGGCATTTTTATTGTTCAGAAATGTGGTGGGTACTCCCTTCGTTCTCGGGACTTTATCCTGCTAACTGTTCCAAATGTCCGAACTGAATTTGGTAAAAGGGCTTTTATGTACTCTGCGCCATTGTCTTGGAACACCTTACAAAATACTTTTAAACTGGAAGAACTTGTCCCGATTGGTATTTTTAAATCACTGATGAATGATCTTGAGACTGATTCCCTGACATGTCAATGTTTTTAATTTGCTGTTTTGATTTTGTTATACTCTTGTGAATTCTATGGTTTTTACTAGATTACTTGTAGTTTTTCATGTTGTTTGTCTGTAATTTTTGTAATGACTTGGCGCTGCCTATCTTGGCCAGGACGCTCTTGAAAAAAAGAGATTTTAAATCTCAATGAGCCCTTCCTGGTTAAATAAAGGTTAAATAAAAAAATAAAAAAATGGGCTTACAAGACACTACAGAACAAAATAACATTTTATGCACTTGCAATAGTTATGGCCAGCACCGTCATCATCTAGCCACACTACATAAACAGTACATTTCTCCTTCTCCTCCAGGCATTGTGAACAAATTGAGCAATCTCAAACACACCCTGTCTGAAACAGAATTCAAGCCTCTGCTCGTCCTGTAAACAGAATACTAGGTTATCACCAACAATGTTACAAAAAAAAAAAAAACGTCTCAGATCGTCAAACAGAGGGCAATAAAAACCAAAATGGATTTTGATTTCCCCAGGATTACACAGTAGGGAAATTCTCTCCAGGCACTCAAACTGACACTGAAGTTCTGCTACTGAGCAATAGTTAGGCCTACTATTGGGAAGGTCTTTAAAATTGTTGTGTATATCAATATAGTGTTTTGCAAACCAAATATCTACCACAGACGTCTACGCTATTGGGATGGCGTTAAAATGGTTCGACGACATCAAAATCCCTAGTGTGGTACAACCCAAAGTTTTACCGCGGAAGTTTTGCAACTGAACAACAGTTTAGTTAGTATTGGGAGGGTCATTAAAATTACATCAGAGTTTTTTTTTTTTTTTACCATTGCACGGTCTCCATTCTTAATTAGGGAAAGTCAATAAAACCTCTACTTCACACTGAGGTAACAGTATAAAAAAGACCCAGCCCTCTCCCTCTCTTCTCTCTTTCTCGCCGCTGCTCACAGATGTTGGAATGTCTCCGATTCCAGAGAGCCCTCCGAAGGAGAATAGTCCCGACACGCTCACCAGACAAGCCACCCAACTCTCCCTCTCCTCTGTCTGCAACTACTTCTTAACTTCTAATGGACTAACAACAGCAATAACAATATTAAAGTTTACAGCCCTTAATTAACCCACTGTAAAAAACTTTCCTCACTCCGTGCGAGCCGCTAAAACACAGTATTAAGAAAAGCAACCTTCACTTTTATGACAAAGATCTCCTGTGACAAGCTTCAGGCACCCACTAGCACAAATGGCTTCTTCAATCCCCATAAAATCTAGCTCACAAAATCTACTCTCCCAAGTCAAGCTAACGCTATAGAAGTCTTAAAAGAGTATAGGTCTATTACATTAAAGATAAGTTATATTGCATCACTAGGTCTCTGATAGGTCCTCAGCTGCCAGTTATTAGGAGTCTAAAACAGCTGCTGGGGTGAAAGTTGTTTTGATTGATGTGAAGGTTATAACTCTGTCAGCACTAGGGAGAAAAATACTGGCCTGGTTCTCCTTCTACTCTAGCAGACAGAACAATAGGCTTAAGATCAGATGTCTATATAAACTGAAGTGAACGGCTGAGTTGGAAAGAGGTGACGCTACTTGACATACATTAACTGGCATCCAGGTGCAGAGAGACAGAGAGAGAGAGAGAGCATGCATACATCGAGTCGCTCAATGTATGCATGAGGCTGAGGTCACGTTCACTATCTTCAAACTCCCGATCATAAATAAACCAAGGCGCAGCGTGCATGGAATTCCACATCTTTTTAATGAAGATGAAACTCACCAAACAACAAAACAGGAGAAAACTGAAAAGTTCCATTCTGGGCTGCTCACAGGCAGCTACACAAAAACAAGATCCCACAATCACAGGTGGGAAAAGGCTTCCTAAGTATGATTCCCAATCAGAGACAACGATAGACAGCTGCCTCTGATTAGGAACCATACTCGGCCAAAAACAAAGAAACAGAAAACATAGAATGCCCACCCCACATCACACCCTAACCTAACCAAATACAGAAAGAAAACGACTCTCTAAGGTCAGGGCGTGACACACACATTCTCATTCAGAAGTCATTATATTATTGTATTCATGAAGAGCTTTAGCAGCCAAAAGTGACACGTGATCTACCGGTGAAATACTTTCCACTGATGATTAAAGATTTAATCTCTAAGATTTCCCTCTCTGCTGATTGATACACACATTTAAATTACTAACATTAGAAATTTGATGCAATACTTGTCTTGATATATATAAGATATATATATATATAAAAACACTTCAAACAGTTTTGAAGTGAGTGGCAGATGTCCGAAGCTCAAGTTTCAGTCTACAATGAGGCAGCATCGGTGCTACCCAGAGATATTACCCAGATAGGGGGGTTGACCCCGGGAAAAATAATGATGACACACTATTTTCATCAGCTATCCCCTTCTAACATATAACACCCCCTACAAGATGCTAAGAGAGACTTCCGCTTATAGGGAGTGACTGGGAGTCATAATCATCACACTTAAAGGACAGGGGGCAAGGAAACAAGAGCTGTCAGAATGGTCTGTCTGGCAAGAATACTACAGAACAGAAACAGTCACAAGGACCGTAAAATTGGTCTGTCTGGCAAGAACACTCCCAAAGTCACGGAAAAGAAGCAGAAGTGGACAAACACCCAGAACAGAAGCAGAAGTGGACAAACACCCAGAACAGAAGCAGATCTGGACAAACACCCAGAACAGAAGCAGAACTGGACAAACACCCAGAACAGAAGCAGATCTGGACAAACACCCAGAACAGAAGCAGATCTGGACAAACACCCAGAACAGAAGCAGATCTGGACAAACACCCAGAACAGAAGCAGATCTGGACAAACACCCAGAACAGAAGCAGAACTGGACAAACACCCAGAACAGAAGCAGATCTGGACAAACACCCAGAACAGAAGCAGATCTGGACAAACACCCAGAACAGAAGCAGAACTGGACAAACACCCAGAACAGAAGCAGATCTGGACAAACACCCAGAACAGAAGCAGAAGTGGTCAAACACCCAGAACCCTATTAAGAAGTAGTCATGGTAATCCAGCATCAAAACAACTACCATTGGCGACAAATCTCCTGCTTTAAACGACCACAACAACAAAGGTCTCTATAAGTAGGCCAATGTGGGATTTGTGACAATGAAGGGTGCCAGGGAAGTTGGACCTTTTTGTTTTCACCTTGTGTAAGCTTGAGTACTTTTTGCTTAGAGACAGAGTTTCAAAGGGCAAGGTTATTCTAAAAATGGTGTAGACGTGTTAATATACTGTATAAGACACAGAATATACTGTATCATAGTCATGATAGTCAGAAAGTCACACACTAGGTGCCGTCGAAGCTCGTCTTCATAAAATTGGGATGGTATTTTTTTATAAGTGATTGAGGCAAATGGTGCTTCCAAAAATGGACCGGCTATCACCTACCGATTATCTGAGAGTCAGACAGACACACTGACAAGGTCTTTTTAAAACTGCAAAGGCACTGAGTCATTGAAGGTTGACGAGGGACAGTAGAACAACTATATTCAATATCAGACAGTCAGACACTTACCTAGGCGCATCGGAGGAGAGAAGTCTTCATATATTCAGTATCAGACAGTCAGACACTTACCTAGGGGCATCGGAGGACAGAAGTCTTCATAAAAACGTAACGGCACTTCTATTAGTCATAGAAGGTTAAGGAAGGACCATAATCGACGGCACCCTGTGGCTCAGTTGGTAGAGCATGGTGTGTGCAACGCCAGGGTTGTGGGTTCGATTCCCACGGGGGGTCAGTACAAAAAAATAAAATACTAATAAAGAAAAAATGTATGAAATGTATGCATTCACTACTGTAAGTCGCTCTGGATAAGAGCGTCTGCTAAATGACTAAAATGTAAATAATCAGCAGAATCAAGTGAAGAAACAGGAAACAGCTGCTCAGGCCAAGAGATGACGCAATTGCTGCGGGTGCAAGTGTTACCTAGGTCAGTCAAAGGTTAACGCAAAAACAACCCCTGTTTGATCGACACTAACAATCTCTCCAGTTACGAATACGATGTCACCCCTCAGCACTTTTGCTGATCACAGCACTTATAAAAGGCACATTAAGCAGCAGGAGAAGGAGACGAAAGAGAGAAAAATGACAAGAAAACAATGGCAGTGTCAGATCAGAGCGAACCTTCTAGAAAACCGGGCATCAGCACATTCCAAGGCAATTAGGCCACAGTGACGACCCAGTTCTTCAGATCCGATGCGCCCATTTTCCCCCCGGCATAGACAAGGCCCTAGCTAGCCCGTTAGCACGCTGAGGCTAATGTGGAGCGACTGTGGAGTGGGGTGTAGCAGACGTATCAGTGAAGGGCCAGTCTGGCTGGAACATGACCTTACAGAGAGAACAGACGTATCAGTGGAGGGCCAGGCTGGCTGGAACATGTCCTTACAGAGAGGACAGACGTATCAGTGGAGGGCCAGGCTGGCTGGAACATGTCCTTACAGAGAGGACAGACGTATCAGTGGAGGGCCAGTCTGGCTGGAACATGTCCTTACAGAGAGGACAGACGTATCAGTGGAGGGCCAGTCTGGCTGGAACATGTCCTTACAGAGAGAACAGACGTATCAGTGGAGGGCCAGTCTGGCTGGAACATGTCCTTACAGAGAGAACAGACGTATCAGTGGAGGGCCAGGCTGGCTGGAACATGTCCTTACAGAGAGGACAGACGTATCAGTGGAGGGCCAGTCTGGCTGGAACATGTCCTTACAGAGAGAACAGACGTATCAGTGGAGGGCCAGGCTGGCTGGAACATGTCCTTATAGAGAGGGTAACAGTGAGGGAGCAAGGTTGGGCAGAGGAGTAGCAGGTACTGTATTAGAGAGAGTAGGACAGGGAAAGAGTGAGAGAAAGACAGAGAGAAACAGGCGGAAGGACGGACAGATGGACAGCGCGCACACACACACACACACTCAATAGTTCTAGTCACACAGTGAGAAAATCATCATGTGTAAGACGTCCATAAAACAGCATTCCTAATAACTCCCCATCTACACCAGCAGTGATAAGTTCAGGCTACTGAACCAAGAGTATATTTCCAGGGAGTGGAATGTTAAGGAGCCTTCGTGACAAATGACCTCTTAGTCAGACAGGGATTTGGCTGCAGCGTAAGTTATCTTTGTTTATATTTTATTTCACTCTATGAATAAAAGACTAAAAGACTGGAATATCACGGCTACAAGCACGAGGAGCTGCAGAAAGCAGATATGCAAGCCTTCATACTTTAGGGATTATATCTAGTTATACATCAATCTCTCATTAAAATAGGTTTCATTCTCCTATAAAAACCAATAACGACAATCAGTTTTCCATCTCCGCAACAACTGCCAAGAACAATCATTCTATTTCACAATCCTCAACAGGGATTGTGCAAATATAAATGTTTCCAAAAACCTCAGTCAGTGGCAGTCAGTCAGTGGCAGTCAGTCAGTGGCAGTCAGTCAGTGGCAGTAGTTCTGCCTGAGCCCAGAACACTACAATTATAGTATGAAAAGGTTAGCGCTCTTTATTCATTGCAATGAGTTTTTCTCATTGGGACATCGTGAGAGATACTGTGTCTATTTCTCTCTTACACAGTATAGTCAATGAGGCATAAAATACATTTAAAAAGTGGCATGTGATCATGCTTATGTATGCAGTTTTATCTCTGACTGGCTATATGGGATTTGAATAGATTAGAATAGAGCTGTACGTAACAGACAGGGGCTCTATCCATTAGACAACAATACAGTAATACTACTGTAGTCAGACTCTATCCTCCCTCTCCCTCTCTCTATCCCCCTCTCTCCCTTTCTCTCTCTCTCCCCCTCTCTCTATCCCTTTCTCTCTCTCTCCCCCCCTTTCTCTCTCCCCCTCTCTCTCTCACCCCTTTCTATCTCTCCCTCTCTCTCCTCCCCTCTAACTCTCTCTCTCTCTCTCTCTCTCTCTCTCTCTCTCTCTCTCTCTCTCTCTCTCTCTCTCTCTCTCTCTCTCTCTCTCTCTCTCTCTCTCTCTCTCTCTCTCTCTCTCTCTCTCTCTCTCTCTCTCTCTCTCTCTCTCTCTCTCTCTCTCTCTCTCTCTCTCTCTCTCTCTCTCTCTCTCTCTCTCTCTGCCCTATTAAAAGCATAGTTGATAATATGAGCCCATTCGATGGAGCTACTGTATAGCTATCTCAGCCAGCACCCACACACACACACACACACACACACACACACACACACACACACACACACACACACACACACACACACACACACACACACACACACACACACTGCTATTCAAACAAGCAGCTGGTGGGTGTGTCGCTGCCCAGTTGCTCAACACACACACACACACACACACACACACCAATTTGGCTTCCTTCCCGGGGGTCAAGCATCGCTTTGTAAAGATGAACACGGAGGAGTTGATTTGTCCAGGCTAGATGCGGTGAGCGGACATGAACTGGCAAACAACAGCAATACGGCGCAACCTGGGCCGAGGTCCATTCTGTTCCAACTGACTAGTTTATGGAGAATAACTGACACTAATCATGGCCGTGATTTACAACGTTACGAGGATGGTTGAGTGTGTAAATGGGTTGTTTATGCTTAAAAAACGGGATAGTTAAATGAAGTGAACTCTAACACTTCAGAATACTTTTAGGAGGATAACTGACAGTTTAATTATGTGTACTGTGATGCTGAAGTGATTACGAAGGATTTACAACTGTGTAAGGATTCTTGAGTGTCTTGACGTTTCAGCTAAATGGACTGAACCATAATACTTCAGAGAGGGGGAGAATAATTCAGTATGGGGTGAACCATTGGATGTTAAAGGCTCTGTTTTATGTGTCCCTCCCCCGTTCTTTCCTTGCGGTCCCTTGGATGCCGATTGGGTTTGACAGTCCAGCTGGCAGGACACACTACACACAAGACGAGGTTGCTGCTCTCACATAAACACACACACACACACACACACACACACACACACACACACACACACACACACACACACACACACACACACACACACACACACACACACACACACACACACACACACACAGTTAGTTTCAGTTAAAAGCATATAATCTCCGTCTCCAAAGTCCCAGTCAGTGCTTACTGAGAGCAGGGGCAAGCCAGAGAGCACACACAGCTATGGAGAATGGCATTGGCAAAGGGAAAGTCATAGCTTGTGGATAAAGAGTAGATGGAAAACATCATGACACTCACACTGATAGACAGCTAATCTATCCAGAGAGAAAATGGCAATAGCAGAGTAGTAGAACGATTTCAAAAGGAAATGTATATCACTTCATGTCAACAGCCTGTGTAGGATCTCTCCCTTCTCTCTCATTCTCTCTCTTCGTCTCTCTCTCTCTCCCTCCCCTCTCTTTCATTCTCTCTCTTCGTCTCTCTCTCTCTCCCTCCCCTCTCTCTCATTCTCTCTCTTCGTCTCTCTCCCTCTCCCTCCCCTCTCTCTCATTCTCTCTCTTCGTCTCTCTCTCTCTCCCTCCCCTCTCTCTCATTCTCTCTCTTCGTCTCTCTCTCTCCCTCCCCTCTCTCTCATTCTCTCTCTTCATCTGTCTCTCACTTTCCCCTCTCTCTCATTCTCTCTCTTCATCTGTCTCTCTCTCTCCCCTCTCTCTCATTCTCTCTCTTCCTCTGTTTCTCCAAACTAGCTTAACCCCCATTCATACAGCTCTGTGGATAGATGGCAACCCAACAACCCAAATCCAACCCGTGTGGTATTTCCAGCAAACTTTCCCTAATTTCAAAGAACACAAATAAAGAGTTTCATTTTGGTTGGCTAGGGTAGTGTGGGATTATCAAGCTACGGCTGGGTCTGTGGAGTCTCACTAGTTTAGTCCGACCGGGGGGTTATTGTGTGTGTGTGTCAATGTGGGTCAATGTGTGTGCGTGCGTGTGTTTGCATGCTCGTGCATGCGTGGGTACGTGTGTGTGTGTGTGTGTGTGTGTGTGTGTGTGCGTGCGTGCGTGTAGAGAAAAAAACGCAAGGTTGACCTGAAATGTGGTCCACTCTCACAGAACTCGGCCTTAAACATTTGTTGAACTTTGACTTTGTTGATAGAGGGGCCTGAAATACACCCCAGGAGGTGTGGTAAGATACAAGCAGAACCAAAAGGAGACAGCTGTAAGAAACTCACACTGTTTCATTCACACATTACACAGTGGTCTATGGTGAGCCACGATCCTTATAGGGGAACCATATTGTATACAGCAAAAGCCCTACGCTATGCGGCACCATACAGTAAGCTAGCTAGGCAACCAACCAATAGGCTCGACATAGATATCTTGTTGCCCAATGAGATATCAAGACAGAGAGCTAAAGCAACATTCTCAGCTGCCTCCGAGGCTGCTGGGAGGTTTTCAACGAGCCGAGCCTTGGAGGGTTGCCCGTTCAGTAAGGTTGTTCTATCATTCCACCTCTTCTCCGCTCTCCCTCTCTAGTCCCCCTCCTCTCTCTCTCTCTCTCTCTCTCTCTCTCTCTCTCTCTCTCTCCATTTCCCACAGTGAGTCTTTTTATGCCCTCAAGCAGGAGCGCTGTGTACAACCTCTCTTTATTGGCTAGGGTCACGGACAGTTGCCAATAGCAACCTCGATTTCGATGGGGGTGGTGATGGGGTGGGGGAATTGGTGATGTCAGTTTGGCTATTTTGGAACGCAGAAGAAATAGTGTTGAAATGGGCGGTGTGGACATGGCGAGAGAGAGAAGAGGAAAGAGAGAGGGAGGAGAAGGAGGAGAGAGGGTGGAGAGGAAAGAGAGAGGGAGGAGAAGGAGAGAGGGAGAAGAGGAAAGAGAGAGGGAGGAGAGGGGGAGAGAGGGCCGAGGGCCTGTAGTGACAGAGAAAGAGAGTTCTTTCATTTCAGAACATGCTGTGCAAACAAGCTCCTCTTGCTTATGCACACACACACAGACACACACACACACACACACACACACACACACACACACACACACACACACACACACACACACACACACACACACACACACACACACACACAGAGAGAGAGAGATGCATGTTCAATGGGCTGCTTCTAAGCTTGTGATTAGTCATAATAGCAGCAGGATAAACAGCTAAAGGAAGTAACAGGCACTGAAGGAGGAGATACATATTTTATACTTTCTCAGTATTTTGTGTTTGACTCATAAAATGAACGACTTTCATCATCCTCGTAAACTGAAAGTGAAACCTTAGGGGTCTAGATAGCACCTTTTTTGTGAGTAGTGCTACTGACATGCTGTAGTATGACAGAACGGAGCAATGTTTCCACCGACCAGCACCGCCTTCCAGTCTAGGGGCACTAGAGAGAGACAGACAGCACATCTCTCTCTTTTCCACGTTCCAGTTTTCTTTCCTCTTATCTTCTGTTGCTCTTTCTCTCCCACTCCCTCTCTCTCTCTATTTCTTTGTCTCTCCCTCCATCATCCCTGCTCTCACCCCCGTTCTCTCCATCTCCCTCTCAAGGTGGAGGGGACACCAGTGTGGTGGACAGGCTGCTTGGCCAGCTGTCGTGGGGCCTTGTGGGTAACACATGGAGGTCAGAGGGCCCCAGATACTGTAGACACCACTACCAGGGGACCAACCTGGCTCCTCTCTCTCTCTCTCTCTCTCTCTCTCTCTAACTGCTGCTGTCCACTCTCTCCAGGACGCGTCACTCTGCCTGACCCTTGCAGGCAGCAACACCATTAGCTAACTGGACACTGATGTAGACAACCCACTGCCCTTGGATGGCTCTCCCTTAAATAATGCTGACCACATCACAATGTTGATCGAGCCTACGTTAGATAAGATCATGCTGCATTAAATACTATGTGGGCACCGTGTAAAGATTCCACTAAGCTGCATTTTAAAGGCCCGTGTCACAACTTCCTCCGAAGTTGGTGACTCTCCTTGTTCGGGCGGCGTTCGACATCACCGGCTTTCTAGCTGCCACCGATCTACGTTTCTTTTTCTATGTTGTTCTGTCTTGATTGTACACACATGGTTCCCATTACGTTATAATTTATTCCCTATTTAACCCTCTGGTTCCCACATGGTTTTGTGCGTGTTTGTTCTTTGTTTAGTGTTCAAGACTTCTGTGAGCTGGTGTGTTTTTCCCTGCGTGGAAATCATTGTTGTTTCTTTTCGAGTAAATTACGTCTTATACTTAGTTATGGGTCATGCGCCTGACTCCGTCCTAACCGCTGCACACTGACACTTGACAGAAACACGCATATGGAGTCAGCAGGTGCATCCAGTCCTCCGTTACCAGTGGAGGAGTGCATCCAGCAGCACGCGACGATGCTCCAAAATCTTGGCACAGCCATGGATCGCATGCTGCACACCATGGAGAGAGGGGGTTTTCCCACACCCCCATCAACTTCACCCCAACCCACACCGCTGTCCATCCCTCCGTCACCTGGACCCAGTGGGATTCGGCTCTCGCTCCCGAGGGCGTATGATGGGACGGCTGCCGGATGCCAGGGGTTCCTGCTGCAGTTGGAGCTCTACCTGGTGACCGTCCACCCGGCTCCCTCAGGATACGAGAGCGTGTCCGCCCTCATCTCCTGTTTGTCGGGTAAAGCGCTTGACTGGGCCAACGCCGAATGGGGAGGAATAGACGCAGCGTTGGTCCGCTATGAGGATTTTACCCGCCGCTTCAGGGCGGTCTTCGATCATCCACCTGAGGGAAGAGCGTTGGGGGAACGCTTGTTCCATCTGAGACAGGGGATGAGGAGCGCACAGGACTTCGCACTGGACTTCAGGACCCTGGCTGACAGCGCGGGATGGAATGAGAGGGCCCTGATCGACCATTACCGGTGTAGTCTACGTGAGGAAGTTTGTCGGGAGCTGGCTGCAGGGACACCACCCTTACCCTCGATCAGCTGGTGGATTTATCCATCCGGCTGGATAACCTGTTGGCCACCCGCGGACGTCCGGATCAGGGTCCGTCCATTCCATCCCCCAGCACCTCCGATCCTACACCTATGGAGCTCGGAGGTGCTGCTCTAAGGGTGACCGGAGGGGGGGCCGTTTCCTGCACCATCTGTGGCCGCAGAGGGCACACTGCTGGTCGGTGCTGGAGAGGTTCCCCAGGGAGTCGAGGCAGCAGGCAGGGCACTGGTGGATCATCCCAGGTGAGTAGGCACCCGACTCACCCAGAGCTCGCTGTTGCGCACATGTGTGTATGTATTGAATTTCCTGAGTTTTCCCCGCATGCCTAGCATAAGGCGCTAGTAGATTCAGGCGCAGCTGGGAACTTTATTGACCGTTCATTTGCACTTAGATTAGGGATCCCTGTTGTTCCTGTTGATGTGCCCTTCCCTGTACATGCCTTAGATAGTCGTCCTTTAGGGTCGAGCCTGATTAGGGAGGTCACAGCTCCACTATCTATGATAACACAGGAGGGAGAGAATTAGTCTCTTCCTGATCGATTCTCCTGCGTTTCCTGTGGTGTTGGGGCTTCCCTGGTTGGCTTATCATGACCCCACTTATTCGTGGCAATAGAGGGCTCTCATGGGATGGTCACGTCAGTGCTACGGGAGGTGTATAGGTGTTCCCATAGGTGCAACTACGGTGGAGAGTCCAAACCAGGTCTCCACCATGCACATCCCCCCTGAATATATAAATCTCCTGGTAGACGCAGCACTTCCCAGGAGTCATGTGTATCCTCTGTCTCAGGAGGAGATGGCGGCTATGGAAACATATGTCTTCGACTCTCTGGGACAAGGATACATTCGGCCTTCCACTTCACCTGCCCCCTCGAATTTCTTTTTTGTGAAGAAGAAGGATGGAGGTTTACGCCCGTGCATTGACTATAGAGGTATAAATCAGATCACGGTTAAGTACAGTTACCCGCTGCCTCTCATAGCCAGTGTGACAGAGTCATTGCACGGGGCGCGCTTCTTCACCAAATTGGATCTCAGGAGCGCTTACAACCTGGTGCGTATCCGGGAGGGGGATGAGTGGAAGACAGCATTTAGTACCACATCTGGGCACTATGAGTACCTCGTCATGTCGTACGGGTTGATGAATGCTCCATCAGTCTTCCAATCCTTTGTAGATGAGATTTTCAGGGACCTGCACGGGAAGGGTGTAGTGGTGTATATAGATGACATTCTAATATACTCCGCTGCACGCGCCGAGCATGTGTCCCTGGTGCGCAAGGTGCTTGGTCGACTGTTGGAGCATGACCTGTACGTCAAGGCTGAGAAATGTCTGTTCTTCCAACAGTCCGTCTCCTTCCTAGGGTACTCCCTGCCCGCGTCAGGGGTGGAGATGGAGAATGACCGCATTTCAGCCATGCGTAATTGGCCGACTCCAACCACGGTAAAGGAGGTGCAGCGGTTCTTAGGGTTTGCCAACTACTACCGGAGGTTTATCCGGGGCTTTGGTCAGGTAGCGGCTCCCATTACCTCCTTGCTGAAGGGGGGACCGGTGCGACTGCAGTGGTCAGCTGAGGCGGACAGGGCTTTTGGTCAACTGAAGGCTCTGTTTACCTCGGCTCCCGTGCTGGCTCATCCTGATCCCTCCTTGGCATTCATAGTAGAGGTGGACGCGTCCAAGGCTGGGATAGGAGCTGTGCTGTCTCAGCGCTCAGGTACGCCACCAAAGCTCCGCCGCTGTGCTCAGCCCGGCGGAGCAAAACTATGATATGGGGGACCGGGAGCTGTTGGCTGTTGTCAGGGCTCTGAAGGCATGGAGGCATTGGCTTGAAGGGGCTTAAACACCCTTTCCTCATTTGGACTGACCACCGCAATCTGGAGAACATCCGGGCGGCGAGGAGAATGAACCCTCTCCAGGCAAGGTGGGCCATGTTTTTCACCCGTTTTGTTTTCACCCTATCCTACAGACCAGGTTCCCAGAACGCTAAGGCAGACGCACTGTCCCAGATGTATGACACAGAGGAGCGGTCCACGGATCCCACTCCCATACTTCCGGCTTCTTGCCTGGTGGCACCGGTGATATGGGAGGTTGACGCGGACATCGAGCGGGTGTTACGTACGGAGCCCACTCCCACCCAGTGTCCCGTTGGGCGTCTGTACATTCCGTTTGATGTCCGTGATTGATTGATCTGTTGGGCCCACACCTCACCCTCCTCTGGTCATCCCGGCATCGGTCGGACAGTGCGCTCTCTTAGTGGGAAATACTGGTGGCCCACTTTAGCTAAGGACGTGAGGGTTTATGTTTCCTCCTGCTCGGTGTGCGCCCAGTGCAAGGCACCTAGACACCTGCCCAGAAGGAAATTACAACCCCTACCCATTCCACAACGGCCGTGGTCACAACTATCGGTGGATTTTGTGACGGATCTTCCTCCGTCACAAGGAAACACCACGATTCTGGTCGTTGTGGATCGGTTTTCTAAGTCCTGCCGTCTCCTTCCTTTGCCCGGTCTCCTTGCGGCCCTACAGACTGCGGAGGCCCTGTTTACACACGTCTTCCGGCACTACGGGGTGCCTGAGGATATAGTGTCTGATCGGGGTCCCCAGTTTACATCAAGGGTCTGGAGGGCGTTTATGGAATATCTGTGGGTCTCAGTCAGCCTGACATCACGGTTTCACCCCGAGACTAATGGGCAGGTGGAGAGAGTAAACCAGGATGTGGGTAGGTTTCTGCGGTCCTATTGCCAGGACCGGCCAGGGGAGTGGGCGGCTTCCATCCCCTGGACAGAGATGGCCCAAAACTCCCTCCGCCACTCCTCCACTAACCTGTCTCCGTTTCAGTGTGTACTAGGTTATCAGCCGGTCCTGGCACCGTGGCATCAGAGCCAGATCGAGGCACCTGCGGTGGATGAATGGTTTCGGCGCTCTGAGGAGACATTCGACGCTGCCCATGTGCACCTGCAACGGGCCATCAGGCGACAGAAGGCGAGTGCCGACCGCCACCGCAGTGAGGCCCTGGTGCACCGGGTCTGGCTCTCGACCCGAAACCTGCCCCTTCGCCTGCCCTGACCTGCCGGAAGCTGGGTCCGCGGTTTGTAGGGCCATTTAAAGTCCTGAGGAGACTGAACAAGGTATGTTATAGGTTACATCTTCCCCCTGATTACCGTACTAACCCCTCGTTCCATGTGTCTCTCCTCAGGCCAGTGGTGGATGGTCCGCTCCAGCAGTCTGAGGTGCGGGAGGTTCCTCCGCCCCCTCTAGACATCGAGGGGGCCCCGGCGTATACTGTGCGAGCCATCATGAATTCAAGGCGTCGGGCGAGGGGCCTTCAGTACCTCGTGGAGTGGGAGGGGTACGGTCCGGAGGAGAGATGCTGGGTGCCAGTGGAGGACATCCTGGACCCTTCCTTACTGCAGGAATTTCACCGTCTCCACCCGGATCGCCCTGCGCCTCGTCCTCCGGGTCGTTCCAGAGGCCGGTGTCGGCGCGCTGCTGGAGCCATGCGTAAAGGGGGGGTACTGTCACGACTTCCTCCGAAGTTGGTGCCTCTCCTTGTTCGGGTGGTCGACGTCACCGGCTTTCTAGCTGCCACCGATCTACGTTTCTTTTTCTATGTTGTTCTGTCTTGATTGTACACTACTGGTTCCCATTACATTATAATTTATTCCCTATTTAACCCTCTGGTTCCCACATGGTTTTGTGCGTGTTTGTTCTTTGTTTAGTGTTCAAGACTTCTGTGTGCTGGTGTGTTTTTCCCTGCGTGGAAATCATTGTTTCTTTTCGAGTAAAGTACGTCTTTTACTCAGTTATGTGTCCTGCGCCTGACTCCGTCCTAACCGCTGCACACTGACACTTGACAGCCCGTAGGCCATTTTTATGAGTAATTCAAGACAGAAGTATTTGACCCAAAGAGTGTGTAATTTGCAACCGCTAGGGATACTTAACCCAAAGTAAACCTGTGTGACAAATGAAAATCAAATAACAAAATAAATCCAAGAGAGAGAGGGGGGAGGGAGCGAGAGAGAGCAGAAACCAAATCCATAAACATATGAATCCCATGTATTAGTCAACACCATGTTTTGATTCCCTCACTGCTATGCAAACTCCTCCATTGTTAGTGTGGCCCGGCAGAGGATGCTACTGCCTGATGATGATGTCTAATCACCAACAAAGGGCCCCTGGCAAATGGGTCACGGCTTCAACGCTGCTCGAGGTGCACATAACCCATGTGACGTTAAAATGACCAGAGTGACGGAATAGCTCTACTGTGTGTGTGTCGGGGTGGGGGGAGTGGCTGTGTTACTCTTAGAGGGGGGGGGGGGGGGGGAAACGGACGTCCACACTTAGCTTAGTCGCTAAATATAGCACTACAGAGGGAAGCAGTGGCGACCCGGGCACGGCTAGTGGCTAACTGTCTCCCATGGCTAACTAGAGTAGCTTTAGCCTAGCGGTGGGTGACAGTGTGTTAGCTGTTTGGTAAGAAGAGCTATACTGGCCAGATGAGAGAGACATTAGAGTGCGCATTTTCTTCAGCCTACCACCCCATCTAGTAACAGCCTTGATGGTTGCTATGGAGATGACGTACTGCACTCTGAAAATTGCCCTTTTTACTTTGAGGATCTCAAGAAGGTTTTGAGGGATGGTTGGGTTTACTTACAATCCAAGCAGGAGGTCGAACATCTTAGCTTCTTTGATCTATTTTGGATAGGCCTATGACACATTCTCAGAATCCCTTGAAATCCCAAGTTATATGTCCAAATCCACATAACACTCTCTCAGACCAAAGACAGAAGGAGCTCAAGCTCGTCGTAGCTTTTAAGTACTATTTTGGATATTTTCCAATTTGCCAGTAGACAGCATTAATAGCCAAAAAAAAAAGGAGTTATTTGTCCAAATACGTCCAAATCCACATAACATGCTGTCAGACCGAACACTTAGCTCCCGAAATGAGTCAAGTAGCCTCCCCTCCATCTCCCTCAGAGGCTAGCATCTGCTGGCCCCATTTCTCCCCCATTTGTGATTAAAGCTTGAGGAACAGAAACAACAACAACAACAACACAGTAAAGGAGACAGCTAACAAGACAACAAAGCCAGGAGAGGACAGATAGCCGACGCACGTGCTCCCTCCCTAGAGCTCTGCTACCCGACCTGAGCCCGACAGGCCCCCGACATTAAACATGGGGTTTGGGGCGGGTAGGGGTGTTTTTTTCATCACTAACCAGGGAACGGGTAGGGCTGTGGTATCACTAAATTTATCAGTAACGTTTTGAAGCTGCGCAATTCAGTCCTGTCTGACTATCATATCATGGTGTCAGTAGTGCTTCAACCTCGTCACATATAAAACAGAGAAAATAATAACGTTGGGTTTTGTCTGAGTTTGAAGTGGTGGAAAAGTAGCTAACAGCTCACTGCTCGCTCATGTCTCATCACTGAGCAGCTCAAGCGGAGCCGTTGCTATGGATACTTACAGACTCAAAGCAGGCATGAGCAGAGTGCGGGCGAGTGGCAGACAGAGAGGAGCAGCTAATGGATTTACTAACAGAGGAAGTTATTGCTGATTTTGGGTTTCAGGCAGGGCCTTAAATGTGGCAGCATCGGGCCTGGGTAGGGTAAGGCCTGAATGTCGCACACATGGGTAGGGCTCAGGCTTAAAATTCATGCCCGTACAGGGCTCTATTCCTCCCTCCTTGCTCAGAATGTCGGTGTCCTCGCTATGGTAGTTCACTAGTCAATATGCTTAGCCGCTAATGCTAGCTTCCACGGCTGTGCGTCGTGACACCGATTCAAACAAACTGGATCTCCATCGGCCATGGGGTGTAGAGAGTAGTGTGGAGAAACCCCATTGGCAAAGGCAGAGTGAGGCTTTAGCCAAGAGAGAGGGACAGCGATGGGGGATCTCTGCAGTTATACCCGACTAGCAGTGGAGGGCATGTCATCGAGCGGGACTTGTTTTTTGTTGTTGTGTTGGTCACAATGGGAGATAAGAGGAGAAGAGACACGATATCAAACAAACAAACAACTGAGGTGGAGAGAAAAGAAGGGAAGGAGAGAGAGAGATGGGTTATGGAGAGAAACAGATGGGGGGAATTACATTGATCAAAACGGCAAAAGAAAGAATGATCAAAACAGAGAGATGATGACAAAGAGCTTGGTAGTGGGGTACTTTTCTCAGTATGAGTCCCGATACTGGTGGAAAGCCCAGATATGATTGGCTGTGCCCTTGTCAGTTACACAAACCTCCCATAAGCAAACTGAAATTGAGCCTCTACGTAAAACAACAAGATGCTTCCGTGATAGCAGAGATCTGGGTGCCGTTAAGATCAAACAACGTCGCACAGCCTTCTCAGAACCTAAGGGCATGTGGAAGGAAAACGGTTGAGTATTGGTATAGGTAAATTAGTGAGTCTTATCTGTTAGCTAATGCAACGTACCGCAATGCGCCTATGTGGAAGTGCCCTGTGTGTTTCTATGTTTGCGGATAGGCCATCTCTAAAAATAGTTATGTGGGAACTCCCTCAGTGCAAACATAGTACTGAAATTAGACACCTGTGTTTCGGGGGGCCATTCATAGTGACTCACATAGGCATATAGGGCTATGGAAGTGAACTACATGCTAGAACCTGTACAATGTACAACTACATGCAGGTCGGAAATATCTGATAACATTACATTTCCTAAGTCTAATGTTTCGTGTGAGAGTCTGACAGGTTTTCAACATGCTAAGTTCAAAGGTGAGTTCTTTACAGAAGTGGGACTGGATCTTTAACTCAGTGTTAGGTCTTACAGAGTTCGATATATCTGATATAACCTTATTTCATTAATCATCAAATTGGGATGATTTGTGTGTGTGTCAGACATCTACTGAACTTACCTAGTCCAAGGAGAGTCCTTGATAAAAAAAAAACCTGTGTGATACGGAAGCAGGCTATGCAGAAAGTCAAATAGAAATGTTGTCGACAAGGGGAGCATGTAAAAAAAAAATATCTATGAAGATTTAAATATGATTTAAATATAATTAGCATGTTAATGTTTTGTCACATAAACAGAATATTTGGGTGGATGAATGGGGAGAACATTTTTGTGACACGTCTTCAGAGCACGAAGGCTCTAACATACTCCCTCGCCTGTGCTCTTGTTGGGCCCAACAAACACACACACACACACACACACACACACACACACACACACACACACACACACACACACACACACACACACACACACACACACACACACACACTGCAGACGTCTCAAGCAAGCAGTCAAAATTATTTAAAGTACTACTTAAGTCGTTTTTTGGTGTATCTGTACTTGACTTTACTATTTCCATTTTTGTCAACTTTTACTTGACTACATTCCTAAAGAAAAGCATGTACTTTTTACTCCATACATTTTCCCTGACACCCAAAAGTACTCGTTACATTTTGAATGCTCAGCAGGACAGGAAAATGGTCCAATTCACGCACTTATCAAGAGAACATCCCTGGTCATCTCTCCTGCCTCTGATATGGCATACTCATGAAACACACATTCCTCCTGGAGTGTGCTCCTGGATATCTGTAAATTAAAAAAAACAAGAAAATGGTGCTGTGTGGTTTGCTGAATATAAGGAATTTGAAATGATTTATACTTTCACTTTTTGATAATGGGGCAGCAGGTAGACTAGTGGTTAAAGCGATGGGCCAGTAACCAAAATGTTGCTAGACCGAATCCCCGAACTGACAAGGGAAAAATCTGTCGTTCTGCCCCTGAACAAGGCAGTTAAGCCACTGTTCCCTAGGCAGTCATTATGATTAAGAATTTGTTCTTAACTGACTTGCCTAGTTAAATAAAGGTTAAATTCAAAAATATATATATTTAAGTATATTTTAGCAATAAGATTTACTTTTGATACTTAAGTATATTTAAAACCAAATACTTTGACTCAAGTAGTATTTTACTGGGTGACTTCACTTTTACTTGAGACATTTCCTATTAAGACATCTTTACTTTTACTCAAGTATGACAATTGTGTACTTTTTCCACACACACACACCCACTCCTTCTTTGCACTCCTTCCTTGCATCAACGTCTCTATTCAAGCTTCCTCTCGTCATCACCTCTGTTCTGGCCTTGCTTCAACCAGCCACCGTCTTCTCCGCCGTCAAGTGCGTCTGTCTGACGCTTCTGCTTTGTATCACGCGGGGTCCTTGTGACTATCAAAACACTCTGTCCTCTTTCAAAAGACACCTCTCTCTTAACGACATTTACACTTCTTACTGAATCACACCGCCGGACACAGTGTTTACTGGCTCTGCGTCGCTGCTTCTGAATTACTTCATCTTTGCCTGACTGAGCGTGTAGACTCACGCTTTTTCCATTGAGTCAGAGCGCTAGCCAGTAAACACTACACATGCCTTCCAATGGGAAAAACAAGGGAGAGCGTATGGGAACTTACTGGATCTATTGACATTGCTCTGGGTTGGTTAGTCAGTGACACAATTTACTGCCTGCATTGTTTTAATGAACTTTAAATAAGAAGAAGAAGCGGCCATTACACTGACAAAGTGCACAGCGTAGAATGTGAATAGCATTGGCGCCATCATTTCCATTGCAGTGTGCGTCAGTGTAGTATGGGTGCATGATGCGTGTCTTCTTCATTGGTGTGTTGATGAATGCCGGCTTGCTCGAGGCGGGAGAAACCGGAAAAGGACAACATGGCAGTGGAGTAGGTTGATTCCAGGAAGAAGAAGATGTGGCATTTCATTGTGTCAGATAGAGTGACAGATGAATTGCTTACAGCAGCTCAAGGTTATGTCTACTTGATCTCAGTTTCATAAAAACCCTTCATTTTTATAGATTCTGCATGAGGAAATGACTTACTTCCTGTACAAATCAATCATAGAAAGAGATTGCAAAATATGCAGTCTTGCATAACAGCTTGGTGTGTGATGCACAGAAGGCTAACTGTCAGTGTTATGCCATTCATCCAACATCCACCACAGACTCTGCAACCATCCACCCTGGCCATACTCGGGAACAAACACCCTAGAATGTACTGGGTTCAGAACAGTGTACCGTTGTCCGAGAGCACGGAGTTTGGATCACCGTTCCATGCTCCTTCACTCCCTCCCTCGCGGGTTGGGCTGCGTTACAAATGACAGAGCCCTATCAAAGGTAGTGCACTATATAGGGAAAAGGGTGACATTTGGGATGCACCCCTCGGTGTCTTAAGCCAGGTGCACAGTACACGACTTTCAAAATCCTAACATCACATTAAACGTCTTTCCTGTATTTTTTTTCCGTCTTGCCAACGTAATGGTGCTCACACTAATTGATGTGGCACAGATGGAGGTCACACACTAGAAGATTCTTCACTTGGTCGTGATGATTCTCGATGCCCCGCTGTCTCGCCAAAACAACGTGACGATGTGATTAGATTTAATGTAACTACAACGAGTTGTGGCACAAAGCAGCCTCATAAACGTTTTCACTCAGACGTTCACGCTTGCCATACAAAGTTGAAATATCTAGCCAATACATTTTGCATTGAATAACACCGGTAGTGAACTTCAGAGCTGTAACAATTTGATGCTTTGGCTTTGGTTAAAGGCAAGTACAAACACATACTAGTAGTAGTTATCACTCCTGCTGGAGAGTCTACACATTCTGGGTGATGTGATGCAACATCATCATCTCACTGGCTTCTTCTCTGGCGAGCTCTCATTGGCTACTGCTAATCACCGTTCTCAAAACTTACCATTACATATCTCACACTACAAGTGCATTGCAGATTTGGGGTCGATAAAATAAAACATGTTTGAAAATATCGGTCTAGGTCTAGGACCACTCAAAAGACGAGATCGGTAGCCCTCATATTGCGTCTCTGATCCGCTAACTTTAAACCAGCATCGGTAACAGCCGCGCGCCTCGAGTAGTCAACGACATGAGGTTTTTGTCTCCGTTCTCAAAAACTTGTCTGGGACAAGTAAATCGGGGACAAAATCCTGTAGTGTTCACCTGGCTTTAGCCGTCCCGCATGCCAGTGCAGGAACCCGACGAGGCGGAAGGTTCCATGTGCGTATCCATTTCTCCACGCGTTCCTGCCCCTGACATACTTGCAGGGATAGGATCTCGTTAATCCAGAGGTAAGATGAATGACGGCACTGTGTGTCTGAGTGTTGGGGGGGGGGACCAGAGGGGGGTAGGCAGAAGGGAAACGAGTCCCTGGCGGGCAGTGATGCAGTCAGCTAGGCACAAAGACTGGCTCAGTCCTCAGTCCTGCTCTCACAAACGGGCAAATTAAATAGATAAATACATACAGTGCATATCCTGCTTGGGCCCTGTATGCAATCTTATATCATCATGAAGTATTTGAGACCGTGATCTTAATCTTCCATGATCTTATGATCTTAAACCTTGTATAAAAATGGAAGAATTTAGTATTTGAAATTGTGATCTTCATCTTGACACTTGTAGTGGTCGTGTCATATTAGGGTTCCACCCACTGTTGTTCATGCGATATGGATGGATTTGCATATAAATGGCACGGAATGCGGGCTAGGTCAAAGGTCATAGAGGTAGAGCATGTCAATATGGAGGGTGTAGATCTGGATACTACTAGATTGAAGCCTTGACTAAAGTGCACTTCAGTCTTCTGTGCCTGTCTCTTCTGTTTTGGCAAGGAAAAGGTGAAGGATCCAGGTGGATATGTGCTTGTCAATACCGCTTGAAAGCATGGCCAGGGACAAAGGGGAACTTCTGTGAGTTATCAAAATGCTCACTGAAATAGTCAGGCAAAAATGCATTATGCGACATTGCTCAGAATTCCTTCATATCTAATGCTCTACTCTTGCTCATCTCCCCAGGGCTGAAAGAAATCACTCACTAACTTCCCAGACATGATCCAACCAACCATGAGCTCCAAAAAGAGACAAGCTTCTGGCCTATCAGATTCACGGTCCCTAATAAAAAAAACTGACAATGCAGTAATGATGTAACCACCCCACCCCTTAGTCGCCTGAGTTTGATTTATTAGGATCCCAATTAGCTGACGCCATTGGAGACAGATAGTCTTACTGGGGTGCGGCACATGACGAAAAAGAGATTACAGACAAAATACTTTACAATTTACATACGTTTAAAAACATTAACATTTAGTGTGTGTGTGTGTGCGCGCGCATCTATCATTTACACATAAACTCAGCAAAAAAAAGAAACGTCCTCTCACTGTCAACTGTGTTTATTTTCAGCAAACTTAACATGTGTAAATATTTGTATGAACATAACAAGATTCAACAACTGACAAATAAACTGAACAAGTTCCACAGACGTGACTAACAGAAATGGAATAATGTGTCCCTGAACAAAGGGGGGTCAAAATCAAAAGTAACAGTCAGTATCTGGTGTGGCCACCAGCTGCATTAAGTACTGCAGTGCATCTCCTCCTCATGGACTGCACCAGATTTGCCAGTTCTTGATGTGAGATGTTACCCCACTCTACGACCAAGGCACCTGCAAGTTCCCGGACATTTCTGGGGGGAATGGCCCTAGCCCTCACCCTCAGATCCAACAGGTCCCAGACGTGCTCAATGGGATTGAGATCCAGGCTCTTCGCTGGCCATGGCAGAACACTGGCATTCCTGTCTTGCAGGAAATCACACACAGAACGAGCAGTATAGCTGGTGGCATTGTCATGCTGGAGGGTCATGTCAGGATGAGCCTGCAGGAAGGGTACCACATGAGGGAGGAGGATGTCTTCCTTGTAACGCACAGCAATGACAACAAGCTCAGTCCGATGATACTGTGACACACTGCTCCAGACCATGACAGACCCTCCACCTCCAAATCGATCCCGCTCCAGAGTACAGACCTCGGTGTAACGCTCATTCCTTCAACGATAAACGCGAATCCGACCATCACCTCTGGTGAGACAAAAACGCGACTCGTCAGTGAAGAGCACTTTTGCCAGTCCTGTCTGGTCCAACGATGGTGGGTTTGTGCCCATAAGCGACGTTGTTGCCGGTGATGTCTGGTGAGGACCTGCCTTACAACAGGGCTACAAGCCCTCTGTCCAGCCTCTCTCAGCCTGTTGCGGACAGTCTGAGCACTGATGGAGGGATTGTGCGTTCCTGGTGTAACTCGGGAAGTTGTTGTTGCCATCCTGTACCTGTCCCGCAGGTGTGATGTTCAGATGTACCGATCCTGTGCAGGTGTTGTTACACGTGGTCTGCCACTGCAAGGATGATCAGCTATCCGTCCTGTCTCCCTGTAGCGCTGTCTTAGTCCTCATGCCTCCTTGCAGCATGCCTAAGGCACGTTCCCGCAGATGAGCAGGGACCCTGGGCATCTTTTGGTGTTTTTCAGAGTCAGTAGAAAGGCCTCTTTAGTGTCCTAAGTTTTCATAACTGTGACCTTAATTTTCTACCGTCTGTAAGCTGTTAGTATCTTAACGACCGTTCCACAGGTGCACGTTCATTAATTGTTTATGGCTCATTGAACAAGCATGGGAAACAGTGTTTAAACACTTTACAATGAAGATCTGTGAAGTTATTTAGATTTTTACGAATTATCTTTGAAAGACAGGGCCCTGAAAAAGGGAATTCACTTTTTTTTCTGAGTTTACATGAACAACTAGGGGACGTAAAATGGACATACTCTCTTCAGGGGATCATAAAAAAGGACACCCGCTTCCAGAGATGATGACCCCAGACACAATGACATCACAGAGCAATAATACAGTGATGCTTTGTGGGTAGTAAGAATATTGTTCTAATTTCTTACATTGCAGTGGGTAGGGAAAGAATGGTCAAATAATGTATCTATACTGTACTGTATGAGAAACTCAATACACATAGGCCTACTGGTCTTCTGCATGGCTCAATGGCACAATGATGAGGCATGCTTGGAAGAACATGATCAGCTGCCTGTCAATGCAAGAGAGTTACAAGGAACTGTGACCCCACAATTGATCTGCAGATACCCCCAACACACAAACACAAACTAGCTAAATCTTCCCCTATGACCCCAGAATGTTGATTCTCAAAACACGCTCAGAACCCTGCACTCATCCACACACACTTCCTTCCTCCGGCCAGGCTCAGCGAGACAGACAGTGATAACAGCACAGTCACACGCGGGAAATCAAATGCAGCTGGTCGCCTGGTCAACAAACGGAGGCCATCTGACGGAGACCAGATGGACAGAGACACCGAGGCATGGTGAAGATTGACTCTTTCCTGTATCTGGTCTGGAGGCCCTCAGAGCCAAACAGAAGACTCATATAAAGTACTCGTATGCTGAACTCATATAGAAGTGATGTAGGCCTATAGAAGCAGATCTCATGTACAGTAAAGTACTTGCTTAATATCAACACTGTAAGGGCCTTGCAGAATAACCCATACACAGTTCCTATATAAAGAACTCGTATAGAAGTGGAACACAGAACTCGTATAAGGTGTGCTCATATGAATGTATATCGTGCTCATTCTCATCACTGTAGCCTACTCGACATTGTAGTCTGTTACAAAAGAAGTTTGTTTGTGATCATGTACTGATGTCGTATCTTAATTTGATCATCCTGTTGTTGCAGGAATTTTCTTTCACAGCAGGAAATGCAAACTTGTAGTGGTTTAAAAGGTTTAAAATGGCTTCTAAAGTTTGTGTAATTTCCACATAAATATGTCAGTCCTGATTAGCCCTAACGAAAAATGTATCAACCCCTAAAAAAAAATGTATATATAATATACATATCCACATATATACACATGGACTCTACAAGGTGTTGAAAGTGTTCCACGCGGATGCTGGCTCATGTTGATTCCAATGCTTCCCACAGTTGTGTCAAGTTGGCTGGATGTCCTTTGGGTGGTGGACCATTATTGATTCACATGGCAAACAGTTGAGGGTGAAAAAAACTGGAAGCACTGCAGTTCTTGACACACTCAAGCCAGTGAGCCTGGCACCTACTACCATACCCAATTCAAAGACACTTAAATATGTTGTCTTGCCCATTCGACCTCTGAATGGCACGCATACACAATCCATGTCTCAATTGTCTCAAGGCTTAAAAATATCTTCATCTACACTGATTGAAATAGTAGATTTAACAAGTGACATCAATAAGGTATCATAGCTTTCACCTGGATTCACCTGGTCAGTCTATTTCATGGAAAAGGCAGGTGTTCCTAATGTTTTGTACAGTCAGTGTAAATATCCACATAATAATTGACATTTCCTGTTGCTCCAGGATTCTTGTCCTGCTGTGAGAAACTGAGTCGAATTTAGACACTGCATCTGTACCGCTCATTGTGTCCAATGTTTACTTCACAAACACTCTTGAATAATTTGCACAATTCAACAGTGGGAGTCAGTGTGAGGGGGTTTTGAAATTCAGAATTAGCTGTACAATTGGACAGTAAAGTGGTACTGGGTTATTTGTATAGATGATATGAATGTATGGACAACATTAGAACTAACCAGGGCTTTATTTCACTTGACATTTCTCTCTGCATTCTGGGTTGTCTTGGTAGGCTACACACCACATCAACTTAATTGACCAGGGGGTTGGAGATGGGTAGGATCTAGCACAAGTAAAACAGCAGCATATCTGCTGTAAGTGTTCAGTTAATCTGTCATTTTTTAGATGAGATATGGTCAAAATGCTAAATAAAAGAGAATGACTGCATTTTGGACAGTCCAAAACCTATTGAAATTATAATGTCAGATCATCATCAGATATCATGGCCCCATTCATATTCAAATTAGACGAATTTCCAAAAAATGTGTCCAGACATTTATCCTGGTAGAACTCTACAGGAGCATGTTTCGAGGTGGACGCAACAGGTGGACACATGAGTTCCTGACCGATGGCGGAATAAAACAACTGCGCAAGAAGACTTCATACCATGCAGATAGATGTATGACATGTTTCACTTACACAAACGCATGGTAGATGAACGCCCAGGCTCGTGGTCTCTCCAGCACGTTGTACAGTAAATTTTGCAGCCTTCGGTAACGGACGTTTCTCCGGCCGCTCTGAGCGCTGTATATGAGCGGCTTTCCCAGCAGGCTGAGCCGGGCTCCCTTGTTTCCCCTCAGGCTCTCCGAACCCCCGGCACCTGTAGCACTGGAGGCCGACAGCAAACCGTCCCCGGCACTGGCGTTGTTCATCATCCTTCGGCCGGACTCCACATCCTTCAAGTCATAGCCCTCGGCGCGGTGGCCCGGAGAAGTTTTCATCCAGAGCCCCGTGCCGCCTTCATCTCCGCTGTGGTTGCGGGGCATGGCATCACCAAGGCGGGCATGAAGTGCTGATGTGCAAAGGTCCTCTGGGGCATGCGTGGCTGTCTTGGAGGTGTAGATGTGGAGCTCTCTGAATGAACAGAAAATTAAGTATTCCAGCTCCTTGTATTTAGATATGAAACCATAGCCAAGGCACGCTGTTTAACCCGTCTGTGTTTTGACCGCCCTCTTTCGCCCTGTCAACCATCAGCACTCCACATGCAGTGTAGGGTTTCCACAGCTGTGTGTCCCCTGCGCGTAAACGAAATGCACTACGCCCGCAATTCTTCTGTGGGCGCGTCTTGAGGACCAGTTCCAACAAATTGTCACCACTATCCCAGGTAGTTTAAAGGGGAGATGTAGTCAGCACGACACGGGTGAACGCACTCGGCTCGTATGGTTTTGCATAAACACACAGGAAGTGAATTTCTCCGGCGAAAGGCGACTTTCTCATCAGTGCGATGAGCTCAGCCTGTTGCTTCCAATATAAATGTCCGCGGCGGAGGCGCACGATGATGGCTGGGGCCAGCCGATACGGCGCATTAAATGCTAATGAGAACGCACCACTCGAATTGTTTCCAATTGAAGCATTTGTCAACGTATTGATGACAATTCCGTATCTTCAAATATTTTCGAGTCAGCATATCCTCGTTCCTCGTGCTTGGAAACTGGTAGTATAAGCTCAGCTAGCCTCGGAGTCCTTGGTGATTGAGAGATGTTTCATTGTCAATTGAGCGCTTGAAACACAAGTCGCACTGAAAACCACGATTTTATTCAGGTGGCACTCAATTTCCCTTTAGGCAAAAACGATGCAAATAACTAAAGTGAAAAATTACGAGACTCAATTTGAATGCTCTATTAAGTAGGCCTAGTCTATAGCTTAATGCATTTTCCATTCAGATGTGAAAATATATTCCATTCGATGGAAAAATTAAACCGCAAACGGATGACATGTGTATATCTAGACTACAGTAGCCTACACAGATGAAAAAGTCGTTCTGAATTCCACCCGCCGACGCGCCACCCAAAACGACATTAGACTATAGGAAAAATAATCATTATGAGCGTCTGGGATTTATTCATAATTATGTGAAGAATTCCCACTTATCAATATCCCCTCTTCCCCCCCTCTCTTAGTTCTCTGTCTGCAGCTACTAACACCATGACCACGTGACATGGCCCGAAATAAAATACCGAGACGCGGTGCAGTATAATAACCCACACATTGGATAGGTTGTTAATGTCTTATACATTTCCCAATTACTAAAATGATAGACGTGGTTGATCTTCCAACACAAATAGTTAACAAATGAATGGGGGGTTGGAGAACTTGGTTAGTTCATTTTGTTCAACCAAAAACAGACAGATCCATTGTTCATTCTTACTGAATGGTCGATGCTGCAAGATGTTGTTTTGCTGTAAAACTGTTGGCTGTAGAGGAAGTTGTGACATGTGGCTTATTATTTTCTCATTCAGTGAACACACATTTCCTGTCTTTACCGCAAGCGCTGCGGTAGAAAAGCAGTCGCTGTAGTATTCAATACTGCAATAGCACTTCTCAGAACCAGAACATGCTTGTCTATAGCTTGGTCTCAGATCTGTTTCTGCTCTTGCCAACACTCAATTGCTCACTGACAGGCCTAACACAATGAAGTTAGCATGATAGCACATTAAGACTGGGTGGCAAGTAGCCTAGTGGTTGGGCCAGTAACAGAAAGGTTGCTGTTTCGAATCCCTGAGCTGACTAGGCAAGGTGCCCTAATTGCTCTTTTAAGTCTCTCTGGATAACAGCGTCTGTAAAAATTTAGGTTACTATAGAGCTTATTCCATATGTTTTGTCATCATGTAGGCTGTTTTTGGACATACTGAATTTAAGTGCTGACCATGCAGGGACAACACTCGTTTTGATGGCAGAAAGATCATTAAATGACATAAAGGAAAGAGGGGACAATGGAGGATATTCTCTGGATGACAGCAGGCTCTGTCGTAGCATGAGAGCCTGTAAGCGATAGCACCCTGTCAAAGAGTGTGTGTGTGTGTCTGTGACCTAACTACATAGCTCTGACCCTTAGACAGGTCTGCACACACATAGATCTTTCTACTAGAGGTTAGCGCCTCTGTCCTTCCAATCCACCCTCTCCAGAATTGCATACAGTATATCAGGTGCGGACTGGGACTAGAACTCAGCCCTGACATTTCTAACACACCGGCCCATTTATTCCCTTGAGGCCCCCATTATTAGCCAGATAATGATCATTTTGCACAAAATACCCAAGTTAGACAGGCCCACTGGGCTACAAATTGACCAGCCCATCTGGCATTTGCCCGAAATGCCAGAAGGCCAATCCGTCCCTGCAGTTTATGATGGGCAAACAGAGATAAACTCCATCCGTACACTGATGATCCTCTGACAAAACTACACCATCTGCTGGTGAATACTAGTTAGTTACTCAGTAGGTAATTATATTGCACCATCTCGGAAACCATCATTGTTCCCCACAAAGAATTCGGGGAGGGGACTGTGGATCTGTCTCCATCCGTTTGTTAAAACGTTAAAACGTTAGTCACATGCGGTATCTCAGACAGCACTGGGCCGATTTTGACCAAACTTGGGTGAATGATGCATCTTGCCATAAAGAGCCGGCCTTGTTTTGAAGTGCTTGTTTTGAAGTGACATGAATTTACTGTAACTGTTTTCTGGCTGTTTGTTTGACTATATTCTTGAAAACCGCAATTCAGACACTATGCATCAGTTATGACACAGTAGGATGGTGTTTGAATTATGCATGGGAAGTGGATTGAGTAATTGAATCTAAACTAAACGATACAATCAATGCATTTTTTCTTGACAAATGATTTCAACCGAAACTCAGTATGCTGTAAATGCATCCCTTTTTTCTAAATCTAGTTATCGTTGCAACTGGGATATGGGGTGCACCAGTTTCCTGTGCCAAGCCCAATTTCCTGTACCTTCTGAGGGCCTCTTACTCCTAAGAAGGTGTCAGTAGATGGTTCTTAAAGCTGTATATACCTCAGTACTGTACATGCAGTGAAAACTCAACATATCTCAATAATTCAAAACCCTCAAAGCAGAGTGCACACAGATCTAACATCAGAGAACCCTAACCTGAATCTTAACATTCTCCATTTAGGAGGATTCTAAGTATCTGACCGTGCATGAGTGGTTCGAGGGAACATCTACTCACTCTTCTGAACACGTAATCCAACGGGAGGATGCTTGATGCAGAATGTAGGCTAGCTGGGCCGTTCCCAAACTATTTCCCCCTCAATGCACAGAGCAAAGAGGAAGTCAACATAATGAAAATAATGAACGTGATTATATTTCCGTTTTTCTCTGTGCGTTCTATTACTGATGAACCATAAAGATCATCATCATTTGGCCCTTAATGGAAGAGGTCACTTCCTGGAAGCTGGAAGACAAGTATCTTGACTGTATTATACTGTATGTTCTCTGGTCTTCACACACACACACACACACACACACACACACACACACACACACACACACACACACACACACACACACACACACACACACACACACACACAGGTCATGAGCTCTGATCCAGCGACAAGGGGCAGGGGCTAGATTGCCTGCAGATGTTGTTTCGGGCGGCCCTCTGCTTTCTTAACGAGAGGATGTAGAACATAAATCTCCGGGGTCCATGTTGCCATGTGTCCTATAAGAGGTCAAACGAGAGGGCATTTTGGTACAACTTCCCCTTTCAGTGAGAGAAACCAATGTAGTCAGGGATGAAGGAACTATTTGAAGGAACTATTTTACAGAGTCAAAGCGGTGCTGCAGAGTTTTCTATGCAAAGTTGAAAACATTCATAGACTTGTTTGCGCCATTATTTTACTTACTCCACTTCTCCCCAAAAATACTTGCGTTACACTTTTTTGGTAAAAAGATGTGGTCAGAGAAAGTAAATGTACTTTTCATATTCTGAGGGAACTCGCACACACCAAAGACAACAGTTAGAAAAGGGGACACCCTTCCTTGTAATGTTAGAAATGATTAAGGACTGACTGATTAGGTGGGGACTGGCAGAACTAGAGCACGCCTTGTGCCTTTTTTTATTCTTTATAACATTGACTTAGTGGTGTTGCCATGATAGTACAAAAATAAAACGTCATTTATCAGTGTAGGTACTTGGTATAGAGAAGGGGGAAGACACCCTATCCCCCTTAGGAAAGGAGTAGTGTAGCAACCTTAAGCCAACACCTAGCGAGCTCGTTAAGAGGGTCAGACCTCTTGCTGTAATGGTTAAGGCGTTGGCTTGAGAGTCGCTAGACCTGGGTTTGATTTCCGGTCAGGGCTACCCCCCGAATTTGCTACAACATAGCACCATGGTTGCTTTCCTTGACACTGGCCCTAATTCACCCGTTTCTTTTCAGTTGAAGAGGATCAGCTTGAACAAAGTGAGGTGTACAATCACTGAGCTACAAATAGTATTCCCTGCCACATAATAAGCTCTGTGCAATTAAGATTTGTAGAGCTATGCCTCCCCTGGCTTTGCAACCCCCCCACCCCCCACCAAACACTCAAGCACAACCACATTGATTGATTGAAGACAGCTTATGTCAATGAAATAACATTTCCTAGGATTTTCTACCTTCAGCAACCCTAGTGGATAAAATCAAATATAAAACTTGTCCTAATGATGACATCCGTGAGACGACACAGAGTCAAAATGTGAACGGGAAGTGCGTCCCAAATTAGGCATCATTTGACGGACATTATTTGGACATGGTCATTTGCAATTCTAGCTTTTGCGAATTCCTTCCATGTTTGTCTTTGTAATGCTTAATTTGTCACAATTTGGAGTCTCCATGACTTTAGTCCTGGATTTGGTCAGATCTCAGTTGATTCTAAGATCTTTCTACTTTCATGTGTAGGATTCAAATGTTGGCCTGTTTTTGTAAGCTACACTGATACTATGCTTGTTCTTTCTCTCTCTTTCTCTCTTGCTCTCTCTGTCCCTCTCTTTCTCCCTCCCCCTCTCTCTCTCTCTCTCTCCCTGGGAGTTCTGTGAAGCTGATTTGCTAAGATGCCTATCTGATGAGAATGACAGAGGGCATGGCGGGGTTGAGTCTGTGGGACCAGAGAAAATATTAGTTTTCCCACAAGCAAGCAAGAAGATAGGCTTATACCCATAGCAACAGATACAACTTATTTTAGAGAGCATTTTCATTTTGACATAATGTACCAAGGTAATTGTGGGTTAAGAGCAATCTTGGCTGGCAAAATACACTTTTATGTAATCTAGGTTGGAAAATACGCTTTGAATATGTATTGGAAGCAGATGGGGTCAAATAGTATTTGAAATCTATTCAATCCGTAGCACTGAAGAGACGCTTTATTGCGCATTTGACAATTAAAGGCAATGTTCCCGCGGTCGCTGAGACTGCATACAGTGCCGTCGGAAAGAATTCAGACCCCTTGACTTTTCCCACATTTTGTTACGTTACAGCCTTAATCTAAAATGGATTAAATAAAACAAATCTGTAGCAATCTACACACAAATGTAGCAAATTTATAACAAATAAAAAACAGAAAAACCTTATTTACATAAGTATTCAGAACTTTGCTATGAGACTCGAAATTGAGCTCAGGTGCATCCTGTTTCCTTTTATCATCATTGAGATGTTTCTACAACTTGATTGGAGTTCACCTGTCGTAAATTCAATTGATTGGACATGATTTGGAAAGGCACACACCTGTCTATATAAGGTTCCACAGTTGACAGTGTATGTCAGAGCGAAAACCAAGCTATTAGGTCAAAGGAATTGTCCGTAGAACTCCGAGACAGGATTGTGTCGAGGCACAGATCTGGGGAAGGGTACCAGCAAATTTCTGCAGCATTGAAGGTCCCCAAGAACACAGTGGCCTCCATCATTCTTAAATGGAAGAAGTTTAGAACCACCAAGACTCTTCCTTGAGCTGGCTGCCCAGCCAAACTGAGCAATTGGGGGAGAAGGGCCTTGGTCAGGGAGGTGACCAAGAACCCGATGGTCACTCTGACAGAGCTCTAGAGTTCCTCTGTGGAGATCGGAGAACCTTCCAGAAGGACAACCATCTCTGCAGCACTCCACCAATCAGGCCTTTATGGTAGGGTGGCCAGATGGATGACACTCCTCAGGAAAAGGCACATGACAGCCCGCTTGGAGTTTGCCAAAAGGCAAATAAAGACTCTCAGACAATGAGAAACAAGATTCTCTGGTCTGATGAAACCAAGTTAAAATTCTTTGGCCTCAATGTCAAGCATCACGTCTGGAGGAAACCTTGCACCATCCCTACGGTGAAGCATGGTGTTGACAGCATCATGCTGTGGGGATGTTTTTCAGCGGCAGGGACTGGGAGACTAGTCAGGATCGAGGCAAAGATCAACGGAACAAAGTACAGAGAGATCCTTGGTGAAAACCCATTCAAACTTCTCTGGAGAGACCTGAAAATAGCTCTGCAGCAACACTCCCCATCCAACCTGACAGAGCTTGAGAGGACTGCAGAGAAGAATGGGAGAAACTCCCCAAATACAGGTGTGCCAAACTTGTAGCGTCATACCCAAGAAAACTCGAGGCTGTTATCGCTGCCAAAGGTGCTTCAACAAAGTACTGAGTATAGGGTCTTATGTAAATGTGATATTTCATTATTACATTTTTTTGTTGAAATTATCAACAATTTCTTAAAACCTGTTTTTGCTTTGTCATTATGTGGTATTGTGTGTAGATGGATCAGGAAAAAAAAAATATTTAATCAATTTTAGAATAAGGCTGTAACCTAACAAATGGGGAAAAAGTCAAGGCATCTGAATACTTTCTGAAGGCACTGTACGTCGGCTCAATCGGAAGTTACCTTTACATTTTTACGTGGATCTTCTGCGATATCTCCATGATACGGATTGAATTCAGCCCTTAGTGTTTGCTTTAGCCTGCCTGGACTGTCAGATGGGCGGGGTTTGCAATTTTGTAAATTGGTTCCATTCTATCAGACAAGCTCAATCAAGCCCAGTTGAACTATTTCAAAAGATTTTAAATAGGACTTGAACCCAGGTATGGTATGAGGAGAGGGTTGACAGTGGAACAAGAACAGCAAGTAAGAGGGAGAATTCTTCCACACATTCTTTTTTATTTGTAAATAATAAAAATGAACTCTTTTTTTAAAATATAAAACATACACATCATTTGAGCCACACCTGTTATACCAAACAAGAAATGCTGCAGTGAATACTTTTTTATCTGATCATTTTGTTTTATAGTTGTTTCAGTGGAACACATAAATTGTAAACAATCAGCATTTTTTTCTCTCCTAATAATACTGACAAAATAAAAAGAATAACTCACTGAACATGAAACAAAAAATTTGACGTTTTTATAAATGGGGTTTTACATGGCTGGGGTTGTAGGTTGTAGGTTTCAAAGCATGGAGAGAGAGGTGTAGTGACGACAGCTTTTGCAGATAATATGGCCTGATACCCTAGCACACTCAAGTGTGGCGATTTGGGACTATCCCCTGAAGCCTTGTAGTAAAGTAGTGTCCCTTTGTGACTTTCTAAGTCCAATCGTAGTCTTTAGGAACTTGACAATGTCCCTGTAATCTGACTTGGCCCCTTTCGTAAATATCACTAAACCGTTTGGTTGGTTGAAAAAATATTTACAATATACCTAAATTACTTTCGTTACATTATACTCTAAATAATTTGTGTAATATATGTATCCATATATCTTATCACATCATTATGTTCAACATAACTATACTTTGTATATAAGTTGATCTGATTTATACATATTTAACCATGTAGTCTCAGCCCCATAGAGGTAAACTATGATGTGTACAGTAACAGTAGATTTGAAAGAATGGGCGGTGAGGACTGCTTAGTACGACAGTACAGCACGGGTTCAATAGCTTTAAAAAAAGACATCAACATAATCTCGGTAATCAGTTGGTTTCGAAACATTCAGCACCGGAATGAAGGATGTGGACTAGACTTGACTGCAGCTGATAATTTCAAATGTCTTCGCGTGATGTGAATGGCTTCGGTTTCTCTTTATATTTAAGTACGAGCAAACTGTACAAGTGCATGCAACATACAAGCGGGCCTACGGTATGTGAAACTAACACACATATCTAGTTCAGTTCAATCTTTTTTTCCAGTATCGTTTTTGTTTTACAAAATGTGCATGCAGCTTGGAACAGGTCCGAGTCATGCTGGCCACGCCCCCTTTGGTGTGGCAGGAGTCAGCGGGCCTGACGAAGGATGAGCATTGGTGTTCCTGTCCTGAAAGTTCAATCTCATGGGTTACTTTTCACATTCACAGAGATGCAGAAGGGAAATTTGAGCAACTGATGTTTTTTGTTTTTCCAAATAATCGAGACAAAGAAGAAATGAAATTAACCAAAAAATTACATTTGCAAGCAGTATTTTTATATTTTTTTCATTCACTTTTTTTTCTCCAAAAAGTTTAACTTTTTGCCGTAAAAAAAAAAATCAAGCTTATTGTGCTTGCGTTTTTGAATCTCAAAATAATGTAAACTGAAGTTTCGGATAAAACCCCTAAACATGTGCTGGGGTGAGGGTAAGGATATTCCAGGAAAACAGCTAAATGAAAGTTCTCGTGATTGTGGACAAAGATACGTCTTTTTTTTACAGTGACTTGTTGACACCCTGGTGATAGTTCAAAGTGAAATGTATAATTATATTTATTGGTCAACCTCCTTGGAGGTCTAATATACATCTATACAAAGACAACTGGGTTGGACTTTTTGTAGGTGACTGAACGAAGAAAACAACAAAGAAAACAACATTGTAATCCCACACTAATCTCATCGTCAAATGTAAAAATTGTAACTTAAGATGTGTCACTGAACAGTCCCCTGCATCTCATTGCAGACACTATTTAATTTTCTCTATTTCATATTTTTTCTTTGTGTCTTTTTTTCTTCTCCATGCATACATCAGGCAACGCATCGTAAACCTCATACTCATCATAAAAACATTTTTGTGCCATAAGTAACAAACGGAGAAAAAAAAAGTCAAACGTACCAAAGACAAAAACGAGAGAGCGGCTTGGACCAGCCATGGTAAACATATTGAAAACAAAAAATGATATTTGACAGAGAAGGACCAGTAATGTGAATCCACAAAGTCTAGGCACCAGAAGGAGACCCCTGCTTGCCCGGACAGACCCCACCCAGAAGCACTCTGCCCTGGGGGCCGAAGTGCTGGCAGTCTGTTTGGGGGCCGGATGGGGGCCACTGCGGAGAGGACATTATGGCACCCCCTGAGGGACAAGGAGGATGACACCTCTATCTTGGGTCCATACATTCCAACGCTAACATACAATTCTTTGTTTATTGATGGTTTGACTAAAAACTACCACCCTTCTTCCTTTCACATTTACATTTCTATTTAGTTTCTTCAATGAATCGAGTGTCTCCTTACCGCTCGACTCCAGTACACCCTTACCTAGCTACCAAACATTGTTTATTACCGACAGCCCTAGTTCTTAGATTACAACCGCGAAAAAACGATGACGAATTCGTTACTGGAATGAAACACTGAAACCTAACACTCTCTAAAACAAACAAACAAATTAAACAATGCCAGGAGTGATTGTCAGATCTCAACAAAGCTCTTTTTTTATCATTATGACTCTGTTTCTTGATTGTTGTTGTTCTAGAATAATTTTTGTCCGTTAATCTCTAAGGTGACGTTAATTCGTTTCACAAAGCGGTAGGCTAGCCATAGTCCCATTGGTCCATTAAGATTGGTAGCTGTAGTCCTATTGGTCCACTAGGATCGGGTGCCCGGTGGGCCCGAGGAGCTGTCCAATGACGACTGGGAAGCACGTCGAGTCAGGGAGGCTAGTGTGGGGTCCACTAAGGAGGAGGGTGGGAACAACTTGTACCAGCCAATCACTGTGCTTGTTAAGTCTAGTTCCTCCAATAGGATTTGTGCAACTCCCATGAAGCTTTTGTGGTCCATTCGTCCGTAGTCTCCCCAGACGATCACCTGAAGGACAAAAAAAGACCCCCAAAAATGTATTGATTAAAACCTTTACAGCTTAAATGGTTAAATAAAGGTTAAATAAAATTACAATTAAAATAAAAAAAAATGGTTTTAATATTATTCAGGGGGTGCATTTATTTAATTATTTAATTAAAATGTGATTGAACTTTCTTTATGAAACAAGGCATGCTTTGACCCTCACCTGTAAGACTTTACCCTGTGGGCTCTCCTCGAATTGCAGCGCTTGCTGGTACAGCGGGTCGAGCGTTTTCCGTGCAATCTTGGTTTTCTTTTTGGCTACATATGCTCCATTATTCAACAGATAGACCTTGACGTATGGAGCTGACGAAAGAAAGAAAGAAATAAAGAAAAAAAGAAACAAGAGGCGGATTAGAATACTCAATTGTGGTTCTAAACATGGTCTGATTGAATTGTTTTCTCTAGGTGGGCGATTACATGGACCCAGATAAGACTACTCCTGGATTAAAAAGCACTTCCAATGGACTTTGCACTGAATTATATTTTGTCTCAATGCAGTCCTCCACCCTTAGGTGGCGCTACCACCAGTGTCTCACCAGGGAGGGATTTGGATCCAGGCTTTTGTACAAGGCCCCGAGCTCTGATCACCTCCACCTCCAGCTGACCCTTCTTGTCCATCATTCCGATCTGAATATCACCTGGGAGGGAGAAGAAGTAGAACAAGTTGACCAAAGATGGTGGATAAATGAAGATGTCCGACTCAGGCCGTTCACTATAGATTATTTTTTCACAGTTCCAGCTTCCTATATGCACCAATGCGATAGCAGCTGATGTCTCGCCTTCTGTTTTGTCTCTGGTTGACTAAACAGGAACTGGATTGAACCAATCAGAACAGGAAGTAGGCAGGAGATAAGGGGGATGTTCAAGCAGATCACGTGATGTCACCGTCGTGTTTTGCATTATGAGTATAAACATTTCCAAAAATCATGTGATCAAAGGTCATGCAGTTTTTGATGAAGACGCCTTCAAGTCGCTGCAGTTGCTTCTCACCAACTGCACCATGCAGTCATCACCTGCATTGTTGGAGGCACTATTTGTCAACCAATCATTAGGGTGTTTTTGTTTGATGAACATGGCCAAAGACGTGCCTAAAACAGGAACCAAATGTACCCCGATTCTAAAGCTCCAAATGAAAGTGATATTTGAGACCTCTCTCTAACCAATTAATTGTACACATGTTTTGTTTTCAGTTTGTGAGTGTGTGATAAAGAGGGGTATAGAAAAGTTAATTTCAACGTAAAGATTTTGTTTTTATAAACAATAGCAGCTATGTTGACACTGCTATGTTGATCTGAGCCTTGCTGTTGGAAAACCACTACAGTGTCTGACTTTTGGCTGTCACAGATGTACCTCCCACGACTACAGTCGGGTTTGTTAGGCTTACTGCTTGAACACACCTAAGGTCATAAAATAGGAAGTAGTAAGAAAAGTTGGCAATTGAGTTTCTCAAGAGGGAAGTTAGAAGGATATTGAGTTATTGAGGTAATATGGAGACAGAAGAAAGAAAGCTATGTGAATCAATGAAACTGATTTGTTGTCACGTCCTGACCAGTAAATGGGTTATTTGTTATTGTAGTATGGTCAGGACGTGGCATGGGGTGTTTGTTTTATGTAGTTCGGGGTTTGTTGGGCTATGTACTTATGTAAGAGGGGTGTTTGTTTTATGCGTTCCGGGGTTTTTTGGTCTATGTTCTATGTTAGTGTATTTCTATGTTCAGTCTAGTCTATCTATTTCTATATTTAGTTCATTGGATTGACCTTCAATTGGAGGCAGCTGCTCCTCGTTGCCTCTGATTGAAGGTCCTATGTATAGGTGTGTTTTTGTAATGGGATTTGTGGGTAGTTGTCTCTTGTTTTGTGTCTGTGCACATGACAGTTTAGTGTCGTTAGCTGTTTATGTATACGTGATTTGTTTGTTTTTCCTTCTTTTGATTTAATAAAGAAGCTGAGTATACACGTTCCCGCTGCACCTTGGTCTAATCCTTACGACGCCCGTTACATTTGTTATCAAGTTATCAATTGGGGAAGAGTCACAGAGGAACTATGATAGGGCAATAACATGATGAATAGACAATAGAATAGGGGGATATTTACTCACCTATGGCAGGTGTGGCCAGCGTTTGTCTGCCCACCAGCTGGGCAGGACCCAGGCCATCCAGGAAGTCGCTGAACTGGTTGCCTGGCTGTCCCAGTCGCACCCCACCGAAAAGCAGACTAGAACAGAAGAAGAACACAGTCAATATACAACTAATTACCGCATATAACCTATGGGTCTTAGGTTATATTATCTATCGAATTTACTGCAATAATGCTGAAATACTGAGTTGTTTACTTTACAGTGAATGTCAATTCATGTAACATTGGAAAAAACATTTGTACCCATAAACAGAAAGAGGAAGAAAGTGACGAAGAGAGAGGGGTAGAGGAAGGAAAAGGAGAGAGACATACAGTATAAAGAGAGAGATAGCGAGATATATATATATATATAGAGAGAGAGAGAGAGAGAGAGAGCCTGTATTTTGGAGATACTGACTTTCCCTCGGAGTTGCAGCTGTTCATGGTGCCGTTGGTGGACTCTTTACTGGACTGTCGACTCATGTTCCTAGTCATCTCTACAGCCATGCCTGTCTCTGTGCTCCTCTGGATGGATGCACCCTTCTCCTTCTCCTTCTTCCCCTTCCCCTCTGGTACCGGAGAGGAAAAAATATACACAATGTAGCGGATAGCTAAGGCTAATGGCTAAGTTAGCACGGCTAATCTACTGTCTTCCTGAGACCTGAAGTACTATCTTCCAGGCCTTAGTTTTTATGGGTCAGTGCTAAACAACACAACTCTCGAGGATGAACACATTTAGGCCAGAAGGCTTTATTTTGTGGTCCTCTTGAGGAAAACCAGGTGTGGTACCATGTATTCCTAGCTGCCTCATCGTCATGATAGGACACAGTGACAGAGCTGGGGAACCATGTTACATCTCAGAGGACAAAGGACACAAAAGAGAAATTGAAAGAACCGGGAAGTCAAAGAATCCTTTTCTGTCATTGTGTTTTCACAAATCACAGCTGAACAATGGGTTGGAGAGGGTTGGAGAGATGTTTAGAGAGAAAGAACAACATGTTTTGTTATTTCAAGGTTCCATCCCTCGTCACGTCAACACAACCAACCTAATACAGACAATGGTGTACTGTACAGTCAATCCTAAAGAAAGATACAGTAGTACATGATGATAATATGCAGGTTGATGTCTATTGTCATGAATCTTTCCCTGGAGGCAGAACTGAGCGATTCCCGCTAGATGGACCAGCTGCAAAGTCAAAATTGGCTTTATTGTAAAAATTCATGATTTGTTTGGTGTGTTTTTTGGTATTCATTTAAGGTTAGCAGTGTGGTTAGGGTTTAGGTTAGACGTAGGCTTAAAATCTGATTGTATGGCTTTATGGCTATGCCAGCTAGTGACCACTCTGCAGAGCTGCCTCTAGAACAAGATTCATGACAAAGAATGCTAACCTTAAATGAATTGTAGTACAGCAAGAATCACCAGTATTAACCATAAAACAATATGAAAGTATTCAAGCTTGAAAAATGTAAAAACAAGTCCTCCTTACCTTCTCTCTCTCTCAACCCAACATGAATTCTATGATTTTGTCAGCAAAGAGGGCAACTATCACACAGAACACCAATCGTACTGCTATACTATATAACAATGGGGAGAGAGGAGAGAGGCACGGAGGGAACCCCCTCGGCCCTAGTTTCCTTTATAATGGCTTTTTATGTCAGCTACAAAGAGGAGTGCAAAAAATGAAGAGGAAGAGAGTGCAGTTGGAGCCTTTCAACTACCTCTCTCTCTGTCTCTCTGCTTCCTCTCTCTCCCCACCCTACAGTGAGTCCAGCCAGGCTGAGAAAGATTCCTTAAAGTCTCTCTGACTGAAAGCTTGGCCGCAGCGGGTGTCATCTAGAGTAGAAACATGTTGTTTTGAAACTCTTTATAACATGCTTTTTGTGGGTTGCATTCGTAAGATTAGAATTCCAGCATCAGGACATTTTGGTGCGCAGTCACGTAAACAAAAGGTCAAGAGTCAAGAGTGATGACGCACCTGCTTCTCTGTTTTTTTACTCTTATTCAGATGAAAGTGCTATAAGGTAGTTCAGGTCACTCTTAACCCTAAAAACATCTGAGAACTATCATGTCATGGCCACTTGCTGATAGTCCGTAATGTCTCATTTTTACTGTCTGTAATGTCCAATTGTTAAATGTCTGTCTACCACCGTCTTTCAATGTAAACCGTAAATCAAATCAAAATACCAGAGCCACATTTTCAAATCACAACCATCCCGAGCGTCTCCTTCATTTGGGTGAGGGTCAGTTTTGACCTTTGAACTCACCCGGGCCGATGATCTGCGACGTGCTGCGACTACGTCTGTTGGAGACGATGGAGACCACCCTGGCACTGAGGCTGGAGCGTCTCTTCTTGCCACCCATGCCCACCGTGCCCAGCGCCGTATCTGATTGGCTGCCGTCGGTACGCTCTGACGCGTAGATTTCACCGCTCACGCTTGTGCTCTTCAGCATGGTCCGGCCTGGCGCCGCACGAACCTGCCGACTAGAGGGAGAGAGAGGAGAGTAAAAGTTAAATCTGGAATCACAGTCTTGAGATATGAAATGAGCAGAGGAACTTATAACACAAGGGGTTACCTTCACTTTAGTGGGTGAAAACACAGCAGTCTAATAAACTTCAATAATTTACAAGGAACTTATACAGTATGATATGAGGCATACAATTATTGGTGAGTGATTGTAATGAGTTTATATGATATTGATGATACAAGAAAGCCTGAACAGACTCCAAAAGATCTCAAAACTAAAAAATTATCTAAATGATCTCAAATTATCTAAAATTTCCAAATACGCTTCCAAAATCCCACACAATTCAGCAATATGCCTTATGTGTCCAATGTCCATCATTGCCAGTCTTTTGTAATGGTTGATAACACTGAAATAGAATTAAAACACATTACAATGTATTTTATCAGTGGAGGCTGGTGGGAGGTGCTATAGGAGGATGGACTCATTGTAATGGCTAGAATGGAATCAATGGAAGGTATCAAACACTTCAAACATATGGAAACCACATGTTTGACTCCATTCCATTATTCCACTCCAGTCATTACAATGAGCCCGTCCTCCTATAGATCCCACCACCAGCCTCCTCTGATACAAGTAAATATATATATATATACTGCTCAAAAAAATAAAGGGAACACTTAAACAACACAATGTAACTCCAAGTCAATCACACTTCTGTGAAATCAAACTGTCCACTTAGGAAGCAACACTGATTGACAATAAATTTCACATGCTGTTGTGCAAATGGAATAGACAACAGGTGGAAATTATAGGCAATTAGCAAGACACCCCCAATAAAGGAGTGGTTCTGCAGGCAGGGACCACAGACCACTTCTCAGTTCCTATGCTTCCTGGCTGATGTTTTGGTCACTTTTGAATGCTGGCGGTGCTTTCACTCTAGTGGTAGCATGAGACGGAGTCTACAACCCACACAAGTGGCTCAGGTAGTGCAGCTCATCCAGGATGGCACATCAATGCGAACTATGGCAAGAAGGTTTGCTGTGTCTGTCAGCGTAGTGTCCAGAGCATGGAGGCGCTACCAGGAGACAGGCCAGTACATCAGGAGACGTGGAGGAGGCCGTAGGAGGGCAACAACCCAGCAGCAGGACCACTACCTCCGCCTTTGTGCAAGGAGGAGCAGGAGAAGCACTGCCAGAGCCCTGCAAAATGACCTCCAGCAGGCCACAAATGTGCATGTGTCTGCTCAAACGGTCAGAAACAGACTCCATGAGGGTGGTATGAGGGCCCGACGTCCACAGGTGGGGGTTGTGCTTACAGCTCAACACCGTGCAGGACGTTTGGCATTTGCCAGAGAACACCAAGATTGGCAAATTCGCCACTGGCGCCCTGTGCTCTTCACAGATGAAAGCAGGTTCACACTGAGCATGTGACAGACGTGACAGAGTCTGGAGACGCCGTGGAGAACGTTCTGCTGCCTGCAACATCCTCCAGCATGACCGGTTTGGCGGTGGGTCAGTCATGGTGTGGGGTGGCATTTTTTTGGGGGGCCGCACAGCCCTCCATGTGCTCGCCAGAGGTAGCCTGACTGCCATTAGGTACCGAGATGAGATCCTCAGACCCCTTGTGAGACCATATGCTGGTGCGGTTGGCCCTGGGTTCCTCCTAATGCAAGACAATGCTAGACCTCATGTGGCTGGAGTGTGTCAGCAGTTCCTGCAAGAGCAAGGCATTGATGCTATGGACTGGCCCGCCCATTCCCCAGACCTGAATCCAATTGAGCACATCTGGGACATCATGTCTCGCTCCATCCACCAACGCCACGTTGCACCACAGACTGTCCAGGAGTTGGCGGATGCTTTAGTCCAGGTCTGGGAGGAGATCCCTCAGGAGACCATCCGCCACCTCATCAGGAGCATGCCCAGGCATTGTAGGGAGGTCATACAGGCACGTGGAGGCCACACACACTCCTGAGCCTCATTTTGACTTGTTTTAAGGACATTACATCAAAGTTGGATCAGCCTGTAGTGTGGTTTTCCACTTTAATTTTGAGTGTGACTCCAAATCCAGACCTCCATGGGTTGATAAATTGGATTTCCATTGATTATTTTTGTGTGATTTTGTTGTCAGCACATTCAACTATGTAAAGAAAAAAGGATTTAATAAGATTATTTCTTTCATTCAGATCTAGGATGTGTTGTTTAAGTGTTCCCTTTATTTTTTTGAGCAGTATATATATATATATATATATACTGCTCCAAAAAAAAAATATATATATATATATATATATATATGTGTGTCTCTTTTGTAATATAAATGAGTCTCTCAGTCTCAGCCAATAGCCTTAGCTGTTCAGGCTTCTTCTCCTCAGACAGGCCAACATACAGCAGGGACAGATGACACTCAGTGCTCTGTGGCGCATTCTAGGGGTTTGGAGGAGCTGGTGCATGTCCATCCCCTCTAAAGGGGTCGGGGTGCTGCAGGAGAGCCCCGCCACACTGCCCCCGTCCCGCATACCCATTGTGGACCCTCTCCAAGTGACCAGGGGGCTAGGGAGAGGTAGGGTGGCCTGGGGCCTCTCCTCAGCCCCGTGGAGGGGGGTGATGAAGGGGCGAGGGCCGGCGGTAGGGTAGGGAGGAGGGTACTCCAGCTCAGAAGAGGTCCAGGGGGGGTCTGGACAGCGGGAGCACAGGACGCATGCCAGGAGAGATCTGAGATACACACTGACGTACAAACACACACGCAGACACACAGAGGCACAGGACACAACAACGAAAGTTGACACACACAACAATCAGAGACACACAACCACTTGCACAACATTAAATCAAGCCAAATAAACAAGGAGACTATATCACATGTGATGTTGTATGTCAGCACAAATTACCAAACACATTTCCCCGCATTGAACAATTAAGCCATACACTGAAATTGAATAATGGGACTGACAGAATATAGCAGCCTCAGATGGAGAGAGAAGAAGAAGGAGGCTTGAGGAAGATGGGAGGAGATAAAGGGACAAAAACGGAAAAGTGGTGCGTGCATATGTATTCACTCTTTTGCAATGAAGCCCCTAAATAAGATCTGGTGCAACCAATTACCTTCAGAAGTTACATAATGAATTAAATAAAGTCCACCTCTGTGCAATCTAAGTGTCACATGATCTCAGTATATATACACCTGTTCTGAAAGGCCCCAGAGTCTGCAACACCATTAAGCAAGGGGCACCACCAAGCAAGCGGCACCATGAAGACCAAGGAGCTCTCCAAACAGGTCAGGGACAAAGTTTTGGAGAAGTACAGATCAGCGTTGGGTTATAAAAAAATATCCGAAACTTTGAACATCCCACGGAGCACCATTAAATCCATCATTAAAAAATGTAAAAAATATGGCACAACAAACCTGCCAAGAGAGGGCCGCCCACCAAAACTCACGGACCAGGCAAGGAGGGCATTAATCAGAGAGGCAACAAAGAGACCAAAGATAACCCAGAAGGAGCTGCAAAGCTCCACAGCGGGGATTGGAATGTCTATCCATAGGACCACTTTATGCTGTACACTCCACAGAGCTGGGCTTTACAGAAGAGTGGCCATTGCTTAAAGAAAGAAATAAGCAAACACGGGGACTGGGAAAAAGGTCAGGGACTGGGAAACTAGTCAGAACTGAAGGAATGATGGATGCTGCTAAATACAGGGAAATTCTTGAAGGAAACGTGTTTCAATCTTCCAGAGTTTTGATACTGGGACGGAGGATCACCTTCCAGCAGGACAATGACCTTAAGCATACTGCTAAAGCAACACTCGAGTGGTTTAAGTGGAAACATTTAAATGTCTTGGAATGGCCTAGTCAAAGCCCAGACCTCAATCCAATTGAGAATCTGTGGTATGACTTAAAGATTGCTGTACACCAGCAGAAACCCATCCAACTTGAAGGAGCTGGAGCAGTTTTGCCTTGAAGAATGGGCAAAAATCCCAGTGGCTAGATGTGCCAAGCTTATAAAGACACACTCCAAGAGACTTGCAGCTGTAATTGCTGCAAAAGGTGGCTCTACTAAGTATTGACTTTGTGGGGATGAATAGTTATGCATGCTCAAGTTTTTTGTCTTATTTCTTGTTTGTTTCACAATAAAAAATATCTTGCATCTTCAAAGTGGTAGGCATGTTGTTTAAATCGAACGATACAAACCCCCCCAAAAAATCAATTTTAATTCCAGGTTGTAAGGCAACAAAATAGCAAAAATACTAAGGGGGTGAATACTTTCGCAAGCCACTGTAGCTACAAACAAAACTGTAAATGGTTACAGTCTGCCGTGAAGCGTTCACCCATATATATGGTACCTGGATATCAACAACGGACCCAGGTTAACAAGCGCTCAACTCATACAGCGCTCTCTATAGAACTACCAAAGGAAAATCCTTATTTCCAGCGTGTGACTCCAATTGTTGGCCAGTACATGCTGTAACTGTATGTTTTGTATCCGCCATGACTACAGACACTGGGGACACGCCCGACACAGCTCTGAGAGGCTACAGCAAACGCTAACACCCAGCCGGGCCAGTGCGTAGCAAGGAACAGCCGCTGACCTGCCACTGACAACCGACCCAGCCATCACCCACCTCTCATGCTCTTCTCTCTCGCTCTCCACATTCAATGAGAGACAGACAACACAGTTGTGCGAGGCACTGGTAGGGGTGTCCGCGGCCATGGAGGGAGCATCTAGGCGTTCAGCAGTGAGCTCCTTTGAATCTGCTGGGGACTTGAGTGGTATTAAGTGATTAATCTGTGACAAGTTCGTAGTTGTCACAGGGAAAGGTCTGATGGATACCTTCATTTGTGAAAAATATATTGAACTTGATGCAGCTAAAGAAAGGAATATTACTCTTCATGAAGAAATAAACACATTTGACCAAGCGCCTTGAACTGAATAAGTATTCCATGAGACTATTGGCATCTTTGAATGCTTCCTATCAAAACATCCAAGAAGATCATAATGGGACCTTCCTGGACTATGATCAATTTCCGCCACTGCACCCCTCTACTACCTTGAACCTGTAACGCTCGTCTGAAAGAGGGGACCAAGATGCAGCGTGGTAAGTGGTCATAATTTATTTTAAATGACGAAACACTTAAACAAAGAAACAAAAACGAAAGCCAACAGTTCTGTCAGGTGACAAACACAAGACAGAAAACAACTACCCACAAAACCCCAAAGGAAAACAGGCTGCCTAAGTATGGCTCCCAATCAGCGACAACGATGTACAGCTGTCCCTGATTGAGAGCCATATCAGGCCAAAACAAAGAAATACAAAAACATAGAAAAAAGGACATAGAATGCCCACCCAAATCACACCCTGACCAAACCTAAATAGAGACATAAAAAGGCTCTCAGGTCAGGGCGTGACAGAACCAGAAAATGGCTGCTCATTGTTCGACTCCAGGTGAGCGTAAATGGATGTGTGTCGGAACCAGAAAGAACGAGAATAATCGTTCTCGGCGCGCCTGCCTTCTTCCCCCGCGTCCAGACTTAACACTTTCAAATCGCTTTTAGCCCCTGTACCAGCTGTCTTCTGCCGGGAACTTGGGTGTTCCCTCTATGGCTGTGGATGTCAAATCAAATCAAATGTTATTTGTCACATGCACCGAATACAACAGGTGTAGACCTTACCATGAAATGTTTACTTACAAGCCCTTAACCAACAATGCAGTTCAAGAAATCGAGTTAAGAAAATATTTATTTAAACTAAAGTAACATTAAAAAAAAAGTAACACAAGAAAATTACATAACAATAACGAGACTATATACAGGGGGTACCGGTACTGAGGCAATGTGCGGGGGTACAGGTTAGTTTAGGTAATATGTACATGTAGGTATGGGTAAAGTTACTATGCATAGATAATAAACAGCGAGTAGCAGCAGTGTAATAACAAAGGGGGGGTGTAAGTCAATGTAAATAGTCCGGGTGGCCATTTGATTAATTGTTAAGTAGTCTTTTGGCTTGGGGGTAGAAGCTGTTAAGAAGCCTTTTGGACCTAGACTTGGCGCTCCGGTACCGCTTGCCGTGCAGTAGCAGAGAGAACAGTCTATGACTTGGGTGACTAGATCTTTGTCAATTTCTGTGTTGTGTTGTTGTCTACCCTTACCACCTGGAGCGGCACATCAGGAAGTCCAGGATCCAGTAACAGAGGGAGGTGTTTAGTCCCAGGATCCTTAGCTTAGTGATGAGCTTTGTTTGCACTACGGTGTTGAACGCTGAGCTGTAGTCAATGAACAGCATTCTCACATAGGTGTTCCTTTTGTCCAGGTGGAAAAGGGCAGTGTGTAGTGCAATTGATATTGCGTCATCTGTGGATCTGTTTGGGCGGCATGCGAATTGGAGTGGGTCTAGGGTTTCCAGCACGATAGAGTTGATGTGAGCCATGACCAGCCTTTCAAAGCACTTCATGGCTACCGACGCGAGTGCTACGGGGCGGTAATCATTTAGTCAGGTTACTTTCGCTTTCTTGGGCACAGGGACTATGTGTCATGTCCTGACCATAGTAAGAAAATGTGGAACGACACACACGCTGCACTTTGGTCCGCTCCACTCTACGACAACCGTGACAGAATCTCCCACCACATAAGGACCAAGCAGCGTGATCAGGAGGACTGGATCAAGCAGTGTGCCCAAGAGGAGTTGGCATCCTGGCCCCTGGAGGTGTTGGAGGAAAGAATAGACTGGACTTGAGAGCAGGTATTGGATAGATACAACAGCCTGCCGGGGAAGCAGGTGGAGGCAGCGAGGGAGTCACGGCAACGACGGAAGCCCGAGATGCAGCCCCCCAAAACATTTTTGGGGGAGCACACGGGGAGATTGGCAGAGTCAGGTTGGAGACCTGAGCCAACTTCCCGTGCTTACCGTGGGGAGCAAGTGAAGAAGCAAGCACCGTGTTATGCGGTGATGCGCACTGTGTCGCCAGTGCGCATTCACAGCCCGGTGCGATCTGTGCCCGCGCCCCGCATTTGCCGAGCTAGGTTGAGCATTCAGCCAGGAAGGGTGGTGCCAGCTCAGCGCTCCTGGTCTCCAGTTTGCCTTCTCGGTCCAGGATATTCTGCGACTGGCGCTGCGCACTGTGTCACCAGTGCGTACTCACAGCCCAGTGCGTCCTGTGCCCGCGCCCTGTGTTTGCCGGGCGAAAGTAAGCATACAGCCAGGACAGGTTGTGCCAGCTCTACGCTTGAGATCTCCAGTGCGCCTCCACGGTCCAGTATATCCTGTGCCTGCCCCACGTACCCGGCCTCCAGTGAGTCTATCCAGCCTGGTACGCCCTGTTCCTGCTCCCCGCACTTGCTCTGAGGTGCGTGTTACCAATCTGGCGCCACCTATACCTGCCCAACGCATCAGGCCTCCAGTCCGCCTGCCCAGTCCGGGGTGCCCTGTTCCTGCTCCCCGCACTCGCACTGAGGTGCATGTTACTAGTCTGGCGCCACCTATGCCAGCCCCACGCTTCAGGCCTCCAGTGCGCATTCCCAGTCCAGAGCTTCCGGCGACAGTTCCCAGTCCAGAGCTTCCGGCGATGTACTACAGTCCGGAACCTCCTGAGACGGCCTGCAGTCCGGAACCTCCTGAGACGGCCTGCAGTCCGGAACCTCCTGAGATGGCCTGCAGTCCGGAACCTCCTGAGACGGGCCTGCAGTCCGGAACCTCAGGCGATGATCCACGGTCCGGTGGCACAGAAGCAGAGGGATCAGCGGGGGTTATGCCCCAAACCAGAGCTGCCTCCTCTGTTGGAGGATCTGCGGGATAAGGTTATGTGTACTGCATCAGAGCCGCCATAGACATTAGTTACCCATCCTACCCTCCCTTTAGATTTTTTGTTTTTTTGGGGGGGTTTGGTTGTTGTTTTGTTTAGGTGCAGTCGGAGTCCGCACCTTTTGGGGGGGGGGTACTGTCACGTCCTGACCATAGTAAGATGTTATTTTCTATGGTAGAGTAGGTCAGGGCGTGACAGGGGGTGTTTTTCTATGTTTTGAATTTCTATGTTGGTTTTGTTTGGGATGATCTCCAATTAGAGGCAGCTGGTCCTCATTGTCTCTAATTGGAGATCATCCTTAAGTAGGGTTTTTTTCCACCTGGGTTTGTGGGAGATTAATTTGGAGTAGTGTATGTTTCACCTCTCATAATAAAATGTGGAACAACACACACGCTGCATTTTGGTCCGCTCCTCTCTACGACAACCGTGACACTATGCTGGTCTGTTTGAAACATGTACCTCTCCCTGTCCTAGTCAATCAATTGGCTGAGCACAGCCTGGACCACCGCAGCCCACCTCCGCTGGGCTGTGCTCTCTGGATCAGAGCTCTGTCCCTTTGGCCTTTGCGGCCTGCACGCAACCGGCATCTCAGCAGCCCTCTTTTCAGGTGACTTATGTGGCTGTGGCCTTGCAATCAGCTTCGAGACACAGCAGAGGCTGGATCATTCCGGCTATTGTGATAGGGAGTTCGATGGTGAGGCATATATCGGTACCTGGGGCAAAAACTTTGTGTTTTCCTGGGGGAAAAGTTCAGGATATCACCAGGTGCTTCCTGTGGCTGTGAGTCAATCACCAGGGGCTGATACTGTCATGGTTCATGTGGGGTAGAATGACATTATGAAGGGCAGCTCATAACAGCTGAAGATGGATTTTAAAGAACTGATTGGGTCACTACTTGACACTACGAGACTATTGCAGCTCTGTGGGTGTAACATTTATTGACAATTTTGATAACTTCTGGAAACAAAGCTCATATTATATGGAGGATGGTATCCACCCAAATAATTTGGGTTCCTTGACCCAAGCCCAGCTGATTTAATCCCTACCATTGTGTCACTGAGTTGTCATAATGTTCCAGCAAAGGTATATTATCCCAGGGGTGTTAGAAGACAATGTAAGTAACCTAATTTATGTCCCCCTTACTGCCCTGAATGCCTCTGCTGATTCTACAGCTATTCTATGTAATTACATGCCTTTGAACCAGTGTTATACTGTTAGCACTGGGGTGGTGTGCCCTAGCAGGAAGTCCACTGTGTGCAGCTCAATCAATCATTTGCTAGTAACAAATGACATTCATATTCTGACAGTCTCTGAAACTAACTTAGATAATATATTTGATGATACAGTGGTAGCAATACATGGTTATAACATCTACAGAAAAGACAGAAATGCCAAAGGTGGAGGTGTGGCTGTTGTTATTCAGAACCACATTCCTGTAAAGCTTAGAGAGGATCTTATGTTAAATACTGTTGAAGTAATATGGCTACAGGTTCATCTGCCTCACCTAAAGCCCATTCTGGTGGGAAGCTGCTATAAACCACCAAGTGTGAACAGTCAGTGTCAGGATAATGTGTGAAATGCTTGATAATGTATGTGATATCAATAGAGAGGTATACTTTCTGGGTGATTAAAATATTGACTTCGCTTTCATCAAGCTGCCCACTCAAGAGAAAGCTTCAAACTGTAACTACTGCCTACAATCTGGTTCAGGTTATCAATCAACCTACCAGGGTAGTTACAAACACTACAGGAATTAAATCCTCAACATGTATTGGTCACATCTTTACTAATGCTGCAGAAATTTGGTTGAAAGCAGTATCCAGAGCCATCGTACGTAGGGATCACAATATAGTAGCCATATCTAGGAAAACCAAAGTTCCAAAGGCTTGGCCAAATATTGTGTATAAGAGGTCTTACAAGAAGTTTTGTAGTGATTCCTATGTTGTTGATATTTAGAGTATTTGTTGGTCCGTGGTGTGTAATGAGGAGCAATCAGACGACACACTTGATACATTTATGAAATTGCTTATCACAGTTACTAATAAGCATGCACCCATGAACAAAATGTCTGTAAAACTGTTAAATCCCCATGGACTGATGAGGAATTTAACAATTGTATGGTTGAGAGGGATGAGGCAAAAGAAATGGCAAACAGGTCTGGCTGTACAACCAATTGGCAAACATATCGCAAATTGAGAAATCATGTGACAAAACTGAATAAAAAGAAGAAAACTACACTATGAAACAAAGATAAATGACATAAAGAATGATAGTAAAAAGCTTTGGATTACCTTAAATGACATTTTGGGCAAAAAGGCAAACTCAGCTCCATCATTCATTGAATCAGATGGCTCATTCATCACAAAACCCACTGATATTGCCAACTCATTTAATGATTTTTTTCATTGGCAAGATTAGCAAATTTAGGCATGACATGGCAGCAACAAATGCTGACACTACACATCCAAGTATATCTGACCAAATTATGAAAGACAAGCATTGTAATTTTGAATTCCGTAAAGTAAATGTGGAAGAGGTGAAAAAATTATTGTTGTCTATGAACAATGACAAGCCACTGGGATCTGACAACGTGGATGGAAAATTACTGAGGATAATAGTGGACGATATTGCCACTCCTATTTGTTATATCTTCAATTTAAGCCTACTAGAATGTGTGTGCCCTCAGGTCTGGAGGAAAGCAAAAGTTATTCCCTTACCTAAGGATAGTAAAGCCCCCTTTACTGGCTCAAATAGCCGACCAATCAGCCTGTTACCAACCCTTTGTAAACTTTTGGAAAAAATTGTGTTTGACCAGATACAATGCTATTTTACAGTAAACAAATTGACAACAGACTTTCAGCGCGCCTATAGGGAAGGACATTCAACAAGCACAGCACTTAAATGACTGATGACTGGCGGAGAGAAATTGATAATAAAAACATTGTGGGGGCTGTTTTGTTAGACCAGTGTGGCTTTTGACACTATCGATCATAGTTTATTGCTGGAAAAATATACGTGTTATGGCTTTACACCCCCTGCTATATATTGGATAGAGAGTTACCTGTCTAACAGAACACAGAGGTTGTTCTTTAATGGAAGCCTCTCCAACAAAATCCAGGTAGAATCAGGCATTCCCCAGGGCAGCGCTCTAGCCCCTTACTTTTGAAAATCTTTACTAACGACATGCCACTGGCTTTGAGTAAAGCCTGTGTGTCTATGTTGCGGATGACTCAACACTATACATGTCAGCTACCACAGCGACTGAAATGACTGCAACAATTAAAAAAGAGCTGCAGTTAATTTCAGAATGGGAGGTAAGGAAAAACTAAAAGCTTTGTATTTGGGACAAATCATTCATTAAACCTCAACTAAATCTTGTAATGAATAATGTGGTAATTGAGCAAGTTGAGGAGACTAAACTGCTTGGAGTAACCCTGGATTGTAAACTGTCATGGTCAAAACGTATTGATACAACAGTAGCTAGGATGGGGAGAAGTTTGTCCACAATAAAGCGCTGCTCTGCATTCTTAACAGCAGTATCAACAAGGCAGGTCCTACAGGCCCTAGTTTTGTCGCACCTGGACTACTGGAAACTTGCAATTGGCTCAGGAACAGGGCAGCACGGCTAGCCCTTGGATGTACACAGATAGCTAACATTAATAATATGCATGTCAATCTCTCCTGGCTCAAAGTGGAGGAGAGATTGACTTCATCACTACTTGTACTTATGAGAGGTATTGACATGTTGAATACCTCTCATGCATACCCCACAAGACATGCCACCAGAGGTCTCTTCACAGTCAGACTATGGGAGGCGCTCAGTACTAAATAGAGCCATGACTACATGGAACTTTATTCCACATCAAGTAACTCATGCAAACAGTAAAATTAGATTTAAAAAACAGATACAATCCATTTAATTTACATTTAAGTCATTTAGCAGACGCTCTTATCCAGAGTGACTTACAGCAGTGAATGCATACATTTCATTTCAGGCATTTTTTTTTTGTACTGGCCCCCCGTGGGAATCGAACCCACATCCCTGGCGTTGCAACCACCATGCTGGCGTTGCAAACACCATGCTCTACCAACCATGCTCTACCAACTGAGCCTTATGAACAGCGGCGACTGTGAAGCAACACAAACATAGGCACAGACACATGCATACAAACACACGATAACATACACACTATACACACACGTACACATGGATTTTGTGTTGTAGATATGTGGTAGAGTAGGGGCCTGATGGCACACACTTAATGTTGTGAAATCTGTTGTGAATGTATTGTAATATTAAAAAAAAATGTATAACTGCCTTAATTTTGCTGGATCCCAGGAAGAGTAGTTGCTGCCTTAACCAGTCTTCATTATACAGTATGAATCCAATATCTCTTATCAGGTAACTTCAAACTGACCTGGAGCCAGTCTGCAGCAATCTGAGCAACCAGCGAACAACCCACCACATTCCATTCTCTCTGCAGTCCACAATAGCCATGATCTATCTCTTAAACGTATGTCAAAGGCCCTGGGCCCTCTGTTTTCTAACCACTCTGTTTGGATTGACACACACACACACACACACACACACACACACACACACACACACACACACACACACACACACACACACACACACACACACACACACACACACACACACACACACACACACACACACACACACACACCGCACGCTTCAAAACATTATGCTGTTAATAAGGGCCTGCCCAGGAGAGGCTCAGGGGATTGGGTCATTTGTCCGTGTCAGCAGGCAGGCTGTGGTGGACTGGACTGGTCAGCCGTAGGGACGTTAGGGCTGTGCGGGGAGGGAAGTTATGGGTGGGGTTATGTGAGTGAGGCCGTTGGGGTTATAGGACTATGGGATGGTTGGCTAAGAAAGTATAATAAGACTGTGGTGGGTTTGAGGGAACACTAGTTTGTACATGTAAGGCTGGTGGGTTTGAGGGAACACTAGTTTGTACATGTAAGGCTGGTAGGTTTGAGGGGACACTCGTTTGTACATGTAAGGCTGGTGGGTTTGAGGGGACACTCGTTTGTACATGTAAGGCTGGTGGGTTTGAGGGGACACTCGTTTGTACATGTAAGGCTGATGGGTTTGAGGGGACACTAGTTTGTAGATGTAAGGCTGGTGGGTTTGAGGGGACACTCGTTTGTACATGTAAGGCTGGTGGGTTTGAGGGGACACTCGTTTGTAGATGTAAGGCTGGTGGGTTTGAGGGGACACTCGTTTGTAGATGTAAGGCTGGTGGGTTTGAGGGGACACTAGTTTGTACATGTAAGGCTGGTGGGTTTGAGGGAACACTAGTTTGTACATGTAAAGCAGGGGTGTGAAACTCATTCAACGGAGGGCAGACTGCAGCAGGTTTTTGGTCTTTCACTTCAACTAAGACCAAGACAACCCGGTGAGGGGAGTTCCTTACTAATTAGTGACCTTTATCCATCAATCAAGTACAAGGGTGTAGCGAAAACCCGCAGACACTCGGCCATCCTTGGAATGAGTGTCACGTCCTGACCCTAGTAAGATGTCATTTTTCTATAGTAGAGTAGGGCAGGGCGTGACAGGGGGTGTTTTGGGCTAATCTATGTTTTATATTTCTATGTTGCAGTTCTAGTTTGTCTATTTCTATGTTGGGGTTTATTGGGTTGACCTTCAATTGGAGGCAGCTGGTCCTCATTGTCTCTGATTGGAGGTCATATTTAGTAGGGGTGTTTCTGCATGTTGTTTGTGGGTTATTGTCTTTAGAGTAGTGTGTGATCCTCTCTGCGTCACGGTTTGTTGTTTTCCTATTTTCAAGTTATTAAGTGTATTGCATTCAGTTTCACTTTTAATAAATATGTGGAACTACAAAAATGCTGCATCTTGGTCCGCTCCTTCGAACAGCCGTGACAATGAGTTTGACACGTGATGTAAAGCCAGGTAGGTTTGAGGGGACACTAGGTGACAGTTACAGTAGGTGGTTGAGGCTGTTTACAGGTCACAACAAGAGCGATAGGGTTACGGGGACCATGGTTAGTGGGTACACAGCGATTATGTGAGGTCCCTAAAATATAGGCCCTTGTCTGCCATGGCCCATTGTAGGTCCCTCCATCCCGTGACAGAGCGAGGGACCTTTTCTCTTTTCTTTACCTGGCATCTTTGGGGTCCCCAGACACAGTGTGTCTCCTCCTCTTCAGCTCTTGAGAGAACCGTCTCTTCCCTGCTGCCCTCATCCTCTCCTGCTCTCCATTCATCCCCCACGAGATCCTCCTCTCCTTCTTCTCGTCCTCTAAAGACTTGGACCTGTGTCCATTCATTTTGGGTTTCCCCACCGTGTGTGTTTGTGTGTATGCAATGCAAGTATTCATAGAGAAACACGATCATGCAAAAAGATTGAAACGTGCACCAATTAGCATGCAGAAAAAAGACAGACTAAATGAACCCAGACTGATAAAAAACGGGCATGCATGACTGACAGAAGAACAAACTCCAACTATGCTTTTGATTTCTTCAATATATTCAATTGGTTCTTGATGCTCAATTACCTTGTAAATGATCTCGTAAGAACATATGAAACTAAATTAAAGTGTCGAGCGGGGGTACCGACCTGAGCCGCCCGCGCGGGCGTTCTGATTGGATGGACATGTAGGATGTGCTGCTGAGGCGTGAGGCACTGCTGGCGCGGGATAGGGCCGACGCGTCACTCATGTCGCTGTCTGACGAGCGGGCCGACACGTTGTCAGAGCTCCGCCGCTGATCCGCATACATCTGGAGGCAGTGAGAGAGGAGAGAGGAAGATAGTTACTGTACATAGTTACTGTACATACAGTAGGTCCAATAAAATACTGGTGTCTAGCTGAGGTTTATGTGTAGATCTGCTCCCCAACAGTGGTGGAAAAACTACCCAATTGTCATACTTGAGTAAAAGTAAAGATACCTTATTAGAAAATGACTCAAGTAAAAGTAAAGATACCTTATTAGAAAATGACTCAAGTAAAAGTGAAAGTCACCCACTAAAATACTACTTGAGTAAAAGTCTAAAAGTATTTGGTTTTAAATATACTTAAGTCTCAAAAGTAATTGCTAAATATATACTTAAGTATTGAAAGTAAAAGTAGAAATCATTTCAAAGACCAGAAGCACAAATTTCTTGTTTTTTTATTTACGGATAGCAAGGGGCACACGCCAACATTCAGACATAATTTACAAACGAAGCATTTGTGTTTTGTGAGTCCGCCAGATTAGAGGCAATAGGGATGACCAGGGATGTTCTCTTGATAAGTGCATGAATTTGACCATTTTCCTGTCCTGCTAAGCATTCAAAATGTAACGAGTTCTTTTTGGGTTTCAGCGAAAATCTATGGAGTAAAAAGTACATTATTTTCTTTAGAAATGTAGTGAAGTAAAAGTAAAAGTTGTCAAAAATATAAATAGTAAATTACAGATACCCCAAAAAACTACTTAAGTAGTACTTTCAAGTATGTTTAATTAAGTACACCACTGCTCTCCAATACCCAAAGTGGCATCTGTTATAACTGACAATGAAAAGGTAATCAGCATGGAAAACTCTCCAACTTTTTATGTGTGAAGGACAGTGGCCATCCTGAACGACAGTTAATATACTGTAGCTCTAGGTCTAGAACTATATAATTACAACAGAGTTGTAATGTTAAGTTGGACCAGGAAATAGTGCCTGTCTTCCAGCAGAGAGATGCAACAGTACTGACCTCTCGTTTGGTCTTGAGGTCCGTCCCGGGGTCATGGGAGGCTGAAGGCCGGTAGGAATGTACTTTCATGTTCATCTGTCTGGCTCGCTCCTCTACTGCTAGAGCTGGGAGAAAATTACTTAATTAATGAATACAGTAATAATACAGTAAATTACACAAACTGACAACTTCTCAGGTGAATGACAGTGAAGGTGAATGATGTAGGGTGAAGTTGCTCCTAGACGCTGATCTTGGGTCAGTTTTGCATTTCCCCTACTTATGTTTAAGGTTAGGATTCGGGGAAGGGAAATCTGATCCTAGATCTGTACCAAGGGGGAACTTCACCCGGGAACAAGGTGAACAGAGGAACAGGAGGTGATTGGAGGTGTTAGACAACTGTACAGTACTCTTAGTGTCATTGCTCTATTTGAACACTAGGTGGCGCATGCTGTGCATCACTTTCATTAGATGTCATGTACGGAATACTACAACATGCACAGAGGGTCATAATTGTTGGGGGATATAAAGAGGGAAAAGGCAAATCACATCTACTGGATAGAAAGGGTCTAAAATCTAAAACATAATATAAAGTTGGGTCAGATACAGTCGTGCCATAGAATTACCTTTTTCATTAGGTTCACTAGCATCAAACGGTTTATTATCTACAGGTATATTTTCTTCATGTACATGGAGGTAGAAGAGAATGAGGAATGTAAAGAAACAGAGAAGAGTGAGGAAGAGTACTCAGACAAAATGGTTTTGAATGGTCGGAGTTGTAGTACAAGACACCTCATGACACAGACAGACAGACACTCCTTGACAACCTACCTTGCTCTACACTGCTGCTTCTGGCAGGAACCTGTGGGAGCTGTCTGCCCCTGCGACCTGACTGGGGAGTCCCCGTAGGAGGGGAGGGGCTGTGGGTGTGTGTTCTGAGAGAGAGAGAGAGAGAGAGAGAGAGAGAGACAAGAGACAGAAAAAGAGAGAAAGGAGAAAGAGAAATGAAATACAAGTGAATGAGTTCAACTCCTCCACAGTAGGCCCATTCCAGCACATATAAAACCCAGGGTGGCTACATCCTTGACCATACACTAGAGGGAACCAATGGGCTTGGTTTACTGCTCCCACAACCAATAAGAGCAGCAGGACAGTGGGTATAGGGAGCACAGAGGTCAAAATGGGACAAAAGGGGTATATTTTAGGGCACCAGCATGCACCTGTCCGGTCGTGGTGAGTTAGGGGCAGATCCCCCCAGGGGTGTCTGGTTAAAGGGGCGTAGCGGCCCCCCTCTCCCCCTACTGCCCCTCAGTATAGAGGTGGGCTGGATACGACTGGCATCAACAGGCCACGTGGAAAGAAAAGAACAAACAAACGAAAGAAAGCTAAATGACATAAATGGTAAAGAATGTAAATCATATTCAACATAATGAAGGACCTCATGGCCCACAATGTAAGTCATATTCAACATAATGAAGGACCTTATGGCCCACAATGTAAATCATATTCAACATAATGAAGGACCTTATGGCCCACAATGTAAATCATATTCAACATAATGAAGGACCTTATGGCCCACAATGTAAATCATATTCAACATAATGAAGGACCTTATGGCCCACAATGTAAATCATATTCAACATAATGAAGGACCTTATGGCCCACAATGTAAATCATATTCAACATAATGAAGGACCTTATGGCCCACAATGTAAATCATATTCAACATAATGAAGGACCTCATGGCCCACAATGTAAATCATATACAACATAATGAAGGACCTTATGGCCCACAATGTAAATCATATTCAACATAATGAAGGACCTTATGGCCCACAATGTAAATCATATACAACATAATGAAGGACCTTATGGCCCACAATGTAAATCATATTCAACATAATGAAGGACCTTATGGCCCACAATGTAAATCATATTCAAGATAATGAAGGACCGCATGGCCCACAATGAACCAGAACACAATAAATGAAGGACATAACAATTCAAGAAAACACAGAGCTAGGGCTATGGGCCTACTGACAGTACACCTTAACAACGCTCATTTAGAAAAGGTTTTGCTGTGTTGCTAAATTTCATTCACAGCAAAGTCTCAATTTGAAACAATTGAGATTGACATCAGACATCAACACATTCTAGATTTGAAGAGCGATGATCTCCATCCAGATAGAGGACAGGATGAATGGGGGTGTATGAGAGGGATGGGGTGAATGAATGAATGAATGAAAGAATGACCTTACCTGTCAGCCTCCAGACCTTTCTTGCTGTTACCTCTCTGACTGTTAGGTCTGCCCAGGCTCCCTGACTGCCTGTGACGTGGAGGACATGAGAAGAAGACAAAATGGAGGATGGGTAACCCAATGGAGAAACAAAACTAAAGACGAATCTTGAATGCATGGTCAGCTGGTGTTTTATTTAAAATAAAAGAGATGCTTTGGCTGAAATGATTTTGTTTAAAAGAAAAATGTGACAACATTTTAGACTACTATATTGCACTACTACATTGCTTGCTACTAACTGTTCAGAACAGAAACATCAAAACACCATGACAACAGAGCACGTGGAAGTCAGATGTGTAGCAGAGGAAGCAGGAAGTCAGGTGCAGGTCAGTAAGGTGAAGCAGCAAGAGGAGCAGTAACTACAGCGTTACAACAACCCACCAGCTTATACTGTAATCTAGAACATCTAGGAAAGCTATAAAGTGCAGGGTTAGGGTTAGGGTTAGGTTTAGGGCAGGGCTAGTGCAAGGGTTTGGCTTATGGTTAGATGAAAACTATAGTAGCCACGCAGTGCTAAGCAAGTACAGTAGCAGGACTGCAGCTTGGGTCCTGGGAGGTAACGGTAGGGCTAGGTCGGTACCCAGTACCTTTCTTCCTCTGGGGAGGCCTGCTCTACTAAAATCCTGGGACTTGTGGGCTGTCTGCGGGGCAGAGAGTTGGAGCATCTGGAGGAGTGGAGGGGGGAGGCATCCCCCAGGTGGGGAAACAGGGAGAGGGACACAGTGAGTGGAGGGAGGGCTGGGTTCATGTTAGTTTAGAACGAGCTAAAAGCATTGGGATTCCCTGGCAACTAGAATGCCTCTGCTGGCCAAAACACTCACTGACAGTAGGTGTGAATTATTGTGCAGGTCAATGTGAAAGAGCTGTTATTGTGTAGTCACTGTGTTGCTCAGCATCTCTCAATATACACTGAGGAGCTAGTGGTGAACAAAATTGATAGATAACATGACAAGAACGGGAGAAGTGATGTTGAATCTTTGTTGATTCAGCGTATTGGTATACTCTGGGAAAATAGAACACTGAAATGATTGTTTTTTTTTTACAGTATTTGAGAGAATAAAGAAACGTTCACCAACTAAAGAAACATTGTAAACCTAGAAAAGGAGGTGCAGTAGGTTATCTCCTATAGAGGAGGATGGTGTGTGTACCTGTCTCTATCAGGAGAGTGGAGGTTGGTGTGTGTGTACCTGTCTCTATCGGGAGAGTGGAGGTTGGTGTGTGTACCTGTCTTTATCAGGAGAGTGGAGGTTGGTGTGTATGTACCTGTCTCTATCAGGAGAGTGGAGGTTGGTGTGTGTGTACCTGTCTCTATCAGGAGAGTGGAGGTTGGTGTGTATGTACCTGTCTTTATCAGGAGAGTGGAGGTTGGTGTGTCTACCTGTCTTTATCAGGAGAGTGGAGGTGGGTGTGTGTCCACCTATCTTTATCAGGAGAGTGGAGGTTGGTGTGTATGTACCTGTCTCTATCAGGAGAGTGGAGGTTGGTGTGTGTGTACCTGTCTCTATCAGGAGAGTGGAGGTTGGTGTGTATGTACCTGTCTTTATCAGGAGAGTGGAGGTTGGTGTGTGTCTACCTGTCTTTATCAGGAGAGTGGAGGTTGGTGTGTGTCTACCTGTCTTTATCAGGAGAGTGGAGGTTGGTGTGTGTACCTGTCTCTATCAGGAGAGTGGAGGTTGGTGTGTGTGTACCTGTCTCTATCAGGAGAGTGGAGGTTGGTGTGTATGTACCTGTCTTTATCAGGAGAGTGGAGGTTGGTGTGTGTCTACCTGTCTTTATCAGGAGAGTGGAGGTTGGTGTGTGTCTACCTGTCTTTATCAGGAGAGTGGAGGTTGGTGTGTGTACCTGTCTCTATCAGGAGAGTGGAGGTTGGTGTGTGTACCTGTCTCTATCAGGAGAGTAGAGGTTGGTGTGTATGTACCTGTCTTTATCAGGAGAGTGGAGGTTGGTGTGTGTACCTGTCTCTATCAGGAGAGTGGAGGTTGGTGTGTATGTACCTGTCATTATAAGGAGAGTGGAGGTTGGTGTGTATGTACCTGTCTATCAGGAGAGTGGAGGTTGGTGTGTATGTACCTGTCTTTATCAGGAGAGTGGAGGTTGGTGTGTATGTACCTGTGTCTATCAGGAGAGTGGAGGTTGGTGTGTATGTACCTGTCTTTATAAGGAGAGTGGAGGTTGGTGTGTGTCTACCTGTCTTTATCAGGAGAGTGGAGGTTGGTGTGTGTCTACCAGTCTTTATCAGGAGAGTGGAGGTTGGTGTGTGTACCTGTCTCTATCAGGAGAGTGGAGGTTGGTGTGTATGTACCTGCCTTTATCAGGAGAGTGGAGGTTGGTGTGTATGTACCTGTCTCTATCAGGAGAGTGGAGGTTGGTGTGTGTGTACCTATCTCTATCAGGAGAGTGGAGGTTGGTGTGTATGTACCTGTCTTTATCAGGAGAGTGGAGGTTGGTGTGTGTCTACCTGTCTTTATCAGGAGAGTGGAGGTTGGTGTGTGTCTACCTGTCTTTATCAGGAGAGTGGAGGTTGGTGTGTGTCTACCTATCTTTATCAGGAGAGTGGAGGTTGGTGTGTATGTACCTGTCTCTATCAGGAGAGTGGAGGTTGGTGTGTGTGTACCTGTCTCTATCAGGAGAGTGGAGGTTGGTGTGTATGTACCTGTCTTTATCAGGAGAGTGGAGGTTGGTGTGTGTCTACCTGTCTTTATCAGGAGAGTGGAGGTTGGTGTGTGTCTACCTGTCTTTATCAGGAGAGTGGAGGTTTGTGTGTGTACCTGTCTCTATCAGGAGAGTGGAGGTTGGTGTGTATGTAAGTGTCTTTATCAGGAGAGTGGAGGTTGGTGTGTATGTACCTGTCTTTATCAGGAGAGTGGAGGTTGCTGTGTGTGTACCTGTCTCTATCAGGAGAGTGGAGGTTGGTGTGTGTGTACCTGTCTCTATCAGGAGAGTGGAGGTTGGTGTGTGTACCTGTCTCTATCAGGAGAGTGGAGGTTGGTGTGTATGTACCTGTCTTTATCAGGAGAGTGGAGGTTGGTGTGTGTACCTGTCTCTATCAGGAGAGTGGAGGTTGGTGTGTATGTACCTGTCATTATCAGGAGAGTGGAGGTTGGTGTGTATGTACCTGTCTTTATCAGGAGAGTGGAGGTTGGTGTGTGTCTACCTGTCTTTATCAGGAGAGTGGAGGTTGGTGTGTGTCTACCTGTCTTTATCAGGAGAGTGGAGGTTGGTGTATTGTACCTGTCTCTATCAGGAGAGTGGAGGTTGGTGTGTATGTACCTGTCTCTATCAGGAGAGTGGAGGTTGGTGTGTGTGTGTACCTGTCTCTATCAGGAGAGTGGAGGTTGGTGTGTATGTACCTGTCTTTATCAGGAGAGTGGAGGTTGGTGTGTGTCTACCTGTCTATCAGGAGAGTGGAGGTTGGTGTGTGTCTACCTGTCTTTATCAGGAGAGTGGATGTTGGTGTGTGTACCTGTATCTATCAGGAGAGTGGAGGTTGGTGTGTATATACCTGTCTCTATCAGGAGAGTGGAGGTTGGTGTGTGTGTACCTGTCTCTATCAGGAGAGTGGAGGTTGGTGTGTATGTACCTGTCTTTATCAGGAGAGTGGAGGTTGGTGTGTGTCTACCTGTCTTTATCAGGAGAGTGGAGGTTGGTGTGTGTCTACCTGTCTTTATCAGGAGAGTGGAGGTTGGTGTGTGTCTACCTGTCTTTATCAGGAGAGTGGAGGTTGGTGTGTGTGTACCTGTCTCTATCAGGAGAGTGGAGGTTGGTGTGTGTACCTGTCTCTATCAGGAGAGTGGAGGTTGGTGTGTGTAACTGTCTTTATCAGGAGAATGGAGGTTGGTGTGTATGTACCTGTCTCTAACAGGAGAGTGGAGGTTGGTGTGTGTGTACCTGTCTTTATCAGGACAGTGGAGGTTGGTGAGAATGTACCTGTCTTTATCAGGAGAGTGGAGGTTGGTGTGTATTTACCTGTCTCTATCAGAAGAGTGGAGGTTGGTGTGTGTGCACCTGTCTTTATCAGGAGAGTGGAGGTTGGTGTGTGTGCACCTGTCTTTATCAGGAGAGTGGAGGTTGGTGTGTGTACCTGTCTCTATCAGGAAAGTGGAGGTTGGTGTGTATGTACCTGTCTCTATCAGGAGAGTGGAGGTTGGTGTGTGTGTACCTGTCTCTATCAGGAGAGTGGAGGTTGATGTGTGTACCTGTCTCTATCAGGAGAGTGGAGGTTAGTGTGTGTACCTGTCTCTATCAGGAGAGTGGAGGTTGGTGTGTGTGTACCTGTCTCTATCAGGAGAGTGGAGGTTGGTGTGTATGTACCTGTCTCTATCAGGAGAGTGGAGGTTGGTGTGTGTGCACATGTCTTTATCAGGAGAGTGGAAGTTGGTGTGTGTACCTGTCTCTATCAGGAGAGTGGAGGTTGGTGTGTGTACCTGTCTCTATCAGGAGAGTGGAGGTTGGTGTGTGTGTACCTGTCTCTATCAGGAGAGTGGAGGTTGGTGTGTGTACCTGTCTCTATCAGGAGAGTGGAGGTTGGTGTGTGTACCTGTCTCTATCAGGAGAGTGGAGGTTGGTGTGTATGTACCTGTCATTATCAGGAGAGTGGAGGTTGGTGTGTATGTACCTGTCTATCAGGAGAGTGGAGGTTGGTGTGTATGTACCTGTCTTTATCAGGAGAGTGGAGGTTGGTGTGTATGTACCTGTGTCTATCAGGAGAGTGGAGGTTGGTGTGTATGTACCTGTCTTTATCAGGAGTGGAGGTTGGTGTGTATGTGTACCTATCTCTATCAGGAGCGTGGAGGTTGGTGTGTGTGTGTACCTGTCTCTATCAGGAGAGTGGAGGTTGGTGTGTGTGTACCTGTCTTTACCAGGACAGTGGAGGTTGGTGTGTGTACCTGTCTTTATCAGGAGAGTGGAGGTTTGTGTGTGTACCTGTCTTTATCAGGAGAGTGGAGGTTGGTGTGTGTGTACCTGTCTCTATCAGGAGAGTGGAGGTTGGTGTGTATGTACCTGTCTTTATCAGGAGAGTGGAGGTTGGTGTGTGTCTACCTGTCTTTATCAGGAGAGTGGAGGTTGGTGTGTGTCTACCTGTCTTTATCAGGAGAGTGGAGGTTGGTGTGTGTACCTGTCTCTATCAGGAGACTGGAGGTTGGTGTGTATGTACCTGTCTCTATCAGGAGAGTGGAGGTTGGTGTGTGTGTGTACCTGTCTCTATCAGGAGAGTGGAGGTTGGTGTGTATGTACCTGTCTTTATCAGGAGAGTGGAGGTTGGTGTGTGTCTACCTGTCTATCAGGAGAGTGGAGGTTGGTGTGTGTCTACCTGTCTTTATCAGGAGAGTGGAGGATGGTGTGTGTACCTGTCTCTATCAGGAGAGTGGACGTTGGTGTGTATATACCTGTCTCTATCAGGAGAGTGGAGGTTGGTGTGTGTGTACCTGTCTCTATCAGGAGAGTGGAGGTTGGTGTGTATGTACCTGTCTTTATTAGGAGAGTGGAGGTTGGTGTGTGTCTACCTGTCTTTATCAGGAGAGTGGAGGTTGGTGTGTGTCTACCTGTCTTTATCAGGAGAGTGGAGGTTGGTGTGTGTCTACCTGTCTTTATCAGGAGAGTGGAGGTTGGTGTGTGTGTACCTGTCTCTATCAGGAGAGTGGAGGTTGGTGTGTGTACCTGTCTCTATCAGGAGAGTGGAGGTTGGTGTGTGTGTACCTGTCTTTATCAGGAGAGTGGAGGTTGGTGTGTATGTACCTGTCTTTATCAGGAGAGTGGAGGTTGGTGTGTATGTACCTGTCTTCATCAGGAGAGTGGAGGTTGGTGTGTGTGTGTACCTGTCTCTATCAGGAGAGTGGAGGTTGGTGTGTATGTACCTGTCTCTATCAGGAGAGTGGAGGTTGGTGTGTGTGTACCTGTCTCTATCAGGAGAGTGGAGGTTGGTGTGTATGTACCTGTCTTTATCAGGAGAGTGGAGGTTGGTGTGTGTCTACCTGTCTTTATCAGGAGAGTGGAGGTTGGTGTGTATGTTCCTGTCTTTATCAGGAGAGTGGAGGTTGGTGTGTGTACCTGTCTCTATCAGGAGAGTGGAGGTTGGTGTGTGTGCACCTGTCTCTATCAGGAGAGTGGAGGTTGGTGTGTGTGCACCTGTCTTTATCAGGAGAGTGGAAGTTGGTGTGTGTGTGTCTACCTGTCTTTATCAGGAGAGTGGAGGTTGGTGTGTGTGTGTCTACCTGTCTTTATCAGGAGAGTGGAGGTTGGTGTGTGTGTGTACCTGTCTTTATCAGGAGAGTGGAGGTTGGTGTGTGTATCTGTCTTTATCAGGAGAGTGGAGGTTGGTGTGTTTGTGCCTGTATTTATCAGGAGAGTGGAGGTTGGTGTGTGTGTACCTGTCTCTATCAGGAGAGTGGAGGTTGGTGTGTGTGTACCCGTCTCTATCAGGAGAGTGGAGGTTGGTGTGTGTACCTGTCTCTATCAGGAGAGTGGAGGTTGGTGTGTATGTTCCTGTCTTTATCAGGAGAGTGGAGGTTGGTGTGTGTACCTGTCTCTATCAGGAGAGTGGAGGTTGGTGTGTGTGTACCTGTCTTTATCAGGAGAGTGGAGGTTGGTGTGTATGTACCTGTCTTTATCAGGAGAGTGGAGGTTGGTGTGTATGTACCTGTCTTTATCAGGAGAGTGGAGGTTGGTGTGTGTGTGTACCTGTCTCTATCAGGAGAGTGGAGGTTTGTGTGTGTACCTGTCTTTATCAGGAGAGTGGAGGTTGGTGTGTGTGTACCTGTCTCTATCAGGAGAGTGGAGGTTGGTGTGTATGTACCTGTCTTTATCAGGAGAGTGGAGGTTGGTGTGTGTCTACCTGTCTTTATCAGGAGAGTGGAGGTTGGTGTGTATGTTCCTGTCTTTATCAGGAGAGTGGAGGTTGGTGTGTGTACCTGTCTCTATCAGGAGAGTGGAGGTTGGTGTGTGTGCACCTGTCTCTATCAGGAGAGTGGAGGTTGGTGTGTGTGCACCTGTCTTTATCAGGAGAGTGGAAGTTGGTGTGTGTGTGTCTACCTGTCTTTATCAGGAGAGTGGAGGTTGGTGTGTGTGTGTCTACCTGTCTTTATCAGGAGAGTGGAGGTTGGTGTGTGTGTGTACCTGTCTTTATCAGGAGAGTGGAGGTTGGTGTGTGTATCTGTCTTTATCAGGAGAGTGGAGGTTGGTGTGTTTGTGCCTGTCTTTATCAGGAGAGTGGAGGTTGGTGTGTGTGTACCTGTCTCTATCAGGAGAGTGGAGGTTGGTGTGTGTGTACCCGTCTCTATCAGGAGAGTGGGGGTTGGTGTGTGTACCTGTCTCTATCAGGAGAGTGGAGGTTGGTGTGTATGTTCCTGTCTTTATCAGGAGAGTGGAGGTTGGTGTGTGTACCTGTCTCTATCAGGAGAGTGGAGGTTGGTGTGTGTGTACCTGTCTTTATCAGGAGAGTGGAGGTTGGTGTGTATGTACCTGTCTTTATCAGGAGAGTGGAGGTTGGTGTGTATGTACCTGTCTTTATCAGGAGAGTGGAGGTTGGTGTGTGTGTGTACCTGTCTCTATCAGGAGAGTGGAGGTTTGTGTGTGTACCTGTCTTTATCAGGAGAGTGGAGGTTGGTGTGTGTGTACCTGTCTCTATCAGGAGAGTGGAGGTTGGTGTGTATGTACCTGTCTTTATCAGGAGAGTGGAGGTTGGTGTGTGTCTACCTGTCTTTATCAGGAGAGTGGAGGTTGGTGTGTGTCTACCTGTCTTTATCAGGAGAGTGGAGGTTGGTGTGTGTACCTGTCTCTATCAGGAGACTGGAGGTTGGTGTGTATGTACCTGTCTCTATCAGGAGAGTGGAGGTTGGTGTGTGTGTGTACCTGTCTCTATCAGGAGAGTGGAGGTTGGTGTGTATGTACCTGTCTTTATCAGGAGAGTGGAGGTTGGTGTGTGTCTACCTGTCTATCAGGAGAGTGGAGGTTGGTGTGTGTCTACCTGTCTTTATCAGGAGAGTGGAGGATGGTGTGTGTACCTGTCTCTATCAGGAGAGTGGACGTTGGTGTGTATATACCTGTCTCTATCAGGAGAGTGGAGGTTGGTGTGTGTGTACCTGTCTCTATCAGGAGAGTGGAGGTTGGTGTGTATGTACCTGTCTTTATTAGGAGAGTGGAGGTTGGTGTGTGTCTACCTGTCTTTATCAGGAGAGTGGAGGTTGGTGTGTGTCTACCTGTCTTTATCAGGAGAGTGGAGGTTGGTGTGTGTCTACCTGTCTTTATCAGGAGAGTGGAGGTTGGTGTGTGTGTACCTGTCTCTATCAGGAGAGTGGAGGTTGGTGTGTGTACCTGTCTCTATCAGGAGAGTGGAGGTTGGTGTGTGTGTACCTGTCTTTATCAGGAGAGTGGAGGTTGGTGTGTATGTACCTGTCTTTATCAGGAGAGTGGAGGTTGGTGTGTATGTACCTGTCTTCATCAGGAGAGTGGAGGTTGGTGTGTGTGTGTACCTGTCTCTATCAGGAGAGTGGAGGTTGGTGTGTATGTACCTGTCTCTATCAGGAGAGTGGAGGTTGGTGTGTGTGTACCTGTCTCTATCAGGAGAGTGGAGGTTGGTGTGTATGTACCTGTCTTTATCAGGAGAGTGGAGGTTGGTGTGTGTCTACCTGTCTTTATCAGGAGAGTGGAGGTTGGTGTGTATGTTCCTGTCTTTATCAGGAGAGTGGAGGTTGGTGTGTGTACCTGTCTCTATCAGGAGAGTGGAGGTTGGTGTGTGTGCACCTGTCTCTATCAGGAGAGTGGAGGTTGGTGTGTGTGCACCTGTCTTTATCAGGAGAGTGGAAGTTGGTGTGTGTGTGTCTACCTGTCTTTATCAGGAGAGTGGAGGTTGGTGTGTGTGTGTCTACCTGTCTTTATCAGGAGAGTGGAGGTTGGTGTGTGTATCTGTCTTTATCAGGAGAGTGGAGGTTGGTGTGTTTGTGCCTGTCTTTATCAGGAGAGTGGAGGTTGGTGTGTGTGTACCTGTCTCTATCAGGAGAGTGGAGGTTGGTGTGTGTGTACCCGTCTCTATCAGGAGAGTGGAGGTTGGTGTGTGTACCTGTCTCTATCAGGAGAGTGGAGGTTGGTGTGTATGTTCCTGTCTTTATCAGGAGAGTGGAGGTTGGTGTGTGTACCTGTCTCTATCAGGAGAGTGGAGGTTGGTGTGTGTGTACCTGTCTTTATCAGGAGAGTGGAGGTTGGTGTGTATGTACCTGTCTTTATCAGGAGAGTGGAGGTTGGTGTGTATGTACCTGTCTTTATCAGGAGAGTGGAGGTTGGTGTGTGTGTGTACCTGTCTCTATCAGGAGAGTGGAGGTTGGTGTGTATGTACCTGTCTCTATCAGGAGAGTGGAGGTTGGTGTGTGTGTACCTGTCTCTATCAGGAGAGTGGAGGTTGGTGTGTATGTATCTGTCTTTATCAGGAGAGTGGAGGTTGGTGTGTGTCTACCTGTCTTTATCAGGAGAGTGGAGGTTGGTGTGTGTCTACCTGTCTTTATCAGGAGAGTGGAGGTTGGTGTGTGTCTACCTGTCTTTATCAGGAGAGTGGAGGTTGGTGTGTGTGTACCTGTCTCTATCAGGAGAGTGGAGGTTGGTGTGTGTACCTGTCTCTATCAGGAGAGTGGAGGTTGGTGTGTGTGTACCTGTCTCTATCAGGAGAGTGGAGGTTGGTGTGTGTGTACCTGTCTCTATCAGGAGAGTGGAGGTTGGTGTGTGTGCACCTGTCTTTATCAGGAGAGTGGAAGTTGGTGTGTGTGTGTCTACCTGTCTTTATCAGGAGAGTGGAGGTTGGTGTGTGTGTGTCTACCTGTCTTTATCAGGAGAGTGGAGGTTGGTGTGTGTGTGTACCTGTCTTTATCAGGAGAGTGGAGGTTGGTGTGTGTATCTGTCTTTATCAGGAGAGTGGAGGTTGGTGTGTTTGTGCCTGTATTTATCAGGAGAGTGGAGGTTGGTGTGTGTGTACCTGTCTCTATCAGGAGAGTGGAGGTTGGTGTGTGTGTACCCGTCTCTATCAGGAGAGTGGAGGTTGGTGTGTGTACCTGTCTCTATCAGGAGAGTGGAGGTTGGTGTGTATGTTCCTGTCTTTATCAGGAGAGTGGAGGTTGGTGTGTGTACCTGTCTCTATCAGGAGAGTGGAGGTTGGTGTGTGTGTACCTGTCTTTATCAGGAGAGTGGAGGTTGGTGTGTATGTACCTGTCTTTATCAGGAGAGTGGAGGTTGGTGTGTATGTACCTGTCTTTATCAGGAGAGTGGAGGTTGGTGTGTGTGTGTACCTGTCTCTATCAGGAGAGTGGAGGTTTGTGTGTGTACCTGTCTTTATCAGGAGAGTGGAGGTTGGTGTGTGTGTACCTGTCTCTATCAGGAGAGTGGAGGTTGGTGTGTATGTACCTGTCTTTATCAGGAGAGTGGAGGTTGGTGTGTGTCTACCTGTCTTTATCAGGAGAGTGGAGGTTGGTGTGTATGTTCCTGTCTTTATCAGGAGAGTGGAGGTTGGTGTGTGTACCTGTCTCTATCAGGAGAGTGGAGGTTGGTGTGTGTGCACCTGTCTCTATCAGGAGAGTGGAGGTTGGTGTGTGTGCACCTGTCTTTATCAGGAGAGTGGAAGTTGGTGTGTGTGTGTCTACCTGTCTTTATCAGGAGAGTGGAGGTTGGTGTGTGTGTGTCTACCTGTCTTTATCAGGAGAGTGGAGGTTGGTGTGTGTGTGTACCTGTCTTTATCAGGAGAGTGGAGGTTGGTGTGTGTATCTGTCTTTATCAGGAGAGTGGAGGTTGGTGTGTTTGTGCCTGTCTTTATCAGGAGAGTGGAGGTTGGTGTGTGTGTACCTGTCTCTATCAGGAGAGTGGAGGTTGGTGTGTGTGTACCCGTCTCTATCAGGAGAGTGGGGGTTGGTGTGTGTACCTGTCTCTATCAGGAGAGTGGAGGTTGGTGTGTATGTTCCTGTCTTTATCAGGAGAGTGGAGGTTGGTGTGTGTACCTGTCTCTATCAGGAGAGTGGAGGTTGGTGTGTGTGTACCTGTCTTTATCAGGAGAGTGGAGGTTGGTGTGTATGTACCTGTCTTTATCAGGAGAGTGGAGGTTGGTGTGTATGTACCTGTCTTTATCAGGAGAGTGGAGGTTGGTGTGTGTGTGTACCTGTCTCTATCAGGAGAGTGGAGGTTTGTGTGTGTACCTGTCTTTATCAGGAGAGTGGAGGTTGGTGTGTGTGTACCTGTCTCTATCAGGAGAGTGGAGGTTGGTGTGTATGTACCTGTCTTTATCAGGAGAGTGGAGGTTGGTGTGTGTCTACCTGTCTTTATCAGGAGAGTGGAGGTTGGTGTGTGTCTACCTGTCTTTATCAGGAGAGTGGAGGTTGGTGTGTGTACCTGTCTCTATCAGGAGACTGGAGGTTGGTGTGTATGTACCTGTCTCTATCAGGAGAGTGGAGGTTGGTGTGTGTGTGTACCTGTCTCTATCAGGAGAGTGGAGGTTGGTGTGTATGTACCTGTCTTTATCAGGAGAGTGGAGGTTGGTGTGTGTCTACCTGTCTATCAGGAGAGTGGAGGTTGGTGTGTGTCTACCTGTCTTTATCAGGAGAGTGGAGGATGGTGTGTGTACCTGTCTCTATCAGGAGAGTGGACGTTGGTGTGTATATACCTGTCTCTATCAGGAGAGTGGAGGTTGGTGTGTGTGTACCTGTCTCTATCAGGAGAGTGGAGGTTGGTGTGTATGTACCTGTCTTTATTAGGAGAGTGGAGGTTGGTGTGTGTCTACCTGTCTTTATCAGGAGAGTGGAGGTTGGTGTGTGTCTACCTATCTTTATCAGGAGAGTGGAGGTTGGTGTGTGTCTACCTGTCTTTATCAGGAGAGTGGAGGTTGGTGTGTGTGTACCTGTCTCTATCAGGAGAGTGGAGGTTGGTGTGTGTACCTGTCTCTATCAGGAGAGTGGAGGTTGGTGTGTGTGTACCTGTCTTTATCAGGAGAGTGGAGGTTGGTGTGTATGTACCTGTCTTTATCAGGAGAGTGGAGGTTGGTGTGTATGTACCTGTCTTCATCAGGAGAGTGGAGGTTGGTGTGTGTGTGTACCTGTCTCTATCAGGAGAGTGGAGGTTGGTGTGTATGTACCTGTCTCTATCAGGAGAGTGGAGGTTGGTGTGTGTGTACCTGTCTCTATCAGGAGAGTGGAGGTTGGTGTGTATGTACCTGTCTTTATCAGGAGAGTGGAGGTTGGTGTGTGTCTACCTGTCTTTATCAGGAGAGTGGAGGTTGGTGTGTATGTTCCTGTCTTTATCAGGAGAGTGGAGGTTGGTGTGTGTACCTGTCTCTATCAGGAGAGTGGAGGTTGGTGTGTGTGCACCTGTCTCTATCAGGAGAGTGGAGGTTGGTGTGTGTGCACCTGTCTTTATCAGGAGAGTGGAAGTTGGTGTGTGTGTGTCTACCTGTCTTTATCAGGAGAGTGGAGGTTGGTGTGTGTGTGTCTACCTGTCTTTATCAGGAGAGTGGAGGTTGGTGTGTGTATCTGTCTTTATCAGGAGAGTGGAGGTTGGTGTGTTTGTGCCTGTCTTTATCAGGAGAGTGGAGGTTGGTGTGTGTGTACCTGTCTCTATCAGGAGAGTGGAGGTTGGTGTGTGTGTACCCGTCTCTATCAGGAGAGTGGAGGTTGGTGTGTGTACCTGTCTCTATCAGGAGAGTGGAGGTTGGTGTGTATGTTCCTGTCTTTATCAGGAGAGTGGAGGTTGGTGTGTGTACCTGTCTCTATCAGGAGAGTGGAGGTTGGTGTGTGTGTACCTGTCTTTATCAGGAGAGTGGAGGTTGGTGTGTATGTACCTGTCTTTATCAGGAGAGTGGAGGTTGGTGTGTATGTACCTGTCTTTATCAGGAGAGTGGAGGTTGGTGTGTGTGTGTACCTGTCTCTATCAGGAGAGTGGAGGTTGGTGTGTATGTACCTGTCTCTATCAGGAGAGTGGAGGTTGGTGTGTGTGTACCTGTCTCTATCAGGAGAGTGGAGGTTGGTGTGTATGTATCTGTCTTTATCAGGAGAGTGGAGGTTGGTGTGTGTCTACCTGTCTTTATCAGGAGAGTGGAGGTTGGTGTGTGTCTACCTGTCTTTATCAGGAGAGTGGAGGTTGGTGTGTGTCTACCTGTCTTTATCAGGAGAGTGGAGGTTGGTGTGTGTGTACCTGTCTCTATCAGGAGAGTGGAGGTTGGTGTGTGTACCTGTCTCTATCAGGAGAGTGGAGGTTGGTGTGTGTGTGTACCTGTCTCTATCAGGAGAGTGGAGGTTGGTGTGTGTGTACCTGTCTCTATCAGGAGAGTGGAGGTTGGTGTGTATGTTCCTGTCTTTATCAGGAGAGTGGAGGTTGGTGTGTGTACCTGTCTCTTTCAGGAGAGTGGAGGTTGGTGTGTGTGCACCTGTCTCTATCAAGAGAGTGGAGGTTGGTGTGTGTGCACCTGTCTTTATCAGGAGAGTGGAAGTTGGTGTGTGTGTGTCTACCTGTCTTTATCAGGAGAGTGGAGGTTGGTGTGTATGTGTCTACCTGTCTTTATCAGGAGAGTGGAGGTTGGTGTGCGTGTGTACCTGTCTTTATCAGGAGAGTGGAGGTTGGTGTGTGTATCTGTCTTTATCAGGAGAGTGGAGGTTGGTGTGTTTGTGCCTGTCTTTATCAGGAGAGTGGAGGTTGGTGTGTGTGTACCTGTCTCTATCAGGAGAGTGGAGGTTGGTGTGTGTGTACCCGTCTCTATCAGGAGAGTGGAGGTTGGTGTGTGTACCTGTCTCTATCAGGAGAGTGGAGGTTGGTGTGTGTGTACCTGTCTTTATCAGGAGAGTGGAGGTTGGTGTGTATGTACCTGTCTTTATCAGGAGAGTGGAGGTTGGTGTGTATGTACCTGTCTTTATCAGGAGAGTGGAGGTTGGTGTGTGTGTGTACCTGTCTCTATCAGGAGAGTGGAGGTTGGTGTGTATGTACCTGTCTCTATCAGGAGAGTGGAGGTTGGTGTGTGTGTACCTGTCTCTATCAGGAGAGTGGAGGTTGGTGTGTATGTACCTGTCTTTATCAGGAGAGTGGAGGTTGGTGTGTATGTACCTGTCTTTATCAGGAGAGTGGAGGTTGGTGTGTGTCTACCTGTCTTTATCAGGAGAGTGGAGGTTGGTGTGTGTCTACCTGTCTTTATCAGGAGAGTGGAGGTTGGTGTGTGTCTACCTGTCTTTATCCGGAGAGTGGAGGTTGGTGTGTGTGTACCTGTCTCTATCAGGAGAGTGGAGGTTGGTGTGTGTACCTGTCTCTATCAGGAGAGTGGAGGTTGGTGTGTGTACCTGTCTTTATCAGGAGAGTGGAGGTTGGTGTGTCTACCTGTCTCTAACAGGAGAGTGGAGGTTGGTGTGTGTGTACCTGTCTTTATCAGGACAGTGGAGGTTGGTGTGTGTACCTGTCTTTATCAGGAGAGTGGAGGTTGGTGTGTATGTACCTGTCTTTATCAGGAGAGTGGAGGTTGGTGTGTATGTACCTGTCTCTATCAGGAGAGTGGAGGTTGGTGTGTGTGCACCTGTCTTTATCAGGAGAGTGGAGGTTGGTGTGTGTGCACCTGTCTTTATCAGGAGAGTGGAGGTTGGTGTGTGTACCTGTCTCTATCAGGAGAGTGGAGGTTGGTGTGTATGTACCTGTCATTATAAGGAGAGTGGAGGTTGGTGTGTATGTACCTGTCTATCAGGAGAGTGGAGGTTGGTGTGTATGTACCTGTCTTTATCAGGAGAGTGGAGGTTGGTGTGTATGTACCTGTGTCTATCAGGAGAGTGGAGGTTGGTGTGTATGTACCTGTCTTTATCAGGAGAGTGGAGGTTGGTGTGTGTCTACCTGTCTTTATCAGGAGAGTGGAGGTTGGTGTGTGTCTACCAGTCTTTATCAGGAGAGTGGAGGTTGGTGTGTGTACCTGTCTCTATCAGGAGAGTGGAGGTTGGTGTGTATGTACCTGCCTTTATCAGGAGAGTGGAGGTTGGTGTGTATGTACCTGTCTCTATCAGGAGAGTGGAGGTTGGTGTGTGTGTACCTATCTCTATCAGGAGAGTGGAGGTTGGTGTGTATGTACCTGTCTTTATCAGGAGAGTGGAGGTTGGTGTGTGTCTACCTGTCTTTATCAGGAGAGTGGAGGTTGGTGTGTGTCTACCTGTCTTTATCAGGAGAGTGGAGGTTGGTGTGTGTCTACCTATCTTTATCAGGAGAGTGGAGGTTGGTGTGTATGTACCTGTCTCTATCAGGAGAGTGGAGGTTGGTGTGTGTGTACCTGTCTCTATCAGGAGAGTGGAGGTTGGTGTGTATGTACCTGTCTTTATCAGGAGAGTGGAGGTTGGTGTGTGTCTACCTGTCTTTATCAGGAGAGTGGAGGTTGGTGTGTGTCTACGTGTCTTTATCAGGAGAGTGGAGGTTTGTGTGTGTACCTGTCTCTATCAGGAGAGTGGAGGTTGGTGTGTATGTAAGTGTCTTTATCAGGAGAGTGGAGGTTGGTGTGTATGTACCTGTCTTTATCAGGAGAGTGGAGGTTGCTGTGTGTGTACCTGTCTCTATCAGGAGAGTGGAGGTTGGTGTGTGTGTACCTGTCTCTATCAGGAGAGTGGAGGTTGGTGTGTGTACCTGTCTCTATCAGGAGAGTGGAGGTTGGTGTGTATGTACCTGTCTTTATCAGGAGAGTGGAGGTTGGTGTGTGTACCTGTCTCTATCAGGAGAGTGGAGGTTGGTGTGTATGTACCTGTCATTATCAGGAGAGTGGAGGTTGGTGTGTATGTACCTGTCTTTATCAGGAGAGTGGAGGTTGGTGTGTGTCTACCTGTCTATCAGGAGAGTGGAGGTTGGTGTGTGTCTACCTGTCTTTATCAGGAGAGTGGATGTTGGTGTGTGTACCTGTCTCTATCAGGAGAGTGGAGGTTGGTGTGTATATACCTGTCTCTATCAGGAGAGTGGAGGTTGGTGTGTGTGTACCTGTCTCTATCAGGAGAGTGGAGGTTGGTGTGTATGTACCTGTCTTTATCAGGAGAGTGGAGGTTGGTGTGTGTCTACCTGTCTTTATCAGGAGAGTGGAGGTTGGTGTGTGTGTACCTGTCTCTATCAGGAGAGTGGAGGTTGGTGTGTGTACCTGTCTCTATCAGGAGAGTGGAGGTTGGTGTGTGTAACTGTCTTTATCAGGAGAATGGAGGTTGGTGTGTACCTGTCTCTAACAGGAGAGTGGAGGTTGGTGTGTGTGTACCTGTCTTTATCAGGACAGTGGAGGTTGGTGAGAATGTACCTGTCTTTATCAGGAGAGTGGAGGTTGGTGTGTATGTACCTGTCTCTATCAGGAGAGTGGAGGTTGGTGTGTGTGCACCTGTCTTTATCAGGAGAGTGGAGGTTGGTGTGTGTGCACCTGTCTTTATCAGGAGAGTGGAGGTTGGTGTGTGTACCTGTCTCTATCAGGAAAGTGGAGGTTGGTGTGTATGTACCTGTCTCTATCAGGAGAGTGGAGGTTGGTGTGTGTGTACCTGTCTCTATCAGGAGAGTGGAGGTTGATGTGTGTACCTGTCTCTATCAGGAGAGTGGAGGTTAGTGTGTGTACCTGTCTCTATCAGGAGAGTGGAGGTTGGTGTGTATGTACCTGTCTCTATCAGGAGAGTGGAGGTTGGTGTGTGTGCACATGTCTTTATCAGGAGAGTGGAAGTTGGTGTGTGTACCTGTCTCTATCAGGAGAGTGGAGGTTGGTGTGTGTACCTGTCTCTATCAGGAGAGTGGAGGTTGGTGTGTGTGTGCCTGTCTCTATCAGGAGAGTGGAGGTTGGTGTGTGTGTACCTGTCTCTATCAGGAGAGTGGAGGTTGGTGTGTATGTTCCTGTCTTTATCAGGAGAGTGGAGGTTGGTGTGTGTACCTGTCTCTATCAGGAGAGTGGAGGTTGGTGTGTGTACCTGTCTCTATCAGGAGAGTGGAGGTTGGTGTGTATGTACCTGTCATTATCAGGAGAGTGGAGGTTGGTGTGTATGTACCTGTCTATCAGGAGAGTGGAGGTTGGTGTGTATGTACCTGTCTTTATCAGGAGAGTGGAGGTTGGTGTGTATGTACCTGTGTCTATCAGGAGAGTGGAGGTTGGTGTGTATGTACCTGTCTTTATCAGGAGTGGAGGTTGGTGTGTATGTGTACCTATCTCTATCAGGAGCGTGGAGGTTGGTGTGTGTGTGTACCTGTCTCTATCAGGAGAGTGGAGGTTGGTGTGTGTGTACCTGTCTTTACCAGGACAGTGGAGGTTGGTGTGTGTACCTGTCTTTATCAGGAGAGTGGAGGTTTGTGTGTGTACCTGTCTTTATCAGGATAGTGGAGGTTGGTGTGTGTGTACCTGTCTCTATCAGGAGAGTGGAGGTTGGTGAGTATGTACCTGTCTTTATCAGGAGAGTGGAGGTTGGTGTGTGTCTACCTGTCTTTATCAGGAGAGTGGAGGTTGGTGTGTGTCTACCTGTCTTTATCAGGAGAGTGGAGGTTGGTGTGTGTACCTGTCTCTATCAGGAGACTGGAGGTTGGTGTGTATGTACCTGTCTCTATCAGGAGAGTGGAGGTTGGTGTGTGTGTGTACCTGTCTCTATCAGGAGAGTGGAGGTTGGTGTGTATGTACCTGTCTTTATCAGGAGAGTGGAGGTTGGTGTGTGTCTACCTGTCTATCAGGAGAGTGGAGGTTGGTGTGTGTCTACCTGTCTTTATCAGGAGAGTGGAGGATGGTGTGTGTACCTGTCTCTATCAGGAGAGTGGACGTTGGTGTGTATATACCTGTCTCTATCAGGAGAGTGGAGGTTGGTGTGTGTGTACCTGTCTCTATCAGGAGAGTGGAGGTTGGTGTGTATGTACCTGTCTTTATTAGGAGAGTGGAGGTTGGTGTGTGTCTACCTGTCTTTATCAGGAGAGTGGAGGTTGGTGTGTGTCTACCTGTCTTTATCAGGAGAGTGGAGGTTGGTGTGTGTCTACCTGTCTTTATCAGGAGAGTGGAGGTTGGTGTGTGTGTACCTGTCTCTATCAGGAGAGTGGAGGTTGGTGTGTGTACCTGTCTCTATCAGGAGAGTGGAGGTTGGTGTGTGTACCTGTCTTTATCAGGAGAGTGGAGGTTGGTGTGTGTACCTGTCTCTAACAGGAGAGTGGAGGTTTGTGTGTGTGTACCTGTCTTTATCAGGACAGTGGAGGTTGGTGTGTGTACCTGTCTTTATCAGGAGAGTGGAGGTTGGTGTGTATGTACCTGTCTTTATCAGGAGAGTGGAGGTTGGTGTGTGTGCACCTGTCTCTATCAGGAGAGTGGAGGTTGGTGTGTGTGTACCTGTCTTTATCAGGAGAGTGGAGGTTGGTGTGTATGTACCTGTCTTTATCAGGAGAGTGGAGGTTGGTGTGTATGTACCTGTCTTTATCAGGAGAGTGGAGGTTGGTGTGTGTGTGTACCTGTCTCTATCAGGAGAGTGGAGGTTGGTGTGTATGTACCTGTCTCTATCAGGAGAGTGGAGGTTGGTGTGTGTGTACCTGTCTCTATCAGGAGAGTGAAGGTTGGTGTGTATGTACCTGTCTTTATCAGGAGAGTGGAGGTTGGTGTGTGTCTACCTGTCTTTATCAGGAGAGTGGAGGTTGGTGTGTATGTTCCTGTCTTTATCAGGAGAGTGGAGGTTGGTGTGTGTACCTGTCTCTATCAGGAGAGTGGAGGTTGGTGTGTGTGCACCTGTCTCTATCAGGAGAGTGGAGGTTGGTGTGTGTGCACCTGTCTTTATCAGGAGAGTGGAAGTTGGTGTGTGTGTGTCTACCTGTCTTTATCAGGAGAGTGGAGGTTGGTGTGTGTGTGTCTACCTGTCTTTATCAGGAGAGTGGAGGTTGGTGTGTGTGTGTACCTGTCTTTATCAGGAGAGTGGAGGTTGGTGTGTGTATCTGTCTTTATCAGGAGAGTGGAGGTTGGTGTGTTTGTGCCTGTCTTTATCAGGAGAGTGGAGGTTGGTGTGTGTGTACCTGTCTTTTTCAGGAGAGTGGAGGTTGGTGTGTATGTACCTGTCTTTATCAGGAGAGTGGAGGTTGGTGTGTGTGTGTACCTGTCTCTATCAGGAGAGTGGAGGTTGGTGTGTATGTACCTGTCTCTATCAGGAGAGTGGAGGTTGGTGTGTGTGTACCTGTCTTTATCAGGAGAGTGGAGGTTGGTGTGTGTATCTGTCTTTATCAGGAGAGTGGAGGTTGGTGTGTGTGTACCTGTCTTTATCAGGAGAGTGGAGGTTGGTGTGTATGTACCTGTCTTTTTCAGGAGAGTGGAGGTTGGTGTGTATGTACCTGTCTTTATCAGGAGAGTGGAGGTTGGTGTGTGTGTGTACCTGTCTCTATCAGGAGAGTGGAGGTTGGTGTGTATGTACCTGTCTCTATCAGGAGAGTGGAGGTTGGTGTGTGTGTACCTGTCTCTATCAGGAGAGTGGAGGTTGGTGTGTATGTACCTGTCTTTATCAGGAGAGTGGAGGTTGGTGTGTGTCTACCTGTCTTTATCAGGAGAGTGGAGGTTGGTGTGTGTCTACCTGTCTTTATCAGGAGAGTGGAGGTTGGTGTGTGTCTACCTGTCTTTATCAGGAGAGTGGAGGTTGGTGTGTGTGTACCTGTCTCTATCAGGAGAGTGGAGGTTGGTGTGTGTACCTGTCTCTATCAGGAGAGTGGAGGTTGGTGTGTGTGTACCTGTCTCTATCAGGAGAGTGGAGGTTGGTGTGTGTGTACCTGTCTCTATCAGGAGAGTGGAGGTTGGTGTGTATGTTCCTGTCTTTATCAGGAGAGTGGAGGTTGGTGTGTGTACCTGTCTCTATCAGGAGAGTGGAGGTTGGTGTGTGTGCACCTGTCTCTATCAAGAGAGTGGAGGTTGGTGTGTGTGCACCTGTCTTTATCAGGAGAGTGGAAGTTGGTGTGTGTGTGTCTACCTGTCTTTATCAGGAGAGTGGAGGTTGGTGTGTATGTGTCTACCTGTCTTTATCAGGAGAGTGGAGGTTGGTGTGCGTGTGTACCTGTCTTTATCAGGAGAGTGGAGGTTGGTGTGTGTATCTGTCTTTATCAGGAGAGTGGAGGTTGGTGTGTTTGTGCCTGTCTTTATCAGGAGAGTGGAGGTTGGTGTGTGTGTACCTGTCTCTATCAGGAGAGTGGAGGTTGGTGTGTGTGTACCCGTCTCTATCAGGAGAGTGGAGGTTGGTGTGTGTACCTGTCTCTATCAGGAGAGTGGAGGTTGGTGTGTGTGTACCTGTCTTTATCAGGAGAGTGGAGGTTGGTGTGTATGTACCTGTCTTTATCAGGAGGGTGGAGGTTGGTGTGTATGTACCTGTCTTTATCAGGAGAGTGGAGGTTGGTGTGTGTGTGTACCTGTCTCTATCAGGAGAGTGGAGGTTGGTGTGTATGTACCTGTCTCTATCAGAAGAGTGGAGGTTGGTGTGTGTGTACCTGTCTCTATCAGGAGAGTGGAGGTTGGTGTGTATGTACCTGTCTTTATCAGGAGAGTGGAGGTTGGTGTGTGTCTACCTGTCTTTATCAGGAGAGTGGAGGTTGGTGTGTGTCTACCTGTCTTTATCAGGAGAGTGGAGGTTGGTGTGTGTCTACCTGTCTTTATCCGCAGAGTGGAGGTTGGTGTGTGTGTACCTGTCTCTATCAGGAGAGTGGAGGTTGGTGTGTGTACCTGTCTCTATCAGGAGAGTGGAGGTTGGTGTGTGTACCTGTCTTTATCAGGAGAGTGGAGGTTGGTGTGTCTACCTGTCTCTAACAGGAGAGTGGAGGTTGGTGTGTGTGTACCTGTCTTTATCAGGACAGTGGAGGTTGGTGTGTGTACCTGTCTTTATCAGGAGAGTGGAGGTTGGTGTGTATGTACCTGTCTTTATCAGGAGAGTGGAGGTTGGTGTGTGTACCTGTCTCTAACAGGAGAGTGGAGGTTGGTGTGTGTGTACCTGTCTTTATCAGGACAGTGGAGGTTGGTGTGTGTACCTGTCTTTATCAGGAGAGTGGAGGTTGGTGTGTATGTACCTGTCTTTATCAGGAGAGTGGAGGTTGGTGTGTGTGCACCTGTCTCTATCAGGAGAGTGGAGGTTGGTGTGTGTGTACCTGTCTTTATCAGGAGAGTGGAGGTTGGTGTGTATGTACCTGTCTTTATCAGGATAGTGGAGGTTGGTGTGTGTGTGTACCTGTCTCTATCAGGAGAGTGGAGGTTGGTGTGTATGTACCTGTCTCTATCAGGAGAGTGGAGGTTGGTGTGTGTGTACCTGTCTCTATCAGGAGAGTGGAGGTTGGTGTGTATGTACCTGTCTTTATCAGGAGAGTGGAGGTTGGTGTGTGTCTACCTGTCTTTATCAGGAGAGTGGAGGTTGGTGTGTATGTTCCTGTCTTTATCAGGAGAGTGGAGGTTGGTGTGTGTACCTGTCTCTATCAGGAGAGTGGAGGTTGGTGTGTGTGCACCTGTCTCTATCAGGAGAGTGGAGGTTGGTGTGTGTGCACCTGTCTTTATCAGGAGAGTGGAAGTTGGTGTGTGTGTGTCTACCTGTCTTTATCAGGAGAGTGGAGGTTGGTGTGTGTGTGTCTACCTGTCTTTATCAGGAGAGTGGAGGTTGGTGTGTGTGTGTACCTGTCTTTATCAGGAGAGTGGAGGTTGGTGTGTGTATCTGTCTTTATCAGGAGAGTGGAGGTTGGTGTGTTTGTGCCTGTCTTTATCAGGAGAGTGGAGGTTGGTGTGTGTGTACCTGTCTCTATCAGGAGAGTGGAGGTTGGTGTGTGTGTACCCGTCTCTATCAGGAGAGTGGAGGTTGGTGTGTGTACCTGTCTCTATCAGGAGAGTGGAGGTTGGTGTGTATGTTCCTGTCTTTATCAGGAGAGTGGAGGTTGGTGTGTGTACCTGTCTCTATCAGGAGAGTGGAGGTTGGTGTGTGTGTACCTGTCTTTATCAGGAGAGTGGAGGTTGGTGTGTATGTACCTGTCTTTTTCAGGAGAGTGGAGGTTGGTGTGTATGTACCTGTCTTTATCAGGAGAGTGGAGGTTGGTGTGTGTGTGTACCTGTCTCTATCAGGAGAGTGGAGGTTGGTGTGTATGTACCTGTCTCTATCAGGAGAGTGGAGGTTGGTGTGTGTGTACCTGTCTCTATCAGGAGAGTGGAGGTTGGTGTGTATGTACCTGTCTTTATCAGGAGAGTGGAGGTTGGTGTGTGTCTACCTGTCTTTATCAGGAGAGTGGAGGTTGGTGTGTGTCTACCTGTCTTTATCAGGAGAGTGGAGGTTGGTGTGTGTGTACCTGTCTCTATCAGGAGAGTGGAGGTTGGTGTGTGTACCTGTCTCTATCAGGAGAGTGGAGGTTGGTGTGTGTGCACCTGTCTCTATCAGGAGAGTGGAGGTTGGTGTGTGTGTACCTGTCTCTATCAGGAGAGTGGAGGTTGGTGTGTATGTTCCTGTCTTTATCAGGAGAGTGGAGGTTGGTGTGTGTACCTGTCTCTATCAGGAGAGTGGAGGTTGGTGTGTGTGCACCTGTCTCTATCAAGAGAGTGGAGGTTGGTGTGTGTGCACCTGTCTTTATCAGGAGAGTGGAAGTTGGTGTGTTTGTGTCTACCTGTCTTTATCAGGAGAGTGGAGGTTGGTGTGTATGTGTCTACCTGTCTTTATCAGGAGAGTGGAGGTTGGTGTGCGTGTGTACCTGTCTTTATCAGGAGAGTGGAGGTTGGTGTGTGTATCTGTCTTTATCAGGAGAGTGGAGGTTGGTGTGTTTGTGCCTGTCTTTATCAGGAGAGTGGAGGTTGGTGTGTGTGTACCTGTCTCTATCAGGAGAGTGGAGGTTGGTGTGTGTACCTGTCTCTATCAGGAGAGTGGAGGTTGGTGTGTGTACCTGTCTTTATCAGGAGAGTGGAGGTTGGTGTGTCTACCTGTCTCTAACAGGAGAGTGGAGGTTGGTGTGTGTGTACCTGTCTTTATCAGGACAGTGGAGGTTGGTGTGTGTACCTGTCTTTATCAGGAGAGTGGAGGTTGGTGTGTATGTACCTGTCTCTATCAGGAGAGTGGAGGTTGGTGTGTGTGCACCTGTCTTTATCAGGAGAGTGGAGGTTGGTGTGTGTGCACCTGTCTTTATCAGGAGAGTGGAGGTTGGTGTGTGTACCTGTCTCTATCAGGAGAGTGGAGGTTGGTGTGTATGTACCTGTCTCTATCAGGAGAGTGGAGGTTGGTGTGTGTGTACCTGTCTCTATCAGGAGAGTGGAGATGGATGTGTGTACCTGTCTCTATCAGGAGAGTGGAGGTTAGTGTGTGTACCTGTCTCTATCAGGAGAGTGGATGTTGGTGTGTGTGTACCTGTCTCTATCAGGAGAGTGGAGGTTGGTGTGTGTGTGTACCTGTCTCTATCAGGAGAGTGGAGGTTGGTGTGTATGTACCTGTCTTTATCAGGAGAGTGGAGGTTGGTGTGTGTCTACCTGTCTTTATCAGGAGAGTGGAGGTTGGTTTGTGTCTACCTGTCTTCATCAGGAGAGTGGAGGTTGGTGTGTGTCTACCTGTCTTTATCAGGAGAGTGGAGGTTGGTGTGTGTACCTGTCTTTATCAGGACAGTGGAGGTTGGTGTGTATACCTGTCTTTATCAGGAGAGTGGAGGTTGGTGTGTATGTACCTGTCTTTATCAGGAGAGTGGAGGTTGGTGTGTGTACCTGTCTCTATCAGGAGAGTGGAGGTTGGTGTGTATGTACCTGTCTTTATCAGGAGAGTGGAGGTTGGTGTGTGTCTACCTGTCTTTATCAGGAGAGTGGAGGTTGGTGTGTGTCTACCTGTCTTTATCAGGAGAGTGGAGGTTGGTGTGTGTGTACCTGTCTCTATCAGGAGAGTGGAGGTTGGTGTGTATATACCTGTCTCTATCAGGAGACTGGAGGTTGGTGTGTGTGTACCTGTCTCTATCAGGAGAGTGGAGGTTGGTGTGTGTGCACCTGTCTTTATCAGGAGAGTGGAGGTTGGTGTGTGTCTACCTGTCTTTATCAGGAGAGTGGAGGTTGGTGTGTGTCTACCTGTCTTTATCAGGAGAGTGGAGGTTGGTGTGTGTGTACCTGTCTCTATCAGGAGAGTGGAGGTTGGTGTGTGTACCTGTCTCTATCAGGAGAGTGGAGGTTGGTGTGTGTGCACCTGTCTCTATCAGGAGAGTGGAGGTTGGTGTGTGTGTACCTGTCTCTATCAGGAGAGTGGAGGTTGGTGTGTATGTTCCTGTCTTTATCAGGAGAGTGGAGGTTGGTGTGTGTACCTGTCTCTATCAGGAGAGTGGAGGTTGGTGTGTGTGCACCTGTCTCTATCAAGAGAGTGGAGGTTGGTGTGTGTGCACCTGTCTTTATCAGGAGAGTGGAAGTTGGTGTGTGTGTGTCTACCTGTCTTTATCAGGAGAGTGGAGGTTGGTGTGTATGTGTCTACCTGTCTTTATCAGGAGAGTGGAGGTTGGTGTGCGTGTGTACCTGTCTTTATCAGGAGAGTGGAGGTTGGTGTGTGTATCTGTCTTTATCAGGAGAGTGGAGGTTGGTGTGTTTGTGCCTGTCTTTATCAGGAGAGTGGAGGTTGGTGTGTGTGTACCTGTCTCTATCAGGAGAGTGGAGGTTGGTGTGTGTGTACCTGTCTTTATCAGGAGAGTGGAGGTTGGTGTGTATGTACCTGTCTTTATCAGGAGAGTGGAGGTTGGTGTGTATGTACCTGTCTTTATCAGGAGAGTGGAGGTTGGTGTGTGTGTGTACCTGTCTCTATCAGGAGAGTGGAGGTTGGTGTGTATGTACCTGTCTCTATCAGGAGAGTGGAGGTTGGTGTGTGTGTACCTGTCTTTATCAGGAGAGTGGAGGTTGGTGTGTGTCTACCTGTCTTTATCAGGAGAGTGGAGGTTGGTGTGTGTCTACCTGTCTTTATCAGGAGAGTGGAGGTTGGTGTGTGTCTACCTGTCTTTATCCGGAGAGTGGAGGTTGGTGTGTGTGTACCTGTCTCTATCAGGAGAGTGGAGGTTGGTGTGTGTACCTGTCTCTATCAGGAGAGTGGAGGTTGGTGTGTGTACCTGTCTTTATCAGGAGAGTGGAGGTTGGTGTGTCTACCTGTCTCTAACAGGAGAGTGGAGGTTGGTGTGTGTGTACCTGTCTTTATCAGGACAGTGGAGGTTGGTGTGTGTACCTGTCTTTATCAGGAGAGTGGAGGTTGGTGTGTATGTACCTGTCTCTATCAGGAGAGTGGAGGTTGGTGTGTGTGCACCTGTCTTTATCAGGAGAGTGGAGGTTGGTGTGTGTGCACCTGTCTTTATCAGGAGAGTGGAGGTTGGTGTGTGTACCTGTCTCTATCAGGAGAGTGGAGGTTGGTGTGTATGTACCTGTCTCTATCAGGAGAGTGGAGGTTGGTGTGTGTGTACCTGTCTCTATCAGGAGAGTGGAGATGGATGTGTGTACCTGTCTCTATCAGGAGAGTGGAGGTTAGTGTGTGTACCTGTCTCTATCAGGAGAGTGGATGTTGGTGTGTGTGTACCTGTCTCTATCAGGAGAGTGGAGGTTGGTGTGTGTGTGTACCTGTCTCTATCAGGAGAGTGGAGGTTGGTGTGTATGTACCTGTCTTTATCAGGAGAGTGGAGGTTGGTGTGTGTCTACCTGTCTTTATCAGGAGAGTGGAGGTTGGTTTGTGTCTACCTGTCTTCATCAGGAGAGTGGAGGTTGGTGTGTGTCTACCTGTCTTTATCAGGAGAGTGGAGGTTGGTGTGTGTACCTGTCTTTATCAGGACAGTGGAGGTTGGTGTGTATACCTGTCTTTATCAGGAGAGTGGAGGTTGGTGTGTATGTACCTGTCTTTATCAGGAGAGTGGAGGTTGGTGTGTGTACCTGTCTCTATCAGGAGAGTGGAGGTTGGTGTGTATGTACCTGTCTTTATCAGGAGAGTGGAGGTTGGTGTGTGTCTACCTGTCTTTATCAGGAGAGTGGAGGTTGGTGTGTGTCTACCTGTCTTTATCAGGAGAGTGGAGGTTGGTGTGTGTGTACCTGTCTCTATCAGGAGAGTGGAGGTTGGTGTGTATATACCTGTCTCTATCAGGAGACTGGAGGTTGGTGTGTGTGTACCTGTCTCTATCAGGAGAGTGGAGGTTGGTGTGTATGTACCTGTCTTTATCAGGAGAGTGGAGGTTGGTGTGTGTCTACCTGTCTTTATCAGGAGAGTGGAGAATGGTGTGTGTCTACCTGTCTTTATCAGGAGAGTGGAGGTTGGTGTGTGTCTACCTGTCTTTATCAGGAGAGTGGAGGTTGGTGTGTGTACCTGTCTCTATCAGGAGAGTGGAGGTTGGTGTGTGTACCTGTCTTTATCAGGAGAGTGGAGGTTGGTGTGTGTACCTGTCTCTAACAGGAGAGTGGAGGTTGGTGTGTGTGTACCTGTCTTTATCAGGACAGTGGAGGTTGGTGTGTGTACCTGTCTTTATCAGGAGAGTGGAGGTTGGTGTGTATGTACCTGTCTCTATCAGGAGAGTGGAGGTTGGTGTGTGTGCACCTGTCTTTATCAGGAGAGTGGAGGTTGGTGTGTGTGCACCTGTCTTTATCAGGAGAGTGGAGGTTGGTGTGTATGTACCTGTCTCTATCAGGAGAGTGGAGGTTGGTGTGTGTGTACCTGTCTCTATCAGGAGAGTGGAGGTTGGTGTGTGTGAACCTGTCTCTATCAGGAGAGTGGAAGTTGGTGTGTGTACCTGTCTCTATCAGGAGAGTGGAGGTTGGTGTGTGTACCTGTCTCTATCAGGAGAGTGGAGGTTGGTGTGTGTGTACCTGTCTCTATCAGGAGAGTGGAGGTTGGTGTGTGTGAACCTGTCTCTATCAGGAGAGTGGAAGTTGGTGTGTGTACCTGTCTCTATCAGGAGAGTGGAGGTTGGTGTGTGTACCTGTCTCTATCAGGAGAGTGGAGGTTGGTGTGTGTGTACCTGTCTCTATCAGGAGAGTGGAGGTTGGTGTGTATGTACCTGTCTTTATCAGAAGAGTGGAGGTTGGTGTGTGTCTACCTGTCTTTATCAGGAGAGTGGAGGTTGGTGTGTGTCTACCTGTCTTTATCAGGAGAGTGGAGGTTGGTGTGTGTCTACCTGTCTTTATCAGGAGAGTGGAGGTTGGTGTGTGTACCTGTCTTTATCAGGACAGTGGAGGTTGGTGTGTGTACCTGTCTTTATCAGGAGAGTGGAGGTTGGTGTGTATGTACCTGTCTTTATCAGGAGAGTGGAGGTTGGTGTGTGTACCTGTCTCTATCAGGAGAGTGGAGGTTGGTGTGTATGTACCTGTCTTTATCAGGAGAGTGGAGGTTGGTGTGTGTCTACCTGTCTTTATCAGGAGAGTGGAGGTTGGTGTGTGTCTACCTGTCTTTATCAGGAGAGTGGAGGTTGGTGTGTGTACCTGTCTCTATCAGGAGAGTGGAGGTTGGTGTGTATATACCTGTCTCTATCAGGAGACTGGAGGTTGGTGTGTGTGTACCTGTCTCTATCAGGAGAGTGGAGGTTGGTGTGTATGTACCTGTCTTTATCAGGAGAGTGGAGGTTGGTGTGTGTCTACCTGTCTTTATCAGGAGAGTGGAGAATGGTGTGTGTCTACCTGTCTTTATCAGGAGAGTGGAGGTTGGTGTGTGTCTACCTGTCTTTATCAGGAGAGTGGAGGTTGGTGTGTGTGTACCTGTCTCTATCAGGAGAGTGGAGGTTGGTGTGTGTACCTGTCTCTATCAGGAGAGTGGAGGTTGGTGTGTGTACCTGTCTTTATCAGGAGAGTGGAGGTTGGTGTGTGTACCTGTCTCTAACAGGAGAGTGGAGGTTGGTGTGTGTGTACCTGTCTTTATCAGGACAGTGGAGGTTGGTGTGTGTACCTGTCTTTATCAGGAGAGTGGAGGTTGGTGTGTATGTACCTGTCTCTATCAGGAGAGTGGAGGTTGGTGTGTGTGCACCTGTCTTTATCAGGAGAGTGGAGGTTGGTGTGTGTGCACCTGTCTTTATCAGGAGAGTGGAGGTTGGTGTGTGTACCTGTCTCTATCAGGAGAGTGGAGGTTGGTGTGTATGTACCTGTCTCTATCAGGATAGTGGAGGTTGGTGTGTGTGTACCTGTCTCTATCAGGAGAGTGGAGGTTGGTGTGTGTGAACCTGTCTCTATCAGGAGAGTGGAAGTTGGTGTGTGTACCTGTCTCTATCAGGAGAGTGGAGGTTGGTGTGTGTACCTGTCTCTATCAGGAGAGTGGAGGTTGGTGTGTATGTACCTGTCTTTATCAGGAGAGTGGAGGTTGGTGTGTGTGCACCTGTCTCTATCAGGAGAGTGGAGGTTGGTGTGTGTGTACCTGTCTTTATCAGGAGAGTGGAGGTTGGTGTGTATGTACCTGTCTTTATCAGGATAGTGGAGGTTGGTGTGTGTGTGTACCTGTCTCTATCAGGAGAGTGGAGGTTGGTGTGTATGTACCTGTCTCTATCAGGAGAGTGGAGGTTGGTGTGTGTGTACCTGTCTCTATCAGGAGAGTGGAGGTTGGTGTGTATGTACCTGTCTTTATCAGGAGAGTGGAGGTTGGTGTGTGTCTACCTGTCTTTATCAGGAGAGTGGAGGTTGGTGTGTATGTTCCTGTCTTTATCAGGAGAGTGGAGGTTGGTGTGTGTACCTGTCTCTATCAGGAGAGTGGAGGTTGGTGTGTGTGCACCTGTCTCTATCAGGAGAGTGGAGGTTGGTGTGTGTGCACCTGTCTTTATCAGGAGAGTGGAAGTTGGTGTGTGTGTGTCTACCTGTCTTTATCAGGAGAGTGGAGGTTGGTGTGTGTGTGTCTACCTGTCTTTATCAGGAGAGTGGAGGTTGGTGTGTGTGTGTACCTGTCTTTATCAGGAGAGTGGAGGTTGGTGTGTGTATCTGTCTTTATCAGGAGAGTGGAGGTTGGTGTGTTTGTGCCTGTCTTTATCAGGAGAGTGGAGGTTGGTGTGTGTGTACCTGTCTCTATCAGGAGAGTGGAGGTTGGTGTGTGTGTACCCGTCTCTATCAGGAGAGTGGAGGTTGGTGTGTGTACCTGTCTCTATCAGGAGAGTGGAGGTTGGTGTGTATGTTCCTGTCTTTATCAGGAGAGTGGAGGTTGGTGTGTGTACCTGTCTCTATCAGGAGAGTGGAGGTTGGTGTGTGTGTACCTGTCTTTATCAGGAGAGTGGAGGTTGGTGTGTATGTACCTGTCTTTTTCAGGAGAGTGGAGGTTGGTGTGTATGTACCTGTCTTTATCAGGAGAGTGGAGGTTGGTGTGTGTGTGTACCTGTCTCTATCAGGAGAGTGGAGGTTGGTGTGTATGTACCTGTCTCTATCAGGAGAGTGGAGGTTGGTGTGTGTGTACCTGTCTCTATCAGGAGAGTGGAGGTTGGTGTGTATGTACCTGTCTTTATCAGGAGAGTGGAGGATGGTGTGTGTCTACCTGTCTTTATCAGGAGAGTGGAGGTTGGTGTGTGTCTACCTGTCTTTATCAGGAGAGTGGAGGTTGGTGTGTGTCTACCTGTCTTTATCAGGAGAGTGGAGGTTGGTGTGTGTGTACCTGTCTCTATCAGGAGAGTGGAGGTTGGTGTGTGTACCTGTCTCTATCAGGAGAGTGGAGGTTGGTGTGTGTGCACCTGTCTCTATCAGGAGAGTGGAGGTTGGTGTGTGTGTACCTGTCTCTATCAGGAGAGTGGAGGTTGGTGTGTATGTTCCTGTCTTTATCAGGAGAGTGGAGGTTGGTGTGTGTACCTGTCTCTATCAGGAGAGTGGAGGTTGGTGTGTGTGCACCTGTCTCTATCAAGAGAGTGGAGGTTGGTGTGTGTGCACCTGTCTTTATCAGGAGAGTGGAAGCTGGTGTGTGTGTGTCTACCTGTCTTTATCAGGAGAGTGGAGGTTGGTGTGTATGTGTCTACCTGTCTTTATCAGGAGAGTGGAGGTTGGTGTGCGTGTGTACCTGTCTTTATCAGGAGAGTGGAGGTTGGTGTGTGTATCTGTCTTTATCAGGAGAGTGGAGGTTGGTGTGTTTGTGCCTGTCTTTATCAGGAGAGTGGAGGTTGGTGTGTGTGTACCTGTCTCTATCAGGAGAGTTGAGGTTGGTGTGTGTGTACCTGTCTTTATCAGGAGAGTGGAGGTTGGTGTGTATGTACCTGTCTTTATCAGGAGAGTGGAGGTTGGTGTGTATGTACCTGTCTTTATCAGGAGAGTGGAGGTTGGTGTGTGTGTGTACCTGTCTCTATCAGGAGAGTGGAGGTTGGTGTGTATGTACCTGTCTCTATCAGGAGAGTGGAGGTTGGTGTGTGTGTACCTGTCTTTATCAGGAGAGTGGAGGTTGGTGTGTGTCTACCTGTCTTTATCAGGAGAGTGGAGGTTGGTGTGTGTCTACCTGTCTTTATCAGGAGAGTGGAGGTTGGTGTGTGTCTACCTGTCTTTATCCGGAGAGTGGAGGTTGGTGTGTGTGTACCTGTCTCTATCAGGAGAGTGGAGGTTGGTGTGTGTACCTGTCTCTATCAGGAGAGTGGAGGTTGGTGTGTGTACCTGTCTTTATCAGGAGAGTGGAGGTTGGTGTGTCTACCTGTCTCTAACAGGAGAGTGGAGGTTGGTGTGTGTGTACCTGTCTTTATCAGGACAGTGGAGGTTGGTGTGTGTACCTGTCTTTATCAGGAGAGTGGAGGTTGGTGTGTATGTACCTGTCTCTATCAGGAGAGTGGAGGTTGGTGTGTGTGCACCTGTCTTTATCAGGAGAGTGGAGGTTGGTGTGTGTGCACCTGTCTTTATCAGGAGAGTGGAGGTTGGTGTGTGTACCTGTCTCTATCAGGAGAGTGGAGGTTGGTGTGTATGTACCTGTCTCTATCAGGAGAGTGGAGGTTGGTGTGTGTGTACCTGTCTCTATCAGGAGAGTGGAGATGGATGTGTGTACCTGTCTCTATCAGGAGAGTGGAGGTTAGTGTGTGTACCTGTCTCTATCAGGAGAGTGGAGGTTGGTGTGTGTGTACCTGTCTCTATCAGGAGAGTGGAGGTTGGTGTGTGTGTGTACCTGTCTCTATCAGGAGAGTGGAGGTTGGTGTGTATGTACCTGTCTTTATCAGGAGAGTGGAGGTTGGTGTGTGTCTACCTGTCTTTATCAGGAGAGTGGAGGTTGGTTTGTGTCTACCTGTCTTCATCAGGAGAGTGGAGGTTGGTGTGTGTCTACCTGTCTTTATCAGGAGAGTGGAGGTTGGTGTGTGTACCTGTCTTTATCAGGACAGTGGAGGTTGGTGTGTGTACCTGTCTTTATCAGGAGAGTGGAGGTTGGTGTGTATGTACCTGTCTTTATCAGGAGAGTGGAGGTTGGTGTGTGTACCTGTCTCTATCAGGAGAGTGGAGGTTGGTGTGTATGTACCTGTCTTTATCAGGAGAGTGGAGGTTGGTGTGTGTCTACCTGTCTTTATCAGGAGAGTGGAGGTTGGTGTGTGTCTACCTGTCTTTATCAGGAGAGTGGAGGTTGGTGTGTGTGTACCTGTCTCTATCAGGAGAGTGGAGGTTGGTGTGTATATACCTGTCTCTATCAGGAGACTGGAGGTTGGTGTGTGTGTACCTGTCTCTATCAGGAGAGTGGAGGTTGGTGTGTATGTACCTGTCTTTATCAGGAGAGTGGAGGTTGGTGTGTGTCTACCTGTCTTTATCAGGAGAGTGGAGAATGGTGTGTGTCTACCTGTCTTTATCAGGAGAGTGGAGGTTGGTGTGTGTCTACCTGTCTTTATCAGGAGAGTGGAGGTTGGTGTGTGTACCTGTCTCTATCAGGAGAGTGGAGGTTGGTGTGTGTACCTGTCTTTATCAGGAGAGTGGAGGTTGGTGTGTGTAACTGTCTCTAACAGGAGAGTGGAGGTTGGTGTGTGTGTACCTGTCTTTATCAGGACAGTGGAGGTTGGTGTGTGTACCTGTCTTTATCAGGAGAGTGGAGGTTGGTGTGTATGTACCTGTCTCTATCAGGAGAGTGGAGGTTGGTGTGTGTGCACCTGTCTTTATCAGGAGAGTGGAGGTTGGTGTGTGTGCACCTGTCTTTATCAGGAGAGTGGAGGTTGGTGTGTGTACCTGTCTCTATCAGGAGAGTGGAGGTTGGTGTGTATGTACCTGTCTCTATCAGGAGAGTGGAGGTTGGTGTGTGTGTACCTGTCTCTATCAGGAGAGTGGAGGTTGGTGTGTGTGAACCTGTCTCTATCAGGAGAGTGGAAGTTGGTGTGTGTACCTGTCTCTATCAGGAGAGTGGAGGTTGGTGTGTGTACCTGTCTCTATCAGGAGAGTGGAGGTTGGTGTGTGTGTACCTGTCTCTATCAGGAGAGTGGAGGTTGGTTTGTATGTACCTGTCTTTATCAGGAGAGTGGAGGTTGGTGTGTGTCTACCTGTCTTTATCAGGAGAGTGGAGGTTGGTGTGTGTCTACCTGTCTTTATCAGGAGAGTGGAGGTTGGTGTGTGTCTACCTGTCTTTATCAGGAGAGTGGAGGTTGGTGTGTGTACCTGTCTTTATCAGGACAGTGGAGGTTGGTGTGTGTACCTGTCTTTATCAGGAGAGTGGAGGTTGGTGTGTATGTACCTGTCTTTATCAGGAGAGTGGAGGTTGGTGTGTGTACCTGTCTCTATCAGGAGAGTGGAGGTTGGTGTGTATGTACCTGTCTTTATCAGGAGAGTGGAGGTTGGTGTGTGTCTACCTGTCTTTATCAGGAGAGTGGAGGTTGGTGTGTGTCTACCTGTCTTTATCAGGAGAGTGGAGGTTGGTGTGTGTACCTGTCTCTATCAGGAGAGTGGAGGTTGGTGTGTATATACCTGTCTCTATCAGGAGACTGGAGGTTGGTGTGTGTGTACCTGTCTCTATCAGGAGAGTGGAGGTTGGTGTGTATGTACCTGTCTTTATCAGGAGAGTGGAGGTTGGTGTGTGTCTACCTGTCTTTATCAGGAGAGTGGAGAATGGTGTGTGTCTACCTGTCTTTATCAGGAGAGTGGAGGTTGGTGTGTGTCTACCTGTCTTTATCAGGAGAGTGGAGGTTGGTGTGTGTGTACCTGTCTCTATCAGGAGAGTGGAGGTTGGTGTGTGTACCTGTCTCTATCAGGAGAGTGGAGGTTGGTGTGTGTACCTGTCTTTATCAGGAGAGTGGAGGTTGGTGTGTGTACCTGTCTCTAACAGGAGAGTGGAGGTTGGTGTGTGTGTACCTGTCTTTATCAGGACAGTGGAGGTTGGTGTGTGTACCTGTCTTTATCAGGAGAGTGGAGGTTGGTGTGTATGTACCTGTCTCTATCAGGAGAGTGGAGGTTGGTGTGTGTGCACCTGTCTTTATCAGGAGAGTGGAGGTTGGTGTGTGTGCACCTGTCTTTATCAGGAGAGTGGAGGTTGGTGTGTGTACCTGTCTCTATCAGGAGAGTGGAGGTTGGTGTGTATGTACCTGTCTCTATCAGGATAGTGGAGGTTGGTGTGTGTGTACCTGTCTCTATCAGGAGAGTGGAGGTTGGTGTGTGTGAACCTGTCTCTATCAGGAGAGTGGAAGTTGGTGTGTGTACCTGTCTCTATCAGGAGAGTGGAGGTTGGTGTGTGTACCTGTCTCTATCAGGAGAGTGGAGGTTGGTGTGTGTGTACCTGTCTCTATCAGGAGAGTGGAGGTTGGTGTGTGTGTACCTGTCTCTATCAGGAGAGTGGAGGTTGGTGTGTATGTTCCTGTCTTTATCAGGTGAGTGGAGGTTGGTGTGTGTACCTGTCTCTATCAGGAGAGTGGAGGTTGGTGTGTGTGCACCTGTCTCTATCAGGAGAGTCGAGGTTGGTGTGTGTGCACCTGTCTTTATCAGGAGAGTGGAAGTTGGTGTGTGTGTGTCTACCTGTCTTTATCAGGAGAGTGGAGGTTGGTGTGTGTGTGTCTACCTGTCTTTATCAGGAGAGTGGAGGTTGGTGTGTGTGTGTACCTGTCTTTATCAGGAGAGTGGAGGTTGGTGTGTGTATCTGTCTTTATCAGGAGAGTGGAGGTTGGTGTGTTTGTGCCTGTCTTTATCAGGAGAGTGGAGGTTGGTGTGTGTGTACCTGTCTCTATCAGGAGAGTGGAGGTTGGTGTGTGTCTACCTGTCTTTATCAGGAGAGTGGAGGTTGGTGTGTGTACCTGTCTCTATCAGGAGAGTGGAGGTTGGTGTGTATATACCTGTCTCTATCAGGAGACTGGAGGTTGGTGTGTGTGTACCTGTCTCTATCAGGAGAGTGGAGGTTGGTGTGTATGTACCTGTCTTTATCAGGAGAGTGGAGGTTGGTGTGTGTCTACCTGTCTTTATCAGGAGAGTGGAGAATGGTGTGTGTCTACCTGTCTTTATCAGGAGAGTGGAGGTTGGTGTGTGTCTACCTGTCTTTATCAGGAGAGTGGAGGTTGGTGTGTGTGTACCTGTCTCTATCAGGAGAGTGGAGGTTGGTGTGTGTACCTGTCTCTATCAGGAGAGTGGAGGTTGGTGTGTGTACCTGTCTTTATCAGGAGAGTGGAGGTTGGTGTGTGTACCTGTCTCTAACAGGAGAGTGGAGGTTGGTGTGTGTGTACCTGTCTTTATCAGGACAGTGGAGGTTGGTGTGTGTACCTGTCTTTATCAGGAGAGTGGAGGTTGGTGTGTATGTACCTGTCTCTATCAGGAGAGTGGAGGTTGGTGTGTGTGCACCTGTCTTTATCAGGAGAGTGGAGGTTGGTGTGTGTGCACCTGTCTTTATCAGGAGAGTGGAGGTTGGTGTGTGTACCTGTCTCTATCAGGAGAGTGGAGGTTGGTGTGTATGTACCTGTCTCTATCAGGATAGTGGAGGTTGGTGTGTGTGTACCTGTCTCTATCAGGAGAGTGGAGGTTGGTGTGTGTGAACCTGTCTCTATCAGGAGAGTGGAAGTTGGTGTGTGTACCTGTCTCTATCAGGAGAGTGGAGGTTGGTGTGTGTACCTGTCTCTATCAGGAGAGTGGAGGTTGGTGTGTGTGTACCTGTCTCTATCAGGAGAGTGGAGGTTGGTGTGTGTGTACCTGTCTCTATCAGGAGAGTGGAGGTTGGTGTGTATGTTCCTGTCTTTATCAGGTGAGTGGAGGTTGGTGTGTGTACCTGTCTCTATCAGGAGAGTGGAGGTTGGTGTGTGTGCACCTGTCTCTATCAGGAGAGTCGAGGTTGGTGTGTGTGCACCTGTCTTTATCAGGAGAGTGGAAGTTGGTGTGTGTGTGTCTACCTGTCTTTATCAGGAGAGTGGAGGTTGGTGTGTGTGTGTCTACCTGTCTTTATCAGGAGAGTGGAGGTTGGTGTGTGTGTGTACCTGTCTTTATCAGGAGAGTGGAGGTTGGTGTGTGTATCTGTCTTTATCAGGAGAGTGGAGGTTGGTGTGTTTGTGCCTGTCTTTATCAGGAGAGTGGAGGTTGGTGTGTGTGTACCTGTCTCTATCAGGAGAGTGGAGGTTGGTGTGTGTGTACCCGTCTCTATCAGGAGAGTGGAGATTGGTGTGTGTACCTGTCTATATCAGGAGAGTGGAGGTTGGTGTGTGTGTACCTGTCTTTATCAGGAGAGTGGAGGTTGGTGTGTATGTACCTGTCTTTACTAGGAGAGTGGAGGTTGGTGTGTATGTACCTGTCTTTATCAGGAGAGTGGAGGTTGGTGTGTGTGTGTACCTGTCTCTATCAGGAGAGTGGAGGTTGGTGTGTATGTACCTGTCTCTATCAGGAGAGTGGAGGTTGGTGTGTGTGTACCTGTCTCTATCAGGAGAGTGGAGGTTGGTGTGTATGTACCTGTCTTTATCAGGAGAGTGGAGGTTGGTGTGTGTCTACCTGTCTTTATCAGGAGAGTGGAGGTTGGTGTGTGTGTGTACCTGTCTTTATCAGGAGAGTGGAGGTTGGTGTGTGTATCTGTCTTTATCAGGAGAGTGGAGGTTGGTGTGTTTGTGCCTGTCTTTATCAGGAGAGTGGAGGTTGGTGTGTGTGTACCTGTCTCTATCAGGAGAGTGGAGGTTGGTGTGTGTCTACCTGTCTTTATCAGGAGAGTGGAGGTTGGTGTGTGTACCTGTCTCTATCAGGAGAGTGGAGGTTGGTGTGTATATACCTGTCTCTATCAGGAGACTGGAGGTTGGTGTGTGTGTACCTGTCTCTATCAGGAGAGTGGAGGTTGGTGTGTATGTACCTGTCTTTATCAGGAGAGTGGAGGTTGGTGTGTGTCTACCTGTCTTTATCAGGAGAGTGGAGAATGGTGTGTGTCTACCTGTCTTTATCAGGAGAGTGGAGGTTGGTGTGTGTCTACCTGTCTTTATCAGGAGAGTGGAGGTTGGTGTGTGTGTACCTGTCTCTATCAGGAGAGTGGAGGTTGGTGTGTGTACCTGTCTCTATCAGGAGAGTGGAGGTTGGTGTGTGTACCTGTCTTTATCAGGAGAGTGGAGGTTGGTGTGTGTACCTGTCTCTAACAGGAGAGTGGAGGTTGGTGTGTGTGTACCTGTCTTTATCAGGACAGTGGAGGTTGGTGTGTGTACCTGTCTTTATCAGGAGAGTGGAGGTTGGTGTGTATGTACCTGTCTCTATCAGGAGAGTGGAGGTTGGTGTGTGTGCACCTGTCTTTATCAGGAGAGTGGAGGTTGGTGTGTGTGCACCTGTCTTTATCAGGAGAGTGGAGGTTGGTGTGTGTACCTGTCTCTATCAGGAGAGTGGAGGTTGGTGTGTATGTACCTGTCTCTATCAGGATAGTGGAGGTTGGTGTGTGTGTACCTGTCTCTATCAGGAGAGTGGAGGTTGGTGTGTGTGAACCTGTCTCTATCAGGAGAGTGGAAGTTGGTGTGTGTACCTGTCTCTATCAGGAGAGTGGAGGTTGGTGTGTGTACCTGTCTCTATCAGGAGAGTGGAGGTTGGTGTGTGTGTACCTGTCTCTATCAGGAGAGTGGAGGTTGGTGTGTGTGTACCTGTCTCTATCAGGAGAGTGGAGGTTGGTGTGTATGTTCCTGTCTTTATCAGGTGAGTGGAGGTTGGTGTGTGTACCTGTCTCTATCAGGAGAGTGGAGGTTGGTGTGTGTGCACCTGTCTCTATCAGGAGAGTCGAGGTTGGTGTGTGTGCACCTGTCTTTATCAGGAGAGTGGAAGTTGGTGTGTGTGTGTCTACCTGTCTTTATCAGGAGAGTGGAGGTTGGTGTGTGTGTGTCTACCTGTCTTTATCAGGAGAGTGGAGGTTGGTGTGTGTGTGTACCTGTCTTTATCAGGAGAGTGGAGGTTGGTGTGTGTATCTGTCTTTATCAGGAGAGTGGAGGTTGGTGTGTTTGTGCCTGTCTTTATCAGGAGAGTGGAGGTTGGTGTGTGTGTACCTGTCTCTATCAGGAGAGTGGAGGTTGGTGTGTGTGTACCCGTCTCTATCAGGAGAGTGGAGATTGGTGTGTGTACCTGTCTATATCAGGAGAGTGGAGGTTGGTGTGTGTGTACCTGTCTTTATCAGGAGAGTGGAGGTTGGTGTGTATGTACCTGTCTTTACTAGGAGAGTGGAGGTTGGTGTGTATGTACCTGTCTTTATCAGGAGAGTGGAGGTTGGTGTGTGTGTGTACCTGTCTCTATCAGGAGAGTGGAGGTTGGTGTGTATGTACCTGTCTCTATCAGGAGAGTGGAGGTTGGTGTGTGTGTACCTGTCTCTATCAGGAGAGTGGAGGTTGGTGTGTATGTACCTGTCTTTATCAGGAGAGTGGAGGTTGGTGTGTGTCTACCTGTCTTTATCAGGAGAGTGGAGGTTGGTGTGTGTGTACCTGTCTCTATCAGGAGAGTGGAGGTTGGTGTTTGTACCTGTCTCTATCAGGAGAGTGGAGGTTGGTGTGTGTGTACCTGTCTCTATCAGGAGAGTGGAGGTTGGTGTGTGTGTACCTGTCTCTATCAGGAGAGTGGAGGTTGGTGTGTATATTCATGTCTTTATCAGGAGAGTGGAGGTTGGTGTGTGTGCACCTGTCTCTATCAGGAGAGTGGAGGTTGGTGTGTGTGCACCTGTCTTTATCAGGAGAGTGGAAGTTGGTGTGTGTGTGTGTCTACCTGTCTTTATCAGGAGAGTGGAGGTTGGTGTGTGTGTGTCTACTTGTCTTTATCAGGAGAGTGGAGGTTGGTGTGTGTGTGTACCTGTCTTTATCAGGAGAGTGGAGGTTGGTGTGTGTATCTGTCTTTATCAGGAGAGTGGAGGTTGGTGTGTTTGTGCCTGTCTTTATCAGGAGAGTGGAGGTTGGTGTGTGTGTACCTGTCTCTATCAGGAGAGTGGAGGTTGGTGTGTGTGTACCCGTCTCTATCAGGAGAGTGGAGGTTGGTGTGTGTACCTGTCTCTATCAGGAGAGTGGAGGTTGGTGTGTGTGTACCTGTCTTTATCAGGAGAGTGGAGGTTGGTGTGTATGTACCTGTCTTTATCAGGAGAGTGGAGGTTGGTGTGTATGTACCTGTCTTTATCAGGAGAGTGGAGGTTGGTGTGTGTGTGTACCTGTCTCTATCAGGAGAGTGGAGGTTGGTGTGTATGTACCTGTCTCTATCAGGAGAGTGGAGGTTGGTGTGTGTGTACCTGTCTCTATCAGGAGAGTGGAGGTTGGTGTGTATGTACCTGTCTTTATCAGGAGAGTGGAGGTTGGTGTGTGTCTACCTGTCTTTATCAGGAGAGTGGAGGTTGGTGTGTGTCTACCTGTCTTTATCAGGAGAGTGGAGGTTGGTGTGTGTGTACCTGTCTCTATCAGGAGAGTGGAGGTTGGTGTGTGTACCTGTCTCTATCAGGAGAGTGGAGGTTGGTGTGTGTGTACCTGTCTCTATCAGGAGAGTGGAGGTTGGTGTGTGTGTACCTGTCTCTATCAGGAGAGTGGAGGTTGGTGTGTATGTTCCTGTCTTTATCAGGAGAGTGGAGGTTGGTGTGTGTGTACCTGTCTCTATCAGGAGAGTGGAGGTTGGTGTGTGTGTACCGTCTCTATCAGGAGAGTGGAGGTTGGTGTGTGTGTACCTGTCTTTATCAGGAGAGTGGAGGTTGGTGTGTATGTACCTGTCTTTATCAGGAGAGTGGAGGTTGGTGTGTATGTACCTGTCTTTATCAGGAGAGTGGAGGTTGGTGTGTGTGTGTACCTGTCTCTATCAGGAGAGTGGAGGTTGGTGTGTATGTACCTGTCTCTATCAGGAGAGTGGAGGTTGGTGTGTGTGTACCTGTCTCTATCAGGAGAGTGGAGGTTGGTGTGTATGTACCTGTCTTTATCAGGAGAGTGGAGGTTGGTGTGTGTCTACCTGTCTTTATCAGGAGAGTGGAGGTTGGTGTGTGTCTACCTGTCTTTATCAGGAGAGTGGAGGTTGGTGTGTGTCTACCTGTCTTTATCAGGAGATTGGAGGTTGGTGTGTGTGTACCTGTCTCTATCAGGAGAGTGGAGGTTGGTGTGTGTACCTGTCTCTATCAGGAGAGTGGAGGTTGGTGTGTGTGTACCTGTCTCTATCAGGAGAGTGGAGGTTGGTGTGTGTGTACCTGTCTCTATCAGGAGAGTGGAGGTTGGTGTGTATGTTCCTGTCTTTATCAAAAGAGTGGAGGTTGGTGTGTGTACCTGTCTCTATCAGGAGAGTGGAGGTTGGTGTGTGTGCACCTGTCTCTATCAAGAGAGTGGAGGTTGGTGTGTGTGCACCTGTCTTTATCAGGAGAGTGGAAGTTGGTGTGTGTGTGTCTACCTGTCTTTATCAGGAGAGTGGAGGTTGGTGTGTATGTGTCTACCTGTCTTTATCAGGAGAGTGGAGGTTGGTGTGCGTGTGTACCTGTCTTTATCAGGAGAGTGGAGGTTGGTGTGTGTATCTGTCTTTATCAGGAGAGTGGAGGTTGGTGTGTTTGTGCCTGTCTTTATCAGGAGAGTGGAGGTTGGTGTGTGTGTACCTGTCTCTATCAGGAGAGTGGAGGTTGGTGTGTGTGTACCGTCTCTATCAGGAGAGTGGAGGTTGGTGTGTGTACCTGTCTCTATCAGGAGAGTGGAGGTTGGTGTGTGTGTACCTGTCTTTATCAGGAGAGTGGAGGTTGGTGTGTATGTACCTGTCTTTATCAGGAGAGTGGAGGTTGGTGTGTATGTACCTGTCTTTATCAGGAGAGTGGAGGTTGGTGTGTGTGTGTACCTGTCTCTATCAGGAGAGTGGAGGTTGGTGTGTATGTACCTGTCTCTATCAGGAGAGTGGAGGTTGGTGTGTGTGTACCTGTCTCTATCAGGAGAGTGGAGGTTGGTGTGTATGTACCTGTCTTTATCAGGAGAGTGGAGGTTGGTGTGTGTCTACCTGTCTTTATCAGGAGAGTGGAGGTTGGTGTGTGTCTACCTGTCTTTATCAGGAGAGTGGAGGTTGGTGTGTGTGTACCTGTCTCTATCAGGAGAGTGGAGGTTGGTGTGTGTACCTGTCTCTATCAGGAGAGTGGAGGTTGGTGTGTGTGTACCTGTCTCTATCAGGAGAGTGGAGGTTGGTGTGTGTGTACCTGTCTCTATCAGGAGAGTGGAGGTTGGTGTGTATGTTCCTGTCTTTATCAGGAGAGTGGAGGTTGGTGTGTGTGTACCTGTCTCTATCAGGAGAGTGGAGGTTGGTGTGTGTGTACCGTCTCTATCAGGAGAGTGGAGGTTGGTGTGTGTGTACCTGTCTTTATCAGGAGAGTGGAGGTTGGTGTGTATGTACCTGTCTTTATCAGGAGAGTGGAGGTTGGTGTGTATGTACCTGTCTTTATCAGGAGAGTGGAGGTTGGTGTGTGTGTGTACCTGTCTCTATCAGGAGAGTGGAGGTTGGTGTGTATGTACCTGTCTCTATCAGGAGAGTGGAGGTTGGTGTGTGTGTACCTGTCTCTATCAGGAGAGTGGAGGTTGGTGTGTGTGTACCTGTCTTTATCAGGAGAGTGGAGGTTGGTGTGTATGTACCTGTCTTTATCAGGAGAGTGGAGGTTGGTGTGTATGTACCTGTCTTTATCAGGAGAGTGGAGGTTGGTGTGTGTGTGTACCTGTCTCTATCAGGAGAGTGGAGGTTGGTGTGTATGTACCTGTCTCTATCAGGAGAGTGGAGGTTGGTGTGTGTGTACCTGTCTCTATCAGGAGAGTGGAGGTTGGTGTGTATGTACCTGTCTTTATCAGGAGAGTGGAGGTTGGTGTGTGTCTACCTGTCTTTATCAGGAGAGTGGAGGTTGGTGTGTGTCTACCTGTCTTTATCAGGAGAGTGGAGGTTGGTGTGTGTCTACCTGTCTTTATCAGGAGATTGGAGGTTGGTGTGTGTGTACCTGTCTCTATCAGGAGAGTGGAGGTTGGTGTGTGTACCTGTCTCTATCAGGAGAGTGGAGGTTGGTGTGTGTGTACCTGTCTCTATCAGGAGAGTGGAGGTTGGTGTGTGTGTACCTGTCTCTATCAGGAGAGTGGAGGTTGGTGTGTATGTTCCTGTCTTTATCAAAAGAGTGGAGGTTGGTGTGTGTACCTGTCTCTATCAGGAGAGTGGAGGTTGGTGTGTGTGCACCTGTCTCTATCAAGAGAGTGGAGGTTGGTGTGTGTGCACCTGTCTTTATCAGGAGAGTGGAAGTTGGTGTGTGTGTGTCTACCTGTCTTTATCAGGAGAGTGGAGGTTGGTGTGTATGTGTCTACCTGTCTTTATCAGGAGAGTGGAGGTTGGTGTGCGTGTGTACCTGTCTTTATCAGGAGAGTGGAGGTTGGTGTGTGTATCTGTCTTTATCAGGAGAGTGGAGGTTGGTGTGTTTGTGCCTGTCTTTATCAGGAGAGTGGAGGTTGGTGTGTGTGTACCTGTCTCTATCAGGAGAGTGGAGGTTGGTGTGTGTGTACCGTCTCTATCAGGAGAGTGGAGGTTGGTGTGTGTACCTGTCTCTATCAGGAGAGTGGAGGTTGGTGTGTGTGTACCTGTCTTTATCAGGAGAGTGGAGGTTGGTGTGTATGTACCTGTCTTTATCAGGAGAGTGGAGGTTGGTGTGTATGTACCTGTCTTTATCAGGAGAGTGGAGGTTGGTGTGTGTGTGTACCTGTCTCTATCAGGAGAGTGGAGGTTGGTGTGTATGTACCTGTCTCTATCAGGAGAGTGGAGGTTGGTGTGTGTGTACCTGTCTCTATCAGGAGAGTGGAGGTTGGTGTGTATGTACCTGTCTTTATCAGGAGAGTGGAGGTTGGTGTGTGTCTACCTGTCTTTATCAGGAGAGTGGAGGTTGGTGTGTGTCTACCTGTCTTTATCAGGAGAGTGGAGGTTGGTGTGTGTGTACCTGTCTCTATCAGGAGAGTGGAGGTTGGTGTGTGTACCTGTCTCTATCAGGAGAGTGGAGGTTGGTGTGTGTGTACCTGTCTCTATCAGGAGAGTGGAGGTTGGTGTGTGTGTACCTGTCTCTATCAGGAGAGTGGAGGTTGGTGTGTATGTTCCTGTCTTTATCAGGAGAGTGGAGGTTGGTGTGTGTGTACCTGTCTCTATCAGGAGAGTGGAGGTTGGTGTGTGTGTACCGTCTCTATCAGGAGAGTGGAGGTTGGTGTGTGTGTACCTGTCTTTATCAGGAGAGTGGAGGTTGGTGTGTATGTACCTGTCTTTATCAGGAGAGTGGAGGTTGGTGTGTATGTACCTGTCTTTATCAGGAGAGTGGAGGTTGGTGTGTGTGTGTACCTGTCTCTATCAGGAGAGTGGAGGTTGGTGTGTATGTACCTGTCTCTATCAGGAGAGTGGAGGTTGGTGTGTGTGTACCTGTCTCTATCAGGAGAGTGGAGGTTGGTGTGTATGTACCTGTCTTTATCAGGAGAGTGGAGGTTGGTGTGTGTCTACCTGTCTTTATCAGGAGAGTGGAGGTTGGTGTGTGTCTACCTGTCTTTATCAGGAGAGTGGAGGTTGGTGTGTGTCTACCTGTCTTTATCAGGAGATTGGAGGTTGGTGTGTGTGTACCTGTCTCTATCAGGAGAGTGGAGGTTGGTGTGTGTACCTGTCTCTATCAGGAGAGTGGAGGTTGGTGTGTGTGTACCTGTCTCTATCAGGAGAGTGGAGGTTGGTGTGTGTGTACCTGTCTCTATCAGGAGAGTGGAGGTTGGTGTGTATGTTCCTGTCTTTATCAAAAGAGTGGAGGTTGGTGTGTGTACCTGTCTCTATCAGGAGAGTGGAGGTTGGTGTGTGTGCACCTGTCTCTATCAAGAGAGTGGAGGTTGGTGTGTGTGCACCTGTCTTTATCAGGAGAGTGGAAGTTGGTGTGTGTGTGTCTACCTGTCTTTATCAGGAGAGTGGAGGTTGGTGTGTATGTGTCTACCTGTCTTTATCAGGAGAGTGGAGGTTGGTGTGCGTGTGTACCTGTCTTTATCAGGAGAGTGGAGGTTGGTGTGTGTATCTGTCTTTATCAGGAGAGTGGATGTTGGTGTGTTTGTGCCTGTCTTTATCAGGAGAGTGGAGGTTGGTGTGTGTGTACCTGTCTCTATCAGGAGAGTGGAGGTTGGTGTGTGTGTACCGTCTCTATCAGGAGAGTGGAGGTTGGTGTGTGTACCTGTCTCTATCAGGAGAGTGGAGGTTGGTGTGTGTGTACCTGTCTTTATCAGGAGAGTGGAGGTTGGTGTGTATGTACCTGTCTTTATCAGGAGAGTGGAGGTTGGTGTGTATGTACCTGTCTTTATCAGGAGAGTGGAGGTTGGTGTGTGTGTGTACCTGTCTCTCTCAGGAGAGTGGAGGTTGGTGTGTATGTACCTGTCTCTATCAGGAGAGTGGAGGTTGGTGTGTGTGTACCTGTCTCTATCAGGAGAGTGGAGGTTGGTGTGTATGTACCTGTCTTTATCAGGAGAGTGGAGGTTGGTGTGTGTCTACCTGTCTTTATCAGGAGAGTGGAGGTTGGTGTGTGTCTACCTGTCTTTATCAGGAGAGTGGAGGTTGGTGTGTGTCTACCTGTCTTTATCAGGAGAGTGGAGGTTGGTGTGTGTGTACCTGTCTCTATCAGGAGAGTGGAGGTTGGTGTGTGTACCTGTCTCTATCAGGAGAGTGGAGGTTGGTGTGTGTACCTGTCTTTATCAGGAGAGTGGAGGTTGGTGTGTCTACCTGTCTCTAACAGGAGAGTGGAGGTTGGTGTGTGTGTACCTGTCTTTATCAGGACAGTGGAGGTTGGTGTGTGTACCTGTCTTTATCAGGAGAGTGGAGGTTGGTGTGTATGTACCTGTCTTTATCAGGAGAGTGGAGGTTGGTGTGTATGTACCTGTCTCTATCAGGAAAGTGGAGGTTGGTGTGTGTGCACCTGTCTTTATCAGGAGAGTGGAGGTTGGTGTGTGTGCACCTGTCTTTATCAGGAGAGTGGAGGTTGGTGTGTATGTACCTGTCTTTATCAGGAGAGTGGAGGTTGGTGTGTATGTACCTGTCTCTATCAGGAGAGTGGAGGTTGGTGTGTGTGTACCTGTCTCTATCAGGAGAGTGGAGATGGATGTGTGTACCTGTCTCTATCAGGAGAGTGGAGGTTAGTGTGTGTACCTGTCTCTATCAGGAGAGTGGAGGTTGGTGTGTGTGTACCTGTCTCTATCAGGAGAGTGGAGGTTGGTGTGTGTGTACCTGTCTCTATCAGGAGAGTGGAGGTTGGTGTGTATGTACCTGTCTTTATCAGGAGAGTGGAGGTTGGTGTGTGTCTACCTGTCTTTATCAGGAGAGTGGAGGTTGGTGTGTGTCTACCTGTCTTTATCAGGAGAGTGGAGGTTGGTGTGTGTCTACCTGTCTTTATCAGGAGAGTGGAGGTTGGTGTGTGTACCTGTCTTTATCAGGACAGTGGAGGTTGGTGTGTGTACCTGTCTTTATCAGGAGAGTGGAGGTTGGTGTGTATGTACCTGTCTTTATCAGGAGAGTGGAGGTTGGTGTGTGTACCTGTCTCTATCAGGAGAGTGGAGGTTGGTGTGTATGTACACGAGCTCTGAAGCAAGCTTCCAGAAAATTGGAACGGAAATGGCGCCACACCAAACTGGAAGTCTTCCGACTAGCTTGGAAAGACAGTACCGTGCAGTATCGAAGAGCCCTTACTGCTGCTCGATCATCCTATTTTTCCAACTTAATTGAGGAAAATAAGAACAATCCGAAATTTCTTTTTGATACTGTCGCAAAGCTAACTAAAAAGCAGCCTTCGCAAATGGAGGATGGCTTTCACTTCAGCAGTAATAAATTTATGAACTTCTTTGAGGAAAAGATCATGATCATTAGAAAGCAAATTACAGACTCCTCTTTAAATCTGGGTATTCCTCCAAAGCTCCATTGTCCTGAGTCTGCACAACTCTGCCAGGACCTAGGATCAAGGGAGATACTAAAGTGTTTTAGTACTATATCTCTTGACGCAATGATGAAAATAATCATGGCCTCCAAACCCTCAAGCTGCATACTGGACCCTATTCCAACTAAACTACTGAAAGAGCTGCTTCCTGTGCTTGGCCCTCCTATGTTGAACATAATAAACGGCTCTCTATCCACCGGATGTGTACCAAGCTCACTAAAAGTGGCAGTAATAAAGCCTCTCTTGAAAAAGCCGAATCTTGATCCAGAAATTATAAAAAACTATCGGCCTATATCGAATCTTCCATTCCTCTCCAAAATTTTAGAAAAAGCTGTTGCACAGCAACTGACTGCCTTCCTGAAGACAAACAATGTATACGAAACGCTTCAGTCTGGTTTTAGACCCCATCATAGCACTGAGACTGCACTTGTGAAGGTGGTAAATGACCTTTTAATGACGTCAGACCGAGGCTCTGCATCTGTCCTCGTGCTCCTAGATCTTAGTGCCGCTTTTGATACCATCGATCACCACATTCTTTTGGAGAGATTGGAAACCCAAATTGGTCTACATGGACAAGTTCTGGCCTGGTTTAGATCTTATCTGTCGGAAAGATATCAGTTTGTCTCTGTGAATGGTTTGTCCTCTGACAAATCAATTGTAAATTTCGGTGTTCCTCAAGGTTCCGTTCTAGGACCACTATTGTTTTCACTATATATTTTACCTCTTGGGGATGTCATTCGAAAACATAATGTTAAATTTCACTGCTATGCAGACGACACACAGCTGTACATTTCAATGAAACATGGTGAAGCCCCAAAATTGCCCTCGCTAGAAGCCTGTGTTTCAGACATAAAGAAGTGGATGGCTGCAAACTTTCTACTTTTAAACTCGGACAAAACAGAGATGCTTGTTCTAGGTCCCAAGAAACAAAGAGATCTTCTGTTGAATCTGACAATTAATCTGGATGGTTGTACAGTCGTCTCAAATAAAACTGTGAAGGACCTCGGCGTTACTCTGGACCCTGATCTCTCTTTTGAAGAACATATCAAGACTGTTTCAAGGACAGCTTTTTTCCATCTACGTAACATTGCAAAAATCAGAAATGTTCTGTCCAAAAATGACGCAGAAAAATTAATCCATGCTTTTGTTACTTCTAGGCTGGACTACTGCAATGCTCTACTTTCCGGCTACCCGGATAAAGCACTAAATAAACTTCAGTTAGTGCTAAATACGGCTGCTAGAATCCTGACTAGAACCAAAAAATTTGATCATATTACTCCAGTGTTAGCCTCCCTACACTGGCTTCCTGTTAAGGCAAGGGCTGATTTCAAGGTTTTACTGCTAACCTACAAAGCATTACATGGGCTTGCTCCTACCTATCTTTCCGATTTGGTCCTGCCGTACATACCTACACGTACGCTACGGTCACAAGACGCAGGCCTCCTAATTGTCCCTAGAATTTCTAAGCAAACGGCTGGAGGTAGGGCTTTCTCCTATAGAGCTCCATTTTTATGGAATGGTCTGCCTACCAATGTGAGAGACGCAGACTCAGTCTCAACCTTTAAGTCTTTACTGAAGACTTATCTCTTCAGTAGGTCCTATGATTAAGTATAGTCTGGCCCAGGAGTGTGAAGGTGAACGGAAAGGCTGGAGCAACGAACCGCCCTTGCTGTCTCTGCCTTGCCGGTTCCCCTCTTTCCACTGGGATTCTCTGCCTCTAACCCTTTTACAGAGGCTGAGTCACTGGCCTACTGGTGTTCTTCCATGCCGTCCATGGGAGGGGTGCGTCACTTGAGTGGGTTGAGTCACTGACGTGGTCTTCCTGTCTGGGTTGGCGCCCCCCCCCCCCCCCCCCCTTGGGTTGTGCCATGGCGGAGATCGTTGTGGGCTATACTCGGCCTTGTCTTAGGACGGTAAGTTGGTGGTTGGAGACATCCCTCTAGTGGTGTGGGGGCTGTGCTTTGGCAAAGTGGGTGGGGTTATATCCTGCCTGTTTGGCCCTGTCCGGGGGTATCATCGGATGGGGCCACAGTGTCTTCTGATCCCTCCTGTCTCAGCCTCCAGTATTTATGCTGCAGTAGTTTGTGTCGGGGGGCTAGGGTCAGTCTGTTACATCTGGAGTATTTCTCTTGTCTTATCCGGTGTCCTGTGTGTATTTAAATATGCTCTCTCTAATTCTCTCTTTCTCTCTTTCTGTCTTTCTCTCGGAGGACCTGAGCCCTAGGACCATGCCTCAGGACTACCTGGTATGATGACTCCTTGCTGTCCCCAGTCCACCTGGCCGTGCTGCTGCTCCAGTTTCAACTGTTCTGCCTGCGGCTATGGAACCCTGACCTGTTCACCGGACGTGCTTGTTGCACCCTCGACAACTACTATGATTATTATTATTTGACCATGCTGGTCATTTATGAACATTTTAACATTTTAACATTTTGACCATGTTCTGTTTTAATATCCACCCTGCACAGCCAGAAGAGGACTGGCCACCCCTCATAGCCTGGTTCCTCTCTAGGTTTCTTCCTAGGTTTTTGGCCTTTCTAGGGAGTTTTTCCTAGGGAGTTTTTCCTAGCCACCGTGGTTCTTTCACATGCTTTGCTTGCTGTTTGGGGTTTTAGGCTGGGTTTCTGTACAGCACTTTGAGAATATCAGCTGATGTACGAAGGGCTATATAAAAATAAATTTGATTTGATTTGATTTGATTACCTGTCTTTATCAGGAGAGTGGAGGTTGGTGTGTGTCTACCTGTCTTTATCAGGAGAGTGGAGGTTGGTGTGTGTCTACCTGTCTTTATCAGGAGAGTGGAGGTTGGTGTGTGTACCTGTCTCTATCAGGAGAGTGGAGGTTGGTGTGTATATACATGTCTCTATCAGGAGACTGGAGGTTGGTGTGTGTGTACCTGTCTCTATCAGGAGAGTGGAGGTTGGTGTGTATGTACCTGTCTTTATCAGGAGAGTGGAGGTTGGTGTGTGTCTACCTGTCTTTATCAGGAGAGTGGAGAATGGTGTGTGTCTACCTGTCTTTATCAGGAGAGTGGAGGTTGGTGTGTGTCTACCTGTCTTTATCAGGAGAGTGGAGGTTGGTGTGTGTGTACCTGTCTCTATCAGGAGAGTGGAGGTTGGTGTGTGTACCTGTCTCTATCAGGAGAGTGGAGGTTGGTGTGTGTACCTGTCTTTATCAGGAGAGTGGAGGTTGGTGTGTGTACCTGTCTCTAACAGGAGAGTGGAGGTTGGTGTGTGTGTACCTGTCTTTATCAGGACAGTGGAGGTTGGTGTGTGTCTACCTGTCTTTATCAGGAGAGTGGAGGTTGGTGTGTGTCTACCTGTCTTTATCAGGAGAGTGGAGGTTGGTGTGTGTACCTGTCTCTATCAGGAGAGTGGAGGTTGGTGTGTATATACCTGTCTCTATAAGGAGACTGGAGGTTGGTGTGTGTGTACCTGTCTCTATCAGGAGAGTGGAGGTTGGTGTGTGTCTACCTGTCTTTATCAGGAGAGTGGAGAATGGTGTGTGTCTACCTGTCTTTATCAGGAGAGTGGAGGTTGGTGTGTGTCTACCTGTCTTTATCAGGAGAGTGGAGGTTGGTGTGTGTGTACCTGTCTTTATCAGGAGAGTGGAGGTTGGTGTGTGTACCTGTCTCTATCAGGAGAGTGGAGGTTGGTGTGTATATACCTGTCTCTATAAGGAGACTGGAGGATGGTGTGTGTGTACCTGTCTCTATCAGGAGAGTGGAGGTTGGTGTGTGTCTACCTGTCTTTATCAGGAGAGTGGAGAATGGTGTGTGTCTACCTGTCTTTATCAGGAGAGTGGAGGTTGGTGTGTGTACCTGTCTTTATCAGGAGAGTGGAGGTTGGTGTGTCTACCTGTCTCTAACAGGAGAGTGGAGGTTGGTGTGTGTGTACCTGTCTTTATCAGGACAGTGGAGGTTGGTGTGTGTACCTGTCTTTATCAGGAGAGTGGAGGTTGGTGTGTATGTACCTGTCTTTATCAGGAGAGTGGAGGTTGGTGTGTATGTACCTGTCTCTATCAGGAAAGTGGAGGTTGGTGTGTGTGCACCTGTCTTTATCAGGAGAGTGGAGGTTGGTGTGTGTGCACCTGTCTTTATCAGGAGAGTGGAGGTTGGTGTGTATGTACCTGTCTTTATCAGGAGAGTGGAGGTTGGTGTGTATGTACCTGTCTCTATCAGGAGAGTGGAGGTTGGTGTGTGTGTACCTGTCTCTATCAGGAGAGTGGAGATGGATGTGTGTACCTGTCTCTATCAGGAGAGTGGAGGTTAGTGTGTGTACCTGTCTCTATCAGGAGAGTGGAGGTTGGTGTGTGTGTACCTGTCTCTATCAGGAGAGTGGAGGTTGGTGTGTGTGTACCTGTCTCTATCAGGAGAGTGGAGGTTGGTGTGTATGTACCTGTCTTTATCAGGAGAGTGGAGGTTGGTGTGTGTCTACCTGTCTTTATCAGGAGAGTGGAGGTTGGTGTGTGTCTACCTGTCTTTATCAGGAGAGTGGAGGTTGGTGTGTGTCTACCTGTCTTTATCAGGAGAGTGGAGGTTGGTGTGTGTACCTGTCTTTATCAGGACAGTGGAGGTTGGTGTGTGTACCTGTCTTTATCAGGAGAGTGGAGGTTGGTGTGTATGTACCTGTCTTTATCAGGAGAGTGGAGGTTGGTGTGTGTACCTGTCTCTATCAGGAGAGTGGAGGTTGGTGTGTATGTACCTGTCTTTATCAGGAGAGTGGAGGTTGGTGTGTGTCTACCTGTCTTTATCAGGAGAGTGGAGGTTGGTGTGTGTCTACCTGTCTTTATCAGGAGAGTGGAGGTTGGTGTGTGTACCTGTCTCTATCAGGAGAGTGGAGGTTGGTGTGTATATACATGTCTCTATCAGGAGACTGGAGGTTGGTGTGTGTGTACCTGTCTCTATCAGGAGAGTGGAGGTTGGTGTGTATGTACCTGTCTTTATCAGGAGAGTGGAGGTTGGTGTGTGTCTACCTGTCTTTATCAGGAGAGTGGAGAATGGTGTGTGTCTACCTGTCTTTATCAGGAGAGTGGAGGTTGGTGTGTGTCTACCTGTCTTTATCAGGAGAGTGGAGGTTGGTGTGTGTGTACCTGTCTCTATCAGGAGAGTGGAGGTTGGTGTGTGTACCTGTCTCTATCAGGAGAGTGGAGGTTGGTGTGTGTACCTGTCTTTATCAGGAGAGTGGAGGTTGGTGTGTGTACCTGTCTCTAACAGGAGAGTGGAGGTTGGTGTGTGTGTACCTGTCTTTATCAGGACAGTGGAGGTTGGTGTGTGTCTACCTGTCTTTATCAGGAGAGTGGAGGTTGGTGTGTGTCTACCTGTCTTTATCAGGAGAGTGGAGGTTGGTGTGTGTACCTGTCTCTATCAGGAGAGTGGAGGTTGGTGTGTATATACCTGTCTCTATAAGGAGACTGGAGGTTGGTGTGTGTGTACCTGTCTCTATCAGGAGAGTGGAGGTTGGTGTGTGTCTACCTGTCTTTATCAGGAGAGTGGAGAATGGTGTGTGTCTACCTGTCTTTATCAGGAGAGTGGAGGTTGGTGTGTGTCTACCTGTCTTTATCAGGAGAGTGGAGGTTGGTGTGTGTGTACCTGTCTCTATCAGGAGAGTGGAGGTGGTGTGTGTACCTGTCTCTATCAGGAGAGTTGAGGTTGGTGTGTGTACCTGTCTTTATCAGGAGAGTGGAGGTTGGTGTGTATGTACCTGTCTCTATCAGGAGAGTGGAAGTTGGTGTGTGTGTACCTGTCTTTATCAGGACAGTGGAGGTTGGTGTGTGTACCTGTCTTTATCAGGAGAGTGGAGGTTGGTGTGTATGTACCTGTCTCTATCAGGAGAGTGGAGGTTGGTGTGTGTGCACCTGTCTTTATCAGGAGAGTGGAGGTTGGTGTGTGTGCACCTGTCTTTATCAGGAGAGTGGAGGTTGGTGTGTGTACCTGTCTCTATCAGGAGAGTGGAGGTTGGTGTGTATGTACCTGTCTCTATCAGGAGAGTGGAGGTTGGTGTGTGTGTACCTGTCTCTATCAGGAGAGTGGAGGTTGGTGTGTGTGAACCTGTCTCTATCAGGAGAGTGGAAGTTGGTGTGTGTACCTGTCTCTATCAGGAGAGTGGAGGTTGGTGTTTGTGCACCTGTCTCTATCAAGAGAGTGGAGGTTGGTGTGTGTGCACCTGTCTTTATCAGGAGAGTGGAAGTTGGTGTGTGTGTGTCTACCTGTCTTTATCAGGAGAGTGGAGGTTGGTGTGTATGTGTCTACCTGTCTTTATCAGGAGAGTGGAGGTTGGTGTGCGTGTGTACCTGTCTTTATCAGGAGAGTGGAGGTTGGTGTGTGTATCTGTCTTTATCAGGAGAGTGGAGGTTGGTGTGTTTGTGCCTGTCTTTATCAGGAGAGTGGAGGTTGGTGTGTGTGTACCTGTCTCTATCAGGAGAGTGGAGGTTGGTGTGTGTGTACCTTCTCTATCACGAGAGTGGAGGTTGGTGTGTGTACCTGTCTCTATCAGGAGAGTGGAGGTTGGTGTGTGTGTACCTGTCTTTATCAGGAGAGTGGAGGTTGGTGTGTATGTACCTGTCTTTATCAGGAGAGTGGAGGTTGGTGTGTATGTACCTGTCTTTATCAGGAGAGTGGAGGTTGGTGTGTATGTACCTGTCTCTATCAGGAGAGTGGAAGTTGGTGTGTGTGTACCTGTCTTTATCAGGACAGTGGAGGTTGGTGTGTGTACCTGTCTTTATCAGGAGAGTGGAGGTTGGTGTGTATGTACCTGTCTCTATCAGGAGAGTGGAGGTTGGTGTGTGTGCACCTGTCTTTATCAGGAGAGTGGAGGTTGGTGTGTGTGCACCTGTCTTTATCAGGAGAGTGGAGGTTGGTGTGTGTACCTGTCTCTATCAGGAGAGTGGAGGTTGGTGTGTATGTACCTGTCTCTATCAGGAGAGTGGAGGTTGGTGTGTGTGTACCTGTCTCTATCAGGAGAGTGGAGGTTGGTGTGTGTGAACCTGTCTCTATCAGGAGAGTGGAAGTTGGTGTGTGTACCTGTCTCTATCAGGAGAGTGGAGGTTGGTGTTTGTGCACCTGTCTCTATCAAGAGAGTGGAGGTTGGTGTGTGTGCACCTGTCTTTATCAGGAGAGTGGAAGTTGGTGTGTGTGTGTCTACCTGTCTTTATCAGGAGAGTGGAGGTTGGTGTGTATGTGTCTACCTGTCTTTATCAGGAGAGTGGAGGTTGGTGTGCGTGTGTACCTGTCTTTATCAGGAGAGTGGAGGTTGGTGTGTGTATCTGTCTTTATCAGGAGAGTGGAGGTTGGTGTGTTTGTGCCTGTCTTTATCAGGAGAGTGGAGGTTGGTGTGTGTGTACCTGTCTCTATCAGGAGAGTGGAGGTTGGTGTGTGTGTACCTTCTCTATCACGAGAGTGGAGGTTGGTGTGTGTACCTGTCTCTATCAGGAGAGTGGAGGTTGGTGTGTGTGTACCTGTCTTTATCAGGAGAGTGGAGGTTGGTGTGTATGTACCTGTCTTTATCAGGAGAGTGGAGGTTGGTGTGTATGTACCTGTCTTTATCAGGAGAGTGGAGGTTGGTGTGTGTGTGTACCTGTCTCTCTCAGGAGAGTGGAGGTTGGTGTGTATGTACCTGTCTCTATCAGGAGAGTGGAGGTTGGTGTGTGTGTACCTGTCTCTATCAGGAGAGTGGAGGTTGGTGTGTATGTACCTGTCTTTATCAGGAGAGTGGAGGTTGGTGTGTGTCTACCTGTCTTTATCAGGAGAGTGGAGGTTGGTGTGTGTCTACCTGTCTTTATCAGGAGAGTGGAGGTTGGTGTGTGTCTACCTGTCTTTATCAGGAGAGTGGAGGTTGGTGTGTGTGTACCTGTCTCTATCAGGAGAGTGGAGGTTGGTGTGTGTACCTGTCTCTATCAGGAGAGTGGAGGTTGGTGTGTGTACCTGTCTTTATCAGGAGAGTGGAGGTTGGTGTGTCTACCTGTCTCTAACAGGAGAGTGGAGGTTGGTGTGTGTGTACCTGTCTTTATCAGGACAGTGGAGGTTGGTGTGTGTACCTGTCTTTATCAGGAGAGTGGAGGTTGGTGTGTATGTACCTGTCTTTATCAGGAGAGTGGAGGTTGGTGTGTATGTACCTGTCTCTATCAGGAAAGTGGAGGTTGGTGTGTATGTACCTGTCTCTATCAGGAGAGTGGAGGTTGGTGTGTGTGTACCTGTCTCTATCAGGAGAGTGGAGATGGATGTGTGTACCTGTCTCTATCAGGAGAGTGGAGGTTAGTGTGTGTACCTGTCTCTATCAGGAGAGTGGAGGTTGGTGTGTGTGTACCTGTCTCTATCAGGAGAGTGGAGGTTGGTGTGTGTGTACCTGTCTCTATCAGGAGAGTGGAGGTTGGTGTGTATGTACCTGTCTTTATCAGGAGAGTGGAGGTTGGTGTGTGTCTACCTGTCTTTATCAGGAGAGTGGAGGTTGGTGTGTGTCTACATGTCTTTATCAGGAGAGTGGAGGTTGGTGTGTGTCTACCTGTCTTTATCAGGAGAGTGGAGGTTGGTGTGTGTACCTGTCTTTATCAGGACAGTGGAGGTTGGTGTGTGTACCTGTCTTTATCAGGAGAGTGGAGGTTGGTGTGTATGTACCTGTCTTTATCAGGAGAGTGGAGGTTGGTGTGTGTACCTGTCTCTATCAGGAGAGTGGAGGTTGGTGTGTATGTACCTGTCTTTATCAGGAGAGTGGAGGTTGGTGTGTGTCTACCTGTCTTTATCAGGAGAGTGGAGGTTGGTGTGTGTCTACCTGTCTTTATCAGGAGAGTGGAGGTTGGTGTGTGTACCTGTCTCTATCAGGAGAGTGGAGGTTGGTGTGTATATACATGTCTCTATCAGGAGACTGGAGGTTGGTGTGTGTGTACCTGTCTATATCAGGAGAGTGGAGGTTGGTGTGTATGTACCTGTCTTTATCAGGAGAGTGGAGGTTGGTGTGTGTCTACCTGTCTTTATCAGGAGAGTGGAGAATGGTGTGTGTACCTGTCTCTATCAGGAGAGTGGAGGTTGGTGTGTGTACCTGTCTTTATCAGGAGAGTGGAGGTTGGTGTGTGTACCTGTCTCTAACAGGAGAGTGGAGGTTGGTGTGTGTGTACCTGTCTTTATCAGGACAGTGGAGGTTGGTGTGTGTCTACCTGTCTTTATCAGGAGAGTGGAGGTTGGTGTGTGTCTACCTGTCTTTATCAGGAGAGTGGAGGTTGGTGTGTGTACCTGTCTCTATCAGGAGAGTGGAGGTTGGTGTGTATATACCTGTCTCTATAAGGAGACTGGAGGTTGGTGTGTGTGTACCTGTCTCTATCAGGAGAGTGGAGGTTGGTGTGTATGTACCTGTCTTTATCAGGAGAGTGGAGGTTGGTGTGTGTCTACCTGTCTTTATCAGGAGAGTGGAGAATGGTGTGTGTCTACCTGTCTTTATCAGGAGAGTGGAGGTTGGTGTGTGTCTACCTGTCTTTATCAGGAGAGTGGAGGTTGGTGTGTGTGTACCTGTCTCTATCAGGAGAGTGGAGGTGGTGTGTGTACCTGTCTCTATCAGGAGAGTGGAGGTTGGTGTGTGTACCTGTCTTTATCAGGAGAGTGGAGGTTGGTGTGTATGTACCTGTCTCTATCAGGAGAGTGGAAGTTGGTGTGTGTGTACCTGTCTTTATCAGGACAGTGGAGGTTGGTGTGTGTACCTGTCTTTATCAGGAGAGTGGAGGTTGGTGTGTATGTACCTGTCTCTATCAGGAGAGTGGAGGTTGGTGTGTGTGCACCTGTCTTTATCAGGAGAGTGGAGGTTGGTGTGTGTGCACCTGTCTTTATCAGGAGAGTGGAGGTTGGTGTGTGTACCTGTCTCTATCAGGAGAGTGGAGGTTGGTGTGTATGTACCTGTCTCTATCAGGAGAGTGGAGGTTGGTGTGTGTGTACCTGTCTCTATCAGGAGAGTGGAGGTTGGTGTGTGTGAACCTGTCTCTATCAGGAGAGTGGAAGTTGGTGTGTGTACCTGTCTCTATCAGGAGAGTGGAGGTTGGTGTGTGTACCTGTCTCTATCAGGAGAGTGGAGGTTGGTGTGTGTGTACCTGTCTCTATCAGGAGAGTGGAGGTTGGTGTGTGTGCACCTGTCTCTATCAGGAGAGTGGAGGTTGGTGTGTGTGCACCTGTCTTTATCAGGAGAGTGGAAGTTGGTGTGTGTGTGTCTACCTGTCTTTATCAGGAGAGTGGAGGTTGGTGTGTGTGTGTGTCTACCTGTCTTTATCAGGAGAGTGGAGGTTGGTGTGTGTGTGTACCTGTCTTTATCAGGAGAGTGGAGGTGTGTGTGTGTATCTGTCTTTATCAGGAGAGTGGAGGTTGGTGTGTTTGTGCCTGTCTTTATCAGGAGAGTGGAGGTTGGTGTGTGTGTACCTGTCTCTATCAGGAGAGTGGAGGTTGGTGTGTGTGTACCCGTCTCTATCAGGAGAGTGGAGGTTGGTGTGTGTACCTGTCTATATCAGGAGAGTGGAGGTTGGTGTGTGTGTACCTGTCTTTATCAGGAGAGTGGAGGTTGGTGTGTATGTACCTGTCTTTACTAGGAGAGTGGAGGTTGGTGTGTATGTACCTGTCTTTATCAGGAGAGTGGAGGTTGGTGTGTGTGTGTACCTGTCTCTATCAGGAGAGTGGAGGTTGGTGTGTATGTACCTGTCTCTATCAGGAGAGTGGAGGTTGGTGTGTGTGTACCTGTCTCTATCAGGAGAGTGGAGGTTGGTGTGTGTCTACCTGTCTTTATCAGGAGAGTGGAGGTTGGTGTGTGTGTACCTGTCTCTATCAGGAGAGTGGAGGTTGGTGTGTGTACCTGTCTCTATCAGGAGAGTGGAGGTTGGTGTGTATATTCCTGTCTTTATCAGGAGAGTGGAGGTTGGTGTGTGTGCACCTGTCTCTATCAGGAGAGTGGAGGTTGGTGTGTGTGCACCTGTCTTTATCAGAAGAGTGGAAGTTGGTGTGTGTGTGTCTACCTGTCTTTATCAGGAGAGTGGAGGTTGGTGTGTGTGTGTCTACCTGTCTTTATCAGGAGAGTGGAGGTTGGTGTGTGTGTGTACCTGTCTTTATCAGGAGAGTGGAGGTTGGTGTGTGTATCTGTCTTTATCAGGAGAGTGGAGGTTGGTGTGTTTGTGCCTGTCTTTATCAGGAGAGTGGAGGTTGGTGTGTGTGTACCTGTCTCTATCAGGAGAGTGGAGGTTGGTGTGTGTGTACCCGTCTCTATCAGGAGAGTGGAGGTTGGTGTGTGTACCTGTCTCTATCAGGAGAGTGGAGGTTGGTGTGTATGTACCTGTCTCTATCAGGAGAGTGGAGGTTGGTGTGTGTGTACCTGTCTCTATCAGGAGAGTGGAGGTTGGTGTGTATGTACCTGTCTTTATCAGGAGAGTGGAGGTTGGTGTGTGTCTACCTGTCTTTATCAGGAGAGTGGAGGTTGGTGTGTGTGCACCTGTCTTTATCAGGAGAGTGGAGGTTGGTGTGTGTACCTGTCTCTATCAGGAGAGTGGAGGTTGGTGTGTGTACCTGTCTCTATCAGGAGAGTGGAGGTTGGTGTGTGTGTACCTGTCTCTATCAGGAGAGTGGAGGTTGGTGTGTATGTTCCTGTCTTTATCAGGAGAGTGGAGGTTGGTGTGTGTACCTGTCTCTATCAGGAGAGTGGAGGTTGGTGTGTGTGCACCTGTCTCTATCAGGAGAGTGGAGGTTGGTGTGTGTGCACCTGTCTTTATCAGGAGAGTGGAAGTTGGTGTGTGTGTGTCTACCTGTCTTTATCAGGAGAGTGGAGGTTGGTGTGTGTGTGTCTACCTGTCTTTATCAGGAGAGTGGAGGTTGGTGTGTGTGTGTACCTGTCTTTATCAGGAGAGTGGAGGTTGGTGTGTGTATCTGTCTTTATCAGGAGAGTGGAGGTTGGTGTGTTTGTGCCTGTCTTTATCAGGAGAGTGGAGGTTGGTGTGTGTGTACCTGTCTCTATCAGGAGAGTGGAGGTTGGTGTGTGTGTACCCGTCTCTATCAGGAGAGTGGAGGTTGGTGTGTGTACCTGTCTATATCAGGAGAGTGGAGGTTGGTGTGTGTGTACCTGTCTTTATCAGGAGAGTGGAGGTTGGTGTGTATGTACCTGTCTTTATCAGGAGAGTGGAGGTTGGTGTGTATGTACCTGTCTTTATCAGGAGAGTGGAGGTTGGTGTGTGTGTGTACCTGTCTTTATCAGGAGAGTGGAGGTTGGTGTGTGTGTGTACCTGTCTCTATCAGGAGAGTGGAGGTTGGTGTGTATGTACCTGTCTCTATCAGGAGAGTGGAGGTTGGTGTGTGTGTACCTGTCTCTATCAGGAGAGTGGAGGTTGGTGTGTATGTACCTGTCTTTATCAGGAGAGTGGAGGTTGGTGTGTGTCTACCTGTCTTTATCAGGAGAGTGGAGGGTGGTGTGTGTCTACCTGTCTTTATCAGGAGAGTGGAGGTTGGTGTGTGTCTACCTGTCTTTATCAGGAGAGTGGAGGTTGGTGTCTGTGTACCTGTCTCTATCAGGAGAGTGGAGGTTGGTGTGTGTACCTGTCTCTATCAGGAGAGTGGAGGTTGGTGTGTGTATGTACCTGTCTTTATCAGGAGAGTGGAGGTTGGTGTGTGTACCTGTCTCTAACAGGAGAATGGAGGTTGGTGTGTGTGTACCTGTCTTTATCAGGACAGTGGAGGTTGGTGTGTGTACCTGTCTTTATCAGGAGAGTGGAGGTTGGTGTGTATGTACCTGTCTTTATCAGGAGAGTGGAGGTTGGTGTGTATGTACCTTTCTCTATCAGGAGAGTGGAGGTTGGTGTGTGTGCACCTGTCTTTATCAGGAGAGTGGAGGTTGGTGTGTGTGCACCTGTCTTTATCAGGAGAGTGGAGGTTGGTGTGTGTACCTGTCTCTATCAGGAGAGTGGAGGTTGGTGTGTATGTACCTGTCTCTATCAGGAGAGTGGAGGTTGGTGTGTGTGTACCTGTCTCTATCAGGAGAGTGGAGGTTAGTGTGTGTACCTGTCTCTATCAGGAGAGTGGAGGTTGGTGTGTGTGTACCTGTCTCTATCAGGAGAGTGGAGGTTGGTGTGTGTGTACCTGTCTCTATCAGGAGAGTGGAGGTTGGTGTGTATGTACCTGTCTTTATCAGGAGAGTGGAGGTTGGTGTGTGTCTACCTGTCTTTATCAGGAGAGTGGAGGTTGGTGTGTGTCTACCTGTCTTTATCAGGAGAGTGGAGGTTGGTGTGTGTCTACCTGTCTTTATCAGGAGAGTGGAGGTTGGTGTGTGTGTACCTGTCTCTATCAGGAGAGTGGAGGTTGGTGTGTGTACCTGTCTCTATCAGGAGAGTGGAGGTTGGTGTGTGTACCTGTCTTTATCAGGAGAGTGGAGGTTGGTGTGTGTACCTGTCTCTATCAGGAGAGTGGAGGTTGGTGTGTGTGCACCTGTCTTTATCAGGAGAGTGGAGGTTGGTGTGTGTACCTGTCTCTATCAGGAGAGTGGAGGTTGGTGTGTATGTACCTGTCTCTATCAGGAGAGTGGAGGTTGGTGTGTGTGTACCTGTCTCTATCAGGAGAGTGGAGGTTGATGTGTGTACCTGTCTCTATCAGGAGAGTGGAGGTTAGTGTGTGTACCTGTCTCTATCAGGAGAGTGGAGGTTGGTGTGTGTGTACCTGTCTCTATCAGGAGAGTGGAGGTTGGTGTGTATGTACCTGTCTCTATCAGGAGAGTGGAGGTTGGTGTGTGTGCACCTGTCTTTATCAGGAGAGTGGAAGTTGGTGTGTGTACCTGTCTCTATCAGGAGAGTGGAGGTTGGTGTGTGTACCTGTCTCTAACAGGAGAGTGGAGGTTGGTGTGTGTGTACCTGTCTCTATCAGGATGGTGGAGGTTGGTGTGTGTGTACCTGTCTCTATCAGGAGAGTGGAGGTTGGTGTGTATGTACCTGTCTTTATCAGGAGAGTGGAGGTTGGTGTGTGTACCTGTCTCTATCAGGAGAGTGGAGGTTGGTGTGTGTGCACCTGTCTCTATCAGGAGAGTGGAGGTTGGTGTGTGTGCACCTGTCTTTATCAGGAGAGTGGAAGTTGGTGTGTGTGTGTCTAACTGTCTTTATCAGGAGAGTGGAGGTTGGTGTGTGTGTGTCTACCTGTCTTTATCAGGAGAGTGGAGGTTGGTGTGTGTATCTGTCTTTATCAGGAGAGTGGAGGTTGGTGTGTGTGTACCTGTCTCTATCAGGAGAGTGGAGGTTGGTGTGTATGTACCTGTCTCTATCAGGAGAGTGGAGGTTGGTGTGTGTGTACCTGTCTCTATCAGGAGAGTGGAGGTTGATGTGTGTACCTGTCTCTATCAGGAGAGTGGAGGTTAGTGTGTGTACCTGTCTCTATCAGGAGAGTGGAGGTTGGTGTGTGTGTACCTGTCTCTATCAGGAGAGTGGAGGTTGGTGTGTATGTACCTGTCTCTATCAGGAGAGTGGAGGTTGGTGTGTGTGCACCTGTCTTTATCAGGAGAGTGGAAGTTGGTGTGTGTACCTGTCTCTATCAGGAGAGTGGAGGTTGGTGTGTGTACCTGTCTCTAACAGGAGAGTGGAGGTTGGTGTGTGTGTACCTGTCTCTATCAGGATGGTGGAGGTTGGTGTGTGTGTACCTGTCTCTATCAGGAGAGTGGAGGTTGGTGTGTATGTACCTGTCTTTATCAGGAGAGTGGAGGTTGGTGTGTGTACCTGTCTCTATCAGGAGAGTGGAGGTTGGTGTGTGTGCACCTGTCTCTATCAGGAGAGTGGAGGTTGGTGTGTGTGCACCTGTCTTTATCAGGAGAGTGGAAGTTGGTGTGTGTGTGTCTAACTGTCTTTATCAGGAGAGTGGAGGTTGGTGTGTGTGTGTCTACCTGTCTTTATCAGGAGAGTGGAGGTTGGTGTGTGTATCTGTCTTTATCAGGAGAGTGGAGGTTGGTGTGTGTGTACCTGTCTCTATCAGGAGAGTGGAGGTTGGTGTGTGTACCTGTCTCTATCAGGAGAGTGGAGGTTGGTGTGTGTACCTGTCTTTATCAGGAGAGTGGAGGTTGGTGTGTCTACCTGTCTCTAACAGGAGAGTGGAGGTTGGTGTGTGTGTACCTGTCTTTATCAGGACAGTGGAGGTTGGTGTGTGTACCTGTCTTTATCAGGAGAGTGGAGGTTGGTGTGTATGTACCTGTCTTTATCAGGAGAGTGGAGGTTGGTGGGTATGTACCTGTCTCTATCAGGAGAGTGGAGGTTGGTGTGTGTGTACCTGTCTCTATCAGGAGAGTGGAGATGGATGTGTGTACCTGTCTCTATCAGGAGAGTGGAGGTTAGTGTGTGTACCTGTCTCTATCAGGAGAGTGGAGGTTGGTGTGTGTGTACCTGTCTCTATCAGGAGAGTGGAGGTTGGTGTGTGTGTACCTGTCTCTATCAGGAGAGTGGAGGTTGGTGTGTATGTACCTGTCTTTATCAGGAGAGTGGAGGTTGGTGTGTGTCTATCTGTCTTTATCAGGAGAGTGGAGGTTGGTGTGTGTCTACCTGTCTTTATCAGGAGAGTGGAGGTTGGTGTGTGTCTACCTGTCTTTATCAGGAGAGTGGAGGTTGGTGTGTGTACCTGTCTTTATCAGGACAGTGGAGGTTGGTGTGTGTACCTGTCTTTATCAGGAGAGTGGAGGTTGGTGTGTATGTACCTGTCTTTATCAGGAGAGTGGAGGTTGGTGTGTGTACCTGTCTCTATCAGGAGAGTGGAGGTTGGTGTGTATGTACCTGTCTTTATCAGGAGAGTGGAGGTTGGTGTGTGTCTACCTGTCTTTATCAGGAGAGTGGAGGTTGGTGTGTGTCTACCTGTCTTTATCAGGAGAGTGGAGGTTGGTGTGTGTACCTGTCTCTATCAGGAGAGTGGAGGTTGGTGTGTATATACCTGTCTCTATCAGGAGACTGGAGGTTGGTGTGTGTGTACCTGTCTCTATCAGGAGAGTGGAGGTTGGTGTGTATGTACCTGTCTTTATCAGGAGAGTGGAGGTTGGTGTGTGTCTACCTGTCTTTATCAGGAGAGTGGAGAATGGTGTGTGTCTACCTGTCTTTATCAGGAGAGTGGAGGTTGGTGTGTGTCTACCTGTCTTTATCAGGAGAGTGGAGGTTGGTGTGTGTGTACCTGTCTCTATCAGGAGAGTGGAGGTTGGTGTGTGTACCTGTCTCTATCAGGAGAGTGGAGGTTGGTGTGTGTACCTGTCTTTATCAGGAGAGTGGAGGTTGGTGTGTGTACCTGTCTCTAACAGGAGAGTGGAGGTTGGTGTGTGTGTACCTGTCTTTATCAGGACAGTGGAGGTTGGTGTGTGTACCTGTCTTTATCAGGAGAGTGGAGGTTGGTGTGTATGTACCTGTCTCTATCAGGAGAGTGGAGGTTGGTGTGTGTGCACCTGTCTTTATCAGGAGAGTGGAGGTTGGTGTGTGTGCACCTGTCTTTATCAGGAGAGTGGAGGTTGGTGTGTGTACCTGTCTCTATCAGGAGAGTGGAGGTTGGTGTGTATGTACCTGTCTCTATCAGGAGAGTGGAGGTTGGTGTGTGTGTACCTGTCTCTATCAGGAGAGTGGAGGTTGGTGTGTGTGAACATGTCTTTATCAGGAGAGTGGAAGTTGGTGTGTGTACCTGTCTCTATCAGGAGAGTGGAGGTTGGTGTGTGTACCTGTCTCTATCAGGAGAGTGGAGGTTGGTGTGTGTGTACCTGTCTCTATCAGGAGAGTGGAGGTTGGTGTGTGTGTACCTGTCTCTATCAGGAGAGTGGAGGTTGGTGTGTATGTTCCTGTCTTTATCAGGAGAGTGGAGGTTGGTGTGTGTACCTGTCTCTATCAGGAGAGTGGAGGTTGGTGTGTGTGCACCTGTCTCTATCAGGAGAGTGGAGGTTGGTGTGTGTGCACCTGTCTTTATCAGGAGAGTGGAAGTTGGTGTGTGTGTGTCTACCTGTCTTTATCAGGAGAGTGGAGGTTGGTGTGTGTGTGTCTACCTGTCTTTATCAGGAGAGTGGAGGTTGGTGTGTGTGTGTACCTGTCTTTATCAGGAGAGTTGAGGTTGGTGTGTGTGTGTACCTGTCTTTATCAGGAGAGTGGAGGTTGGTGTGTGTATCTGTCTTTATCAGGAGAGTGGAGGTTGGTGTGTGTACCTGTCTCTATCAGGAGAGTGGAGGTTGGTGTGTGTGCACCTGTCTCTATCAGGAGAGTGGAGGTTGGTGTGTGTGCACCTGTCTTTATCAGGAGAGTGGAAGTTGGTGTGTGTGTGTCTAACTGTCTTTATCAGGAGAGTGGAGGTTGGTGTGTGTGTGTCTACCTGTCTTTTTCAGGAGAGTGGAGGTTGGTGTGTGTATCTGTCTTTATCAGGAGAGTGGAGGTTGGTGTGTGTGTACCTGTCTCTATCAGGAGAGTGGAGGTTGGTGTGTGTACCTGTCTCTATCAGGAGAGTGGAGGTTGGTGTGTGTACCTGTCTTTATCAGGAGAGTGGAGGTTGGTGTGTGTGTACCTGTCTCTATCAGGAGAGTGGAGATGGATGTGTGTACCTGTCTCTATCAGGAGAGTGGAGGTTAGTGTGTGTACCTGTCTCTATCAGGAGAGTGGAGGTTGGTGTGTGTGTACCTGTCTCTATCAGGAGAGTGGAGGTTGGTGTGTGTGTACCTGTCTCTATCAGGAGAGTGGAGGTTGGTGTGTATGTACCTGTCTTTATCAGGAGAGTGGAGGTTGGTGTGTGTCTACCTGTCTTTATCAGGAGAGTGGAGGTTGGTGTGTGTCTACCTGTCTTTATCAGGAGAGTGGAGGTTGGTGTGTGTACCTGTCTTTATCAGGACAGTGGAGGTTGGTGTGTGTACCTGTCTTTATCAGGAGAGTGGAGGTTGGTGTGTATGTACCTGTCTTTATCAGGAGAGTGGAGGTTGGTGTGTGTACCTGTCTCTATCAGGAGAGTGGAGGTTGGTGTGTATGTACCTGTCTTTATCAGGAGAGTGGAGGTTGGTGTGTGTCTACCTGTCTTTATCAGGAGAGTGGAGGTTGGTGTGTGTCTACCTGTCTTTATCAGGAGAGTGGAGGTTGGTGTGTGTACCTGTCTCTATCAGGAGAGTGGAGGTTGGTGTGTATATACCTGTCTCTATCAGGAGACTGGAGGTTGGTGTGTGTGTGTACCTGTCTCTATCAGGAGAGTGGAGGTTGGTGTGTATGTACCTGTCTTTATCAGGAGAGTGGAGGTTGGTGTGTGTCTACCTGTCTTTATCAGGAGAGTGGAGAATGGTGTGTGTCTACCTGTCTTTATCAGGAGAGTGGAGGTTGGTGTGTGTACCTGTCTCTATCAGGAGAGTGGAGGTTGGTGTGTGTACCTGTCTTTATCAGGAGAGTGGAGGTTGGTGTGTGTACCTGTCTCTAACAGGAGAGTGGAGGTTGGTGTGTGTGTACCTGTCTTTATCAGGACAGTGGAGGTTGGTGTGTGTACCTGTCTTTATCAGGAGAGTGGAGGTTGGTGTGTATGTACCTGTCTCTATCAGGAGAGTGGAGGTTGGTGTGTGTGCACCTGTCTTTATCAGGAGAGTGGAGGTTGGTGTGTGTGCACCTGTCTTTATCAGGAGAGTGGAGGTTGGTGTGTGTACCTGTCTCTATCAGGAGAGTGGAGGTTGGTGTGTATGTACCTGTCTCTATCAGGAGAGTGGAGGTTGGTGTGTGTGTACCTGTCTCTATCAGGAGAGTGGAGGTTGGTGTGTGTGAACATGTCTTTATCAGGAGAGTGGAAGTTGGTGTGTGTACCTGTCTCTATCAGGAGAGTGGAGGTTGGTGTGTGTACCTGTCTCTATCAGGAGAGTGGAGGTTGGTGTGTGTGTACCTGTCTCTATCAGGAGAGTGGAGGTTGGTGTGTGTGTACCTGTCTCTATCAGGAGAGTGGAGGTTGGTGTGTATGTTCCTGTCTTTATCAGGAGAGTGGAGGTTGGTGTGTGTACCTGTCTCTATCAGGAGAGTGGAGGTTGGTGTGTGTGCACCTGTCTCTATCAGGAGAGTGGAGGTTGGTGTGTGTGCACCTGTCTTTATCAGGAGAGTGGAAGTTGGTGTGTGTGTGTCTACCTGTCTTTATCAGGAGAGTGGAGGTTGGTGTGTGTGTGTCTACCTGTCTTTATCAGGAGAGTGGAGGTTGGTGTGTGTGTGTACCTGTCTTTATCAGGAGAGTTGAGGTTGGTGTGTGTGTGTACCTGTCTTTATCAGGAGAGTGGAGGTTGGTGTGTGTATCTGTCTTTATCAGGAGAGTGGAGGTTGGTGTGTGTACCTGTCTCTATCAGGAGAGTGGAGGTTGGTGTGTGTGCACCTGTCTCTATCAGGAGAGTGGAGGTTGGTGTGTGTGCACCTGTCTTTATCAGGAGAGTGGAAGTTGGTGTGTGTGTGTCTAACTGTCTTTATCAGGAGAGTGGAGGTTGGTGTGTGTGTGTCTACCTGTCTTTTTCAGGAGAGTGGAGGTTGGTGTGTGTATCTGTCTTTATCAGGAGAGTGGAGGTTGGTGTGTGTGTACCTGTCTCTATCAGGAGAGTGGAGGTTGGTGTGTGTACCTGTCTCTATCAGGAGAGTGGAGGTTGGTGTGTGTACCTGTCTTTATCAGGAGAGTGGAGGTTGGTGTGTGTGTACCTGTCTCTATCAGGAGAGTGGAGATGGATGTGTGTACCTGTCTCTATCAGGAGAGTGGAGGTTAGTGTGTGTACCTGTCTCTATCAGGAGAGTGGAGGTTGGTGTGTGTGTACCTGTCTCTATCAGGAGAGTGGAGGTTGGTGTGTGTGTACCTGTCTCTATCAGGAGAGTGGAGGTTGGTGTGTATGTACCTGTCTTTATCAGGAGAGTGGAGGTTGGTGTGTGTCTACCTGTCTTTATCAGGAGAGTGGAGGTTGGTGTGTGTCTACCTGTCTTTATCAGGAGAGTGGAGGTTGGTGTGTGTACCTGTCTTTATCAGGACAGTGGAGGTTGGTGTGTGTACCTGTCTTTATCAGGAGAGTGGAGGTTGGTGTGTATGTACCTGTCTTTATCAGGAGAGTGGAGGTTGGTGTGTGTACCTGTCTCTATCAGGAGAGTGGAGGTTGGTGTGTATGTACCTGTCTTTATCAGGAGAGTGGAGGTTGGTGTGTGTCTACCTGTCTTTATCAGGAGAGTGGAGGTTGGTGTGTGTCTACCTGTCTTTATCAGGAGAGTGGAGGTTGGTGTGTGTACCTGTCTCTATCAGGAGAGTGGAGGTTGGTGTGTATATACCTGTCTCTATCAGGAGACTGGAGGTTGGTGTGTGTGTGTACCTGTCTCTATCAGGAGAGTGGAGGTTGGTGTGTATGTACCTGTCTTTATCAGGAGAGTGGAGGTTGGTGTGTGTCTACCTGTCTTTATCAGGAGAGTGGAGAATGGTGTGTGTCTACCTGTCTTTATCAGGAGAGTGGAGGTTGGTGTGTGTCTACCTGTCTTTATCAGGAGAGTGGAGGTTGGTGTGTGTGTACCTGTCTCTATCAGGAGAGTGGAGGTTGGTGTGTGTACCTGTCTCTATCAGGAGAGTGGAGGTTGGTGTGTGTACCTGTCTTTATCAGGAGAGTGGAGGTTGGTGTGTGTACCTGTCTCTAACAGGAGAGTGGAGGTTGGTGTGTGTGTACCTGTCTTTATCAGGACAGTGGAGGTTGGTGTGTGTACCGGTCTTTATCAGGAGAGTGGAGGTTGGTGTGTATGTACCTGTCTCTATCAGGAGAGTGGAGGTTGGTGTGTGTGCACCTGTCTTTATCAGGAGAGTGGAGGTTGGTGTGTGTGCACCTGTCTTTATCAGGAGAGTGGAGGTTGGTGTGTGTACCTGTCTCTATCAGGAGAGTGGAGGTTGGTGTGTATGTACCTGTCTCTATCAGGAGAGTGGAGGTTGGTGTGTGTGTACCTGTCTCTATCAGGAGAGTGGAGGTTGGTGTGTGTGAACATGTCTTTATCAGGAGAGTGGAAGTTGGTGTGTGTACCTGTCTCTATCAGGAGAGTGGAGGTTGGTGTGTGTACCTGTCTCTATCAGGAGAGTGGAGGTTAGTGTGTGTGTACCTGTCTCTATCAGGAGAGTGGAGGTTGGTGTGTGTGTACCTGTCTCTATCAGGAGAGTGGAGGTTGGTGTGTATGTTCCTCTCTTTATCAGGAGAGTGGAGGTTGGTGTGTGTACCTGTCTCTATCAGGAGAGTGGAGGTTGGTGTGTGTGCACCTGTCTCTATCAGGAGAGTGGAGGTTGGTGTGTGTGCACCTGTCTTTATCAGGAGAGTGGAAGTTGGTGTGTGTGTGTCTACCTGTCTTTATCAGGAGAGTGGAGGTTGGTGTGTGTGTGTCTACCTGTCTTTATCAGGAGAGTGGAGGTTGGTGTGTGTGTGTACCTGTCTTTATCAGGAGAGTGGAGGTTGGTGTGTGTGTGTACCTGTCTTTATCAGGAGAGTGGAGGTTGGTGTGTGTATCTGTCTTTATCAGGAGAGTGGAGGTTGGTGTGTATGTTCCTGTCTTTATCAGGAGAGTGGAGGTTGGTGTGTGTACCTGTCTCTATCAGGAGAGTGGAGGTTGGTGTGTGTGCACCTGTCTCTATCAGGAGAGTCGAGGTTGGTGTGTGTGTGTACCTGTCTTTATCAGGAGAGTGGAGGTTGGTGTGTGTATCTGTCTTTATCAGGAGAGTGGAGGTTGGTGTGTATGTTCCTGTCTTTATCAGGAGAGTGGAGGTTGGTGTGTGTACCTGTCTCTATCAGGAGAGTGGAGGTTGGTGTGTGTGCACCTGTCTCTATCAGGAGAGTGGAGGTTGGTGTGTGTGCACCTGTCTTTATCAGGAGAGTGGAAGTTGGTGTGTGTGTGTCTACCTGTCTTTATCAGGAGAGTGGAGGTTGGTGTGTGTGTGTCTACCTGTCTTTATCAGGAGAGTGGAGGTTGGTGTGTGTGTGTACCTGTCTTTATCAGGAGAGTGGAGGTTGGTGTGTGTGTGTACCTGTCTTTATCAGGAGAGTGGAGGTTGGTGTGTGTATCTGTCTTTATCAGGAGAGTGGAGGTTGGTGTGTGTACCTGTCTCTATCAGGAGAGTGGAGGTTGGTGTGTGTGCACCTGTCTCTATCAGGAGAGTGGAGGTTGGTGTGTGTGCACCTGTCTTTATCAGGAGAGTGGAAGTTGGTGTGTGTGTGTCTAACTGTCTTTATCAGGAGAGTGGAGGTTGGTGTGTGTGTGTCTACCTGTCTTTTTCAGGAGAGTGGAGGTTGGTGTGTGTATCTGTCTTTATCAGGAGAGTGGAGGTTGGTGTGTGTGTACCTGTCTCTATCAGGAGAGTGGAGGTTGGTGTGTGTACCTGTCTCTATCAGGAGAGTGGAGGTTGGTGTGTGTACCTGTCTTTATCAGGAGAGTGGAGGTTGGTGTGTGTGTACCTGTCTCTATCAGGAGAGTGGAGGTTAGTTTGTGTACCTGTCTCTATCAGGAGAGTGGAGGTTGGTGTGTGTGTACCTGTCTCTATCAGGAGAGTGGAGGTTGGTGTGTGTGTACCTGTCTCTATCAGGAGAGTGGAGGTTGGTGTGTATGTACCTGTCTTTATCAGGAGAGTGGAGGTTGGTGTGTGTCTACCTGTCTTTATCAGGAGAGTGGAGGTTGGTGTGTGTCTACCTGTCTTTATCAGGAGAGTGGAGGTTGGTGTGTGTCTACCTGTCTTTATCAGGAGAGTGGAGGTTGGTGTGTGTACCTGTCTTTATCAGGACAGTGGAGGTTGGTGTGTGTACCTGTTTTTATCAGGAGAGTGGAGGTTGGTGTGTATGTACCTGTCTTTATCAGGAGAGTGGAGGTTGGTGTGTGTACCTGTCTCTATCAGGAGAGTGGAGGTTGGTGTGTGTACCTGTCTTTATCAGGACAGTGGAGGTTGGTGTGTGTACCTGTCTTTATCAGGAGAGTGGAGGTTGGTGTGTGTCTACCTGTCTTTATCAGGAGAGTGGAGGTTGGTGTGTGTACCTGTCTCTATCAGGAGAGTGGAGGTTGGTGTGTATATACCTGTCTCTATCAGGAGACTGGAGGTTGGTGTGTGTGTACCTGTCTCTATCAGGAGAGTGGAGGTTGGTGTGTATGTACCTGTCTTTATCAGGAGAGTGGAGGTTGGTGTGTGTCTACCTGTCTTTATCAGGAGAGTGGAGAATGGTGTGTGTCTACCTGTCTTTATCAGGAGAGTGGAGGTTGGTGTGTGTCTACCTGTCTTTATCAGGAGAGTGGAGGTTGGTGTGTGTGTACCTGTCTCTATCAGGAGAGTGGAGGTTGGTGTGTGTACCTGTCTCTATCAGGAGAGTGGAGGTTGGTGTGTGTACCTGTCTTTATCAGGAGAGTGGAGGTTGGTGTGTGTACCTGTCTCTAACAGGAGAGTGGAGGTTGGTGTGTGTGTACCTGTCTTTATCAGGACAGTGGAGGTTGGTGTGTGTACCTGTCTTTATCAGGAGAGTGGAGGTTGGTGTGTATGTACCTGTCTCTATCAGGAGAGTGGAGGTTGGTGTGTGTGCACCTGTCTTTATCAGGAGAGTGGAGGTTGGTGTGTGTGCACCTGTCTTTATCAGGAGAGTGGAGGTTGGTGTGTGTACCTGTCTCTATCAGGAGAGTGGAGGTTGGTGTGTGTACCTGTCTTTATCAGGAGAGTGGAGGTTGGTGTGTGTACCTGTCTCTAACAGGAGAGTGGAGGTTGGTGTGTGTGTACCTGTCTTTATCAGGACAGTGGAGGTTGGTGTGTGTACCGGTCTTTATCAGGAGAGTGGAGGTTGGTGTGTATGTACCTGTCTCTATCAGGAGAGTGGAGGTTGGTGTGTGTGCACCTGTCTTTATCAGGAGAGTGGAGGTTGGTGTGTGTGCACCTGTCTTTATCAGGAGAGTGGAGGTTGGTGTGTGTACCTGTCTCTATCAGGAGAGTGGAGGTTGGTGTGTATGTACCTGTCTCTATCAGGAGAGTGGAGGTTGGTGTGTGTGTACCTGTCTCTATCAGGAGAGTGGAGGTTGGTGTGTGTGAACATGTCTTTATCAGGAGAGTGGAAGTTGGTGTGTGTACCTGTCTCTATCAGGAGAGTGGAGGTTGGTGTGTGTACCTGTCTCTATCAGGAGAGTGGAGGTTAGTGTGTGTGTACCTGTCTCTATCAGGAGAGTGGAGGTTGGTGTGTGTGTACCTGTCTCTATCAGGAGAGTGGAGGTTGGTGTGTATGTTCCTCTCTTTATCAGGAGAGTGGAGGTTGGTGTGTGTACCTGTCTCTATCAGGAGAGTGGAGGTTGGTGTGTGTGCACCTGTCTCTATCAGGAGAGTGGAGGTTGGTGTGTGTGCACCTGTCTTTATCAGGAGAGTGGAAGTTGGTGTGTGTGTGTCTACCTGTCTTTATCAGGAGAGTGGAGGTTGGTGTGTGTGTGTCTACCTGTCTTTATCAGGAGAGTGGAGGTTGGTGTGTGTGTGTACCTGTCTTTATCAGGAGAGTGGAGGTTGGTGTGTGTGTGTACCTGTCTTTATCAGGAGAGTGGAGGTTGGTGTGTGTATCTGTCTTTATCAGGAGAGTGGAGGTTGGTGTGTATGTTCCTGTCTTTATCAGGAGAGTGGAGGTTGGTGTGTGTACCTGTCTCTATCAGGAGAGTGGAGGTTGGTGTGTGTGCACCTGTCTCTATCAGGAGAGTCGAGGTTGGTGTGTGTGTGTACCTGTCTTTATCAGGAGAGTGGAGGTTGGTGTGTGTATCTGTCTTTATCAGGAGAGTGGAGGTTGGTGTGTATGTTCCTGTCTTTATCAGGAGAGTGGAGGTTGGTGTGTGTACCTGTCTCTATCAGGAGAGTGGAGGTTGGTGTGTGTGCACCTGTCTCTATCAGGAGAGTGGAGGTTGGTGTGTGTGCACCTGTCTTTATCAGGAGAGTGGAAGTTGGTGTGTGTGTGTCTACCTGTCTTTATCAGGAGAGTGGAGGTTGGTGTGTGTGTGTCTACCTGTCTTTATCAGGAGAGTGGAGGTTGGTGTGTGTGTGTACCTGTCTTTATCAGGAGAGTGGAGGTTGGTGTGTGTGTGTACCTGTCTTTATCAGGAGAGTGGAGGTTGGTGTGTGTATCTGTCTTTATCAGGAGAGTGGAGGTTGGTGTGTGTACCTGTCTCTATCAGGAGAGTGGAGGTTGGTGTGTGTGCACCTGTCTCTATCAGGAGAGTGGAGGTTGGTGTGTGTGCACCTGTCTTTATCAGGAGAGTGGAAGTTGGTGTGTGTGTGTCTAACTGTCTTTATCAGGAGAGTGGAGGTTGGTGTGTGTGTGTCTACCTGTCTTTTTCAGGAGAGTGGAGGTTGGTGTGTGTATCTGTCTTTATCAGGAGAGTGGAGGTTGGTGTGTGTGTACCTGTCTCTATCAGGAGAGTGGAGGTTGGTGTGTGTACCTGTCTCTATCAGGAGAGTGGAGGTTGGTGTGTGTACCTGTCTTTATCAGGAGAGTGGAGGTTGGTGTGTGTGTACCTGTCTCTATCAGGAGAGTGGAGGTTAGTGTGTGTACCTGTCTCTATCAGGAGAGTGGAGGTTGGTGTGTGTGTACCTGTCTCTATCAGGAGAGTGGAGGTTGGTGTGTGTGTAGCTGTCTCTATCAGGAGAGTGGAGGTTGGTGTGTATGTACCTGTCTTTATCAGGAGAGTGGAGGTTGGTGTGTGTCTACCTGTCTTTATCAGGAGAGTGGAGGTTGGTGTGTGTCTACCTGTCTTTATCAGGAGAGTGGAGGTTGGTGTGTGTCTACCTGTCTTTATCAGGAGAGTGGAGGTTGGTGTGTGTACCTGTCTTTATCAGGACAGTGGAGGTTGGTGTGTGTACCTGTTTTTATCAGGAGAGTGGAGGTTGGTGTGTATGTACCTGTCTTTATCAGGAGAGTGGAGGTTGGTGTGTGTACCTGTCTCTATCAGGAGAGTGGAGGTTGGTGTGTGTACCTGTCTTTATCAGGACAGTGGAGGTTGGTGTGTGTACCTGTCTTTATCAGGAGAGTGGAGGTTGGTGTGTGTCTACCTGTCTTTATCAGGAGAGTGGAGGTTGGTGTGTGTACCTGTCTCTATCAGGAGAGTGGAGGTTGGTGTGTATATACCTGTCTCTATCAGGAGACTGGAGGTTGGTGTGTGTGTACCTGTCTCTATCAGGAGAGTGGAGGTTGGTGTGTATGTACCTGTCTTTATCAGGAGAGTGGAGGTTGGTGTGTGTCTACCTGTCTTTATCAGGAGAGTGGAGAATGGTGTGTGTCTACCTGTCTTTATCAGGAGAGTGGAGGTTGGTGTGTGTCTACCTGTCTTTATCAGGAGAGTGGAGGTTGGTGTGTGTGTACCTGTCTCTATCAGGAGAGTGGAGGTTGGTGTGTGTACCTGTCTCTATCAGGAGAGTGGAGGTTGGTGTGTGTACCTGTCTTTATCAGGAGAGTGGAGGTTGGTGTGTGTACCTGTCTCTAACAGGAGAGTGGAGGTTGGTGTGTGTGTACCTGTCTTTATCAGGACAGTGGAGGTTGGTGTGTGTACCTGTCTTTATCAGGAGAGTGGAGGTTGGTGTGTATGTACCTGTCTCTATCAGGAGAGTGGAGGTTGGTGTGTGTGCACCTGTCTTTATCAGGAGAGTGGAGGTTGGTGTGTGTGCACCTGTCTTTATCAGGAGAGTGGAGGTTGGTGTGTGTACCTGTCTCTATCAGGAGAGTGGAGGTTGGTGTGTATGTACCTGTCTCTATCAGGAGAGTGGAGGTTGGTGTGTGTGTACCTGTCTCTATCAGGAGAGTGGAGGTTGGTGTGTGTGAACATGTCTTTATCAGGAGAGTGGAAGTTGGTGTGTGTACCTGTCTCTATCAGGAGAGTGGAGGTTGGTGTGTGTACCTGTCTCTATCAGGAGAGTGGAGGTTAGTGTGTGTGTACCTGTCTCTATCAGGAGAGTGGAGGTTGGTGTGTGTGTGTACCTGTCTCTATCAGGAGAGTGGAGGTTGGTGTGTATGTTCCTGTCTTTATCAGGAGAGTGGAGGTTGGTGTGTGTACCTGTCTCTATCAGGAGAGTGGAGGTTGGTGTGTGTGCACCTGTCTCTATCAGGAGAGTGGAGGTTGGTGTGTGTGCACCTGTCTTTATCAGGAGAGTGGAAGTTGGTGTGTGTGTGTCTACCTGTCTTTATCAGGAGAGTGGAGGTTGGTGTGTGTGTGTCTACCTGTCTTTATCAGGAGAGTGGAGGTTGGTGTGTGTGTGTACCTGTCTTTATCAGGAGAGTGGAGGTTGGTGTGTGTGTGTACCTGTCTTTATCAGGAGAGTGGAGGTTGGTGTGTGTATCTGTCTTTATCAGGAGAGTGGAGGTTGGTGTGTGTACCTGTCTCTATCAGGAGAGTGGAGGTTGGTGTGTGTGCACCTGTCTCTATCAGGAGAGTGGAGGTTGGTGTGTGTGCACCTGTCTCTATCAGGAGAGTGGAGGTTGGTGTGTGTGCACCTGTCTTTATCAGGAGAGTGGAAGTTGGTGTGTGTGTGTCTAACTGTCTTTATCAGGAGAGTGGAGGTTGGTGTGTGTGTGTCTACCTGTCTTTTTCAGGAGAGTGGAGGTTGGTGTGTGTATCTGTCTTTATCAGGAGAGTGGAGGTTGGTGTGTGTGTACCTGTCTCTATCAGGAGAGTGGAGGTTGGTGTGTGTACCTGTCTCTATCAGGAGAGTGGAGGTTGGTGTGTGTACCTGTCTTTATCAGGAGAGTGGAGGTTGGTGTGTGTGTACCTGTCTCTATCAGGAGAGTGGAGATGGATGTGTGTACCTGTCTCTATCAGGAGAGTGGAGGTTAGTGTGTGTACCTGTCTCTATCAGGAGAGTGGAGGTTGGTGTGTGTGTACCTGTCTCTATCAGGAGAGTGGAGGTTGGTGTGTGTGTACCTGTCTCTATCAGGAGAGTGGAGGTTGGTGTGTATGTACCTGTCTTTATCAGGAGAGTGGAGGTTGGTGTGTGTCTACCTGTCTTTATCAGGAGAGTGGAGGTTGGTGTGTGTCTACCTGTCTTTATCAGGAGAGTGGAGGTTGGTGTGTGTCTACCTGTCTTTATCAGGAGAGTGGAGGTTGGTGTGTGTACCTGTCTTTATCAGGACAGTGGAGGTTGGTGTGTGTACCTGTCTTTATCAGGAGAGTGGAGGTTGGTGTGTATGTACCTGTCTTTATCAGGAGAGTGGAGGTTGGTGTGTGTACCTGTCTCTATCAGGAGAGTGGAGGTTGGTGTGTGTACCTGTCTTTATCAGGACAGTGGAGGTTGGTGTGTGTACCTGTCTTTATCAGGAGAGTGGAGGTTGGTGTGTGTCTACCTGTCTTTATCAGGAGAGTGGAGGTTGGTGTGTGTACCTGTCTCTATCAGGAGAGTGGAGGTTGGTGTGTATATACCTGTCTCTATCAGGAGACTGGAGGTTGGTGTGTGTGTACCTGTCTCTATCAGGAGAGTGGAGGTTGGTGTGTATGTACCTGTCTTTATCAGGAGAGTGGAGGTTGGTGTGTGTCTACCTGTCTTTATCAGGAGAGTGGAGAATGGTGTGTGTCTACCTGTCTTTATCAGGAGAGTGGAGGTTGGTGTGTGTCTACCTGTCTTTATCAGGAGAGTGGAGGTTGGTGTGTGTGTACCTGTCTCTATCAGGAGAGTGGAGGTTGGTGTGTGTACCTGTCTCTATCAGGAGAGTGGAGGTTGGTGTGTGTACCTGTCTTTATCAGGAGAGTGGAGGTTGGTGTGTGTACCTGTCTCTAACAGGAGAGTGGAGGTTGGTGTGTGTGTACCTGTCTTTATCAGGACAGTGGAGGTTGGTGTGTGTACCTGTCTTTATCAGGAGAGTGGAGGTTGGTGTGTATGTACCTGTCTCTATCAGGAGAGTGGAGGTTGGTGTGTGTGCACCTGTCTTTATCAGGAGAGTGGAGGTTGGTGTGTGTGCACCTGTCTTTATCAGGAGAGTGGAGGTTGGTGTGTGTACCTGTCTCTATCAGGAGAGTGGAGGTTGGTGTGTATGTACCTGTCTCTATCAGGAGAGTGGAGGTTGGTGTGTGTGTACCTGTCTCTATCAGGAGAGTGGAGGTTGGTGTGTGTGAACATGTCTTTATCAGGAGAGTGGAAGTTGGTGTGTGTACCTGTCTCTATCAGGAGAGTGGAGGTTGGTGTGTGTACCTGTCTCTATCAGGAGAGTGGAGGTTAGTGTGTGTGTACCTGTCTCTATCAGGAGAGTGGAGGTTGGTGTGTGTGTGTACCTGTCTCTATCAGGAGAGTGGAGGTTGGTGTGTATGTTCCTGTCTTTATCAGGAGAGTGGAGGTTGGTGTGTGTACCTGTCTCTATCAGGAGAGTGGAGGTTGGTGTGTGTGCACCTGTCTCTATCAGGAGAGTGGAGGTTGGTGTGTGTGCACCTGTCTTTATCAGGAGAGTGGAAGTTGGTGTGTGTGTGTCTACCTGTCTTTATCAGGAGAGTGGAGGTTGGTGTGTGTGTGTCTACCTGTCTTTATCAGGAGAGTGGAGGTTGGTGTGTGTGTGTACCTGTCTTTATCAGGAGAGTGGAGGTTGGTGTGTGTGTGTACCTGTCTTTATCAGGAGAGTGGAGGTTGGTGTGTGTATCTGTCTTTATCAGGAGAGTGGAGGTTGGTGTGTGTACCTGTCTCTATCAGGAGAGTGGAGGTTGGTGTGTGTGCACCTGTCTCTATCAGGAGAGTGGAGGTTGGTGTGTGTACCTGTCTCTATCAGGAGAGTGGAGGTTGGTGTGTGTACCTGTCTTTATCAGGAGAGTGGAGGTTGGTGTGTCTACCTGTCTCTAACAGGAGAGTGGAGGTTGGTGTGTGTGTACCTGTCTTTATCAGGACAGTGGAGGTTGGTGTGTGTACCTGTCTTTATCAGGAGAGTGGAGGTTGGTGTGTATGTACCTGTCTTTATCAGGAGAGTGGAGGTTGGTGTGTATGTACCTGTCTCTTTCAGGAGAGTGGAGGTTGGTGTGTGTGCACCTGTCTTTATCAGGAGAGTGGAGGTTGGTGTGTGTGCACCTGTCTTTATCAGGAGAGTGGAGGTTGGTGTGTGTACCTGTCTCTATCAGGAGAGTGGAGGTTGGTGTGTATGTACCTGTCTCTATCAGGAGAGTGGAGGTTGGTGTGTGTGTACCTGTCTCTATCAGGAGAGTGGAGATGGATGTGTGTACCTGTCTCTATCAGGAGAGTGGAGGTTAGTGTGTGTACCTGTCTCTATCAGGAGAGTGGAGGTTGGTGTGTGTGTACCTGTCTCTATCAGGAGAGTGGAGGTTGGTGTGTGTGTACCTGTCTCTATCAGGAGAGTGGAGGTTGGTGTGTATGTACCTGTCTTTATCAGGAGAGTGGAGGTTGGTGTGTGTCTACCTGTCTTTATCAGGAGAGTGGAGGTTGGTGTGTGTCTACCTGTCTTTATCAGGAGAGTGGAGGTTGGTGTGTGTCTACCTGTCTTTATCAGGAGAGTGGAGGTTGGTGTGTGTACCTGTCTTTATCAGGACAGTGGAGGTTGGTGTGTGTACCTGTCTTTATCAGGAGAGTGGAGGTTGGTGTGTATGTACCTGTCTTTATCAGGAGAGTGGAGGTTGGTGTGTGTACCTGTCTCTATCAGGAGAGTGGAGGTTGGTGTGTATGTACCTGTCTTTATCAGGAGAGTGGAGGTTGGTGTGTGTCTACCTGTCTTTATCAGGAGAGTGGAGGTTGGTGTGTGTCTACCTGTCTTTATCAGGAGAGTGGAGGTTGGTGTGTGTACCTGTCTCTATCAGGAGAGTGGAGGTTGGTGTGTATATACCTGTCTCTATCAGGAGACTGGAGGTTGGTGTGTGTGTACCTGTCTCTATCAGGAGAGTGGAGGTTGGTGTGTATGTACCTGTCTTTATCAGGAGAGTGGAGGTTGGTGTGTGTCTACCTGTCTTTATCAGGAGAGTGGAGAATGGTGTGTGTCTACCTGTCTTTATCAGGAGAGTGGAGGTTGGTGTGTGTCTACCTGTCTTTATCAGGAGAGTGGAGGTTGGTGTGTGTGTACCTGTCTCTATCAGGAGAGTGGAGGTTGGTGTGTGTACCTGTCTCTATCAGGAGAGTGGAGGTTGGTGTGTGTACCTGTCTTTATCAGGAGAGTGGAGGTTGGTGTGTGTACCTGTCTCTATCAGGAGAGTGGAAGTTGGTGTGTGTACCTGTCTCTATCAGGAGAGTGGAGGTTGGTGTGTGTACCTGTCTCTATCAGGAGAGTGGAGGTTAGTGTGTGTGTACCTGTCTCTATCAGGAGAGTGGAGGTTGGTGTGTGTGCACCTGTCTCTATCAGGAGAGTGGAGGTTGGTGTGTATGTTCCTGTCTTTATCAGGAGAGTGGAGGTTGGTGTGTGTACCTGTCTCTATCAGGAGAGTGGAGGTTGGTGTGTGTGCACCTGTCTTTATCAGGAGAGTGGAAGTTGGTGTGTGTGTGTCTACCTGTCTTTATCAGGAGAGTGGAGGTTGGTGTGTGTGTGTCTACCTGTCTTTATCAGGAGAGTGGAGGTTGGTGTGTGTGTGTACCTGTCTTTATCAGGAGAGTGGAGGTTGGTGTGTGTGTGTACCTGTCTTTATCAGGAGAGTGGAGGTTGGTGTGTGTATCTGTCTTTATCAGGAGAGTGGAGGTTGGTGTGTGTACCTGTCTCTATCAGGAGAGTGGAGGTTGGTGTGTCTGCACCTGTCTCTATCAGGAGAGTGGAGGTTGGTGTGTGTGCACCTGTCTTTATCAGGAGAGTGGAAGTTGGTGTGTGTGTGTCTAACTGTCTTTATCAGGAGAGTGGAGGTTGGTGTGTGTGCACCTGTCTTTATCAGGAGAGTGGAAGTTGGTGTGTGTGTGTCTAACTGTCTTTATCAGGAGAGTGGAGGTTGGTGTGTGTGTGTCTACCTGTCTTTATCAGGAGAGTGGAGGTTGGTGTGTGTATCTGTCTTTATCAGGAGAGTGGAGGTTGGTGTGTGTGTACCTGTCTCTATCAGGAGAGTGGAGGTTGGTGTGTGTACCTGTCTCTATCAGGAGAGTGGAGGTTGGTGTGTGTACCTGTCTTTATCAGGAGAGTGGAGGTTGGTGTGTCTACCTGTCTCTAACAGGAGAGTGGAGGTTGGTGTGTGTGTACCTGTCTTTATCAGGACAGTGGAGGTTGGTGTGTGTACCTGTCTTTATCAGGAGAGTGGAGGATGGTGTGTATGTACCTGTCTTTATCAGGAGAGTGGAGGTTGGTGTGTATGTACCTGTCTCTATCAGGAGAGTGGAGGTTGGTGTGTGTGCACCTGTCTTTATCAGGAGAGTGGAGGTTGGTGTGTGTGCACCTGTCTTTATCAGGAGAGTGGAGGTTGGTGTGTGTACCTGTCTCTATCAGGAGAGTGGAGGTTGGTGTGTATGTACCTGTCTCTATCAGGAGAGTGGAGGTTGGTGTGTGTGTACCTGTCTCTATCAGGAGAGTGGAGATGGATGTGTGTACCTGTCTCTATCAGGAGAGTGGAGGTTAGTGTGTGTACCTGTCTCTATCAGGAGAGTGGAGGTTGGTGTGTGTGTACCTGTCTCTATCAGGAGAGTGGAGGTTGGTGTGTGTGTACCTGTCTCTATCAGGAGAGTGGAGGTTGGTGTGTATGTACCTGTCTTTATCAGGAGAGTGGAGGTTGGTGTGTGTCTACCTGTCTTTATCAGGAGAGTGGAGGTTGGTGTGTGTCTACCTGTCTTTATCAGGAGAGTGGAGGTTGGTGTGTGTCTACCTGTCTTTATCAGGAGAGTGGAGGTTGGTGTGTGTACCTGTCTTTATCAGGACAGTGGAGGTTGGTGTGTGTACCTGTCTTTATCAGGAGAGTGGAGGTTGGTGTGTATGTACCTGTCTTTATCAGGAGAGTGGAGGTTGGTGTGTGTACCTGTCTCTATCAGGAGAGTGGAGGTTGGTGTGTATGTACCTGTCTTTATCAGGAGAGTGGAGGTTGGTGTGTGTCTACCTGTCTTTATCAGGAGAGTGGAGGTTGGTGTGTGTCTACCTGTCTTTATCAGGAGAGTGGAGGTTGGTGTGTGTACCTGTCTCTATCAGGAGAGTGGAGGTTGGTGTGTATATACCTGTCTCTATCAGGAGACTGGAGGTTGGTGTGTGTGTACCTGTCTCTATCAGGAGAGTGGAGGTTGGTGTGTATGTACCTGTCTTTATCAGGAGAGTGGAGGTTGGTGTGTGTCTACCTGTCTTTATCAGGAGAGTGGAGAATGGTGTGTGTCTACCTGTCTTTATCAGGAGAGTGGAGGTTGGTGTGTGTCTACCTGTCTTTATCAGGAGAGTGGAGGTTGGTGTGTGTGTACCTGTCTCTATCAGGAGAGTGGAGGTTGGTGTGTGTACCTGTCTCTATCAGGAGAGTGGAGGTTGGTGTGTGTACCTGTCTTTATCAGGAGAGTGGAGGTTGGTGTGTATGTACCTGTCTTTATCAGGAGAGTGGAGGTTGGTGTGTGTCTACTTGTCTTTATCAGGAGAGTGGAGGTTGGTGTGTGTGTACCTGTCTCTATCAGGAGAGTGGAGGTTGGTGTGTGTACCTGTCTCTATCAGGAGAGTGGAGGTTGGTGTGTGTACCTGTCTTTATCAGGAGAGTGGAGGTTGGTGTGTGTACCTGTCTCTATCAGGAGAGTGGAAGTTGGTGTGTGTACCTGTCTCTATCAGTAGAGTGGAGGTTGGTGTGTGTACCTGTCTCTATCAGGAGAGTGGAGGTTAGTGTGTGTGTACCTGTCTCTATCAGGAGAGTGGAGGTTGGTGTGTGTGTACCTGTCTCTATCAGGAGAGTGGAGGTTGGTGTGTATGTTCCTGTCTTTATCAGGAGAGTGGAGGTTGGTGTGTGTACCTGTCTCTATCAGGAGAGTGGAGGTTGGTGTGTGTGCACCTGTCTCTATCAGGAGAGTGGAGGTTGGTGTGTGTGCACCTGTCTTTATCAGGAGAGTGGAAGTTGGTGTGTGTGTGTCTACCTGTCTTTATCAGGAGAGTGGAGGTTGGTGTGTGTGTGTCTACCTGTCTTTATCAGGAGAGTGGAGGTTGGTGTGTGTGTGTACCTGTCTTTATCAGGAGAGTGGAGGTTGGTGTGTGTGTGTACCTGTCTTTATCAGGAGAGTGGAGGTTGGTGTGTGTATCTGTCTTTATCAGGAGAGTGGAGGTTGGTGTGTGTACCTGTCTCTATCAGGAGAGTGGAGGTTGGTGTGTGTACCTGTCTTTATCAGGAGAGTGGAGGTTGGTGTGTGTACCTGTCACTATCAGGAGAGTGGAAGTTGGTGTGTGTACCTGTCTCTATCAGGAGAGTGGAGGTTGGTGTGTGTACCTGTCTCTATCAGGAGAGTGGAGGTTAGTGTGTGTGTACCTGTCTCTATCAGGAGAGTGGAGGTTGGTGTGTGTGTACCTGTCTCTATCAGGAGAGTGGAGGTTGGTGTGTATGTTCCTGTCTTTATCAGGAGAGTGGAGGTTGGTGTGTGTACCTGTCTCTATCAGGAGAGTGGAGGTTGGTGTGTGTGCACCTGTCTCTATCAGGAGAGTGGAGGTTGGTGTGTGTGCACCTGTCTTTATCAGGAGAGTGGAAGTTGGTGTGTGTGTGTCTACCTGTCTTTATCAGGAGAGTGGAGGTTGGTGTGTGTGTGTCTACCTGTCTTTATCAGGAGAGTGGAGGTTGGTGTGTGTGTGTACCTGTCTTTATCAGGAGAGTGGAGGTTGGTGTGTGTGTGTACCTGTCTTTATCAGGAGAGTGGAGGTTGGTGTGTGTATCTGTCTTTATCAGGAGAGTGGAGGTTGGTGTGTGTACCTGTCTCTATCAGGAGAGTGGAGGTTGGTGTGTCTGCACCTGTCTCTATCAGGAGAGTGGAGGTTGGTGTGTGTGCACCTGTCTTTATCAGGAGAGTGGAAGTTGGTGTGTGTGTGTCTAACTGTCTTTATCAGGAGAGTGGAGGTTGGTGTGTGTGTGTCTACCTGTCTTTATCAGGAGAGTGGAGGTTGGTGTGTGTATCTGTCTTTATCAGGAGAGTGGAGGTTGGTGTGTGTGTACCTGTCTCTATCAGGAGAGTGGAGGTTGGTGTGTGTACCTGTCTCTATCAGGAGAGTGGAGGTTGGTGTGTGTACCTGTCTTTATCAGGAGAGTGGAGGTTGGTGTGTCTACCTGTCTCTAACAGGAGAGTGGAGGTTGGTGTGTGTGTACCTGTCTTTATCAGGAGAGTGGAGGTTGGTGTGTGTCTACCTGTCTTTATCAGGAGAGTGGAGGTTGGTGTGTGTACCTGTCTCTATCAGGAGAGTGGAGGTTGGTGTGTATATACCTGTCTCTATCAGGAGACTGGAGGTTGGTGTGTGTGTACCTGTCTCTATCAGGAGAGTGGAGGTTGGTGTGTATGTACCTGTCTTTATCAGGAGAGTGGAGGTTGGTGTGTGTCTACCTGTCTTTATCAGGAGAGTGGAGAATGGTGTGTGTCTACCTGTCTTTATCAGGAGAGTGGAGGTTGGTGTGTGTCTACCTGTCTTTATCAGGAGAGTGGAGGTTGGTGTGTGTGTACCTGTCTCTATCAGGAGAGTGGAGGTTGGTGTGTGTACCTGTCTCTATCAGGAGAGTGGAGGTTGGTGTGTGTACCTGTCTTTATCAGGAGAGTGGAGGTTGGTGTGTATGTACCTGTCTTTATCAGGAGAGTGGAGGTTGGTGTGTGTCTACTTGTCTTTATCAGGAGAGTGGAGGTTGGTGTGTGTGTACCTGTCTCTATCAGGAGAGTGGAGGTTGGTGTGTGTACCTGTCTCTATCAGGAGAGTGGAGGTTGGTGTGTGTACCTGTCTTTATCAGGAGAGTGGAGGTTGGTGTGTGTACCTGTCTCTATCAGGAGAGTGGAGGTTGGTGTGTGTACCTGTCTCTATCAGGAGAGTGGAGGTTGGTGTGTGTACCTGTCTCTATCAGGAGAGTGGAGGTTAGTGTGTGTGTACCTGTCTCTATCAGGAGAGTGGAGGTTGGTGTGTGTGTACCTGTCTTTATCAGGAGAGTGGAGGTTGGTGTGTGTACCTGTCTCTATCAGGAGAGTGGAGGTTGGTGTGTATATACCTGTCTCTATCAGGAGACTGGAGGTTGGTGTGTGTGTACCTGTCTCTATCAGGAGAGTGGAGGTTGGTGTGTATGTACCTGTCTTTATCAGGAGAGTGGAGGTTGGTGTGTGTCTACCTGTCTTTATCAGGAGAGTGGAGAATGGTGTGTGTCTACCTGTCTTTATCAGGAGAGTGGAGGTTGGTGTGTGTCTACCTGTCTTTATCAGGAGAGTGGAGGTTGGTGTGTGTGTACCTGTCTCTATCAGGAGAGTGGAGGTTGGTGTGTGTACCTGTCTCTATCAGGAGAGTGGAGGTTGGTGTGTGTACCTGTCTTTATCAGGAGAGTGGAGGTTGGTGTGTATGTACCTGTCTTTATCAGGAGAGTGGAGGTTGGTGTGTGTCTACTTGTCTTTATCAGGAGAGTGGAGGTTGGTGTGTGTGTACCTGTCTCTATCAGGAGAGTGGAGGTTGGTGTGTGTACCTGTCTCTATCAGGAGAGTGGAGGTTGGTGTGTGTACCTGTCTTTATCAGGAGAGTGGAGGTTGGTGTGTGTACCTGTCTCTATCAGGAGAGTGGAGGTTGGTGTGTGTACCTGTCTCTATCAGGAGAGTGGAGGTTGGTGTGTGTACCTGTCTCTATCAGGAGAGTGGAGGTTAGTGTGTGTGTACCTGTCTCTATCAGGAGAGTGGAGGTTGGTGTGTGTGTACCTGTCTCTATCAGGAGAGTGGAGGTTGGTGTGTATGTTCCTGTCTTTATCAGGAGAGTGGAGGTTGGTGTGTGTACCTGTCTCTATCAGGAGAGTGGAGGTTGGTGTGTGTGCACCTGTCTCTATCAGGAGAGTGGAGGTTGGTCTGTGTGCACCTGTCTTTATCAGGAGAGTGGAAGTTGGTGTGTGTGTGTCTACCTGTCTTTATCAGGAGAGTGGAGGTTGGTGTGTGTGTGTCTACCTGTCTTTATCAGGAGAGTGGAGGTTGGTGTGTGTGTGTACCTGTCTTTATCAGGAGAGTGGAGGTTGGTGTGTGTGTGTACCTGTCTTTATCAGGAGAGTGGAGGTTGGTGTGTGTATCTGTCTTTATCAGGAGAGTGGAGGTTGGTGTGTGTACCTGTCTCTATCAGGAGAGTGGAGGTTGGTGTGTGTGCACCTGTCTCTATCAGGAGAGTGGAGGTTGGTGTGTGTGCACCTGTCTTTATCAGGAGAGTGGAAGTTGGTGTGTGTGTGTCTAACTGTCTTTATCAGGAGAGTGGAGGTTGGTGTGTGTGTGTCTACCTGTCTTTATCAGGAGAGTGGAGGTTGGTGTGTGTATCTGTCTTTATCAGGAGAGTGGAGGTTGGTGTGTGTGTGTACCTGTCTCTATCAGGAGAGTGGAGGTTGGTGTGTGTACCTGTCTCTATCAGGAGAGTGGAGGTTGGTGTGTGTACCTGTCTTTATCAGGAGAGTGGAGGTTGGTGTGTCTACCTGTCTCTAACAGGAGAGTGGAGGTTGGTGTGTGTGTACCTGTCTTTATCAGGACAGTGGAGGTTGGTGTGTGTACCTGTCTTTATCAGGAGAGTGGAGGTTGGTGTGTATGTACCTGTCTTTATCAGGAGAGTGGAGGTTGGTGTGTATGTACCTGTCTCTATCAGGAGAGTGGAGGTTGGTGTGTGTGCACCTGTCTTTATCAGGAGAGTGGAGGTTGGTGTGTGTGCACCTGTCTTTATCAGGAGAGTGGAGGTTGGTGTGTGTACCTGTCTCTATCAGGAGAGTGGAGGTTGGTGTGTATGTACCTGTCTCTATCAGGAGAGTGGAGGTTGGTGTGTGTGTACCTGTCTCTATCAGGAGAGTGGAGATGGATGTGTGTACCTGTCTCTATCAGGAGAGTGGAGGTTAGTGTGTGTACCTGTCTCTAACAGGAGAGTGGAGGTTGGTGTGTGTGTACCTGTCTCTATCAGGAGAGTGGAGGTTGGTGTGTGTGTACCTGTCTCTATCAGGAGAGTGGAGGTTGGTGTGTATGTACCTGTCTTTATCAGGAGAGTGGAGGTTGGTGTGTGTCTACCTGTCTTTATCAGGAGAGTGGAGGTTGGTGTGTGTCTACCTGTCTTTATCAGGAGAGTGGAGGTTGGTGTGTGTCTACCTGTCTTTATCAGGAGAGTGGAGGTTGGTGTGTGTACCTGTCTTTATCAGGACAGTGGAGGTTGGTGTGTGTACCTGTCTTTATCAGGAGAGTGGAGGTTGGTGTGTATGTACCTGTCTTTATCAGGAGAGTGGAGGTTGGTGTGTGTACCTGTCTCTATCAGGAGAGTGGAGGTTGGTGTGTATGTACCTGTCTTTATCAGGAGAGTGGAGGTTGGTGTGTGTCTACCTGTCTTTATCAGGAGAGTGGAGGTTGGTGTGTGTCTACCTGTCTTTATCAGGAGAGTGGAGGTTGGTGTGTGTACCTGTCTCTATCAGGAGAGTGGAGGTTGGTGTGTATATACCTGTCTCTATCAGGAGACTGGAGGTTGGTGTGTGTGTACCTGTCTCTATCAGGAGAGTGGAGGTTGGTGTGTATGTACCTGTCTTTATCAGGAGAGTGGAGGTTGGTGTGTGTCTACCTGTCTTTATCAGGAGAGTGGAGAATGGTGTGTGTCTACCTGTCTTTATCAGGAGAGTGGAGGTTGGTGTGTGTCTACCTGTCTTTATCAGGAGAGTGGAGGTTGGTGTGTGTGTACCTGTCTCTATCAGGAGAGTGGAGGTTGGTGTGTGTACCTGTCTCTATCAGGAGAGTGGAGGTTGGTGTGTGTACCTGTCTTTATCAGGAGAGTGGAGGTTGGTGTGTGTACCTGTCTCTAACAGGAGAGTGGAGGTTGGTGTGTGTGTACCTGTCTTTATCAGGACAGTGGAGATTGGTGTGTGTACCTGTCTTTATCAGGAGAGTGGAGGTTGGTGTGTATGTACCTGTCTCTATCAGGAGAGTGGAGGTTGGTGTGTGTGCACCTGTCTTTATCAGGAGAGTGGAGGTTGGTGTGTGTGCACCTGTCTTTATCAGGAGAGTGGAGGTTGGTGTGTGTACCTGTCTCTATCAGGAGAGTGGAGGTTGGTGTGTATGTACCTGTCTCTATCAGGAGAGTGGAGGTTGGTGTGTGTGTACCTGTCTCTATCAGGAGAGTGGAGGTTGGTGTGTGTGAACATGTCTTTATCAGGAGAGTGGAAGTTGGTGTGTGTACCTGTCTCTATCAGGAGAGTGCAGGAAGGTGTGTGTACCTGTCTCTATCAGGAGAGTGGAGGTTGGTGTGTGTGTACCTGTCTCTATCAGGAGAGTGGAGGTTGGTGTGTGTGTACCTGTCTCTATCAGGAGAGTGGAGGTTGGTGTGTATGTTCCTGTCTTTATCAGGAGAGTGGAGGTTGGTGTGTGTACCTGTCTCTATCAGGAGAGTGGAGGTTGGTGTGTGTGCACCTGTCTCTATCAGGAGAGTGGAGGTTGGTGTGTATGTACCTGTCTTTATCAGGAGAGTGGAGGTTGGTGTGTGTCTACCTGTCTTTATCAGGAGAGTGGAGGTTGGTGTGTGTCTACCTGTCTTTATCAGGAGAGTGGAGGTTGGTGTGTGTACCTGTCTCTATCAGGAGAGTGGAGGTTGGTGTGTATATACCTGTCTCTATCAGGAGACTGGAGGTTGGTGTGTGTGTACCTGTCTCTATCAGGAGAGTGGAGGTTGGTGTGTATGTACCTGTCTTTATCAGGAGAGTGGAGGTTGGTGTGTGTCTACCTGTCTTTATCAGGAGAGTGGAGAATGGTGTGTGTCTACCTGTCTTTATCAGGAGAGTGGAGGTTGGTGTGTGTCTACCTGTCTTTATCAGGAGAGTGGAGGTTGGTGTGTGTGTACCTGTCTCTATCAGGAGAGTGGAGGTTGGTGTGTGTACCTGTCTCTATCAGGAGAGTGGAGGTTGGTGTGTGTACCTGTCTTTATCAGGAGAGTGGAGGTTGGTGTGTGTACCTGTCTCTAACAGGAGAGTGGAGGTTGGTGTGTGTGTACCTGTCTTTATCAGGACAGTGGAGATTGGTGTGTGTACCTGTCTTTATCAGGAGAGTGGAGGTTGGTGTGTATGTACCTGTCTCTATCAGGAGAGTGGAGGTTGGTGTGTGTGCACCTGTCTTTATCAGGAGAGTGGAGGTTGGTGTGTGTGCACCTGTCTTTATCAGGAGAGTGGAGGTTGGTGTGTGTACCTGTCTCTATCAGGAGAGTGGAGGTTGGTGTGTATGTACCTGTCTCTATCAGGAGAGTGGAGGTTGGTGTGTGTGTACCTGTCTCTATCAGGAGAGTGGAGGTTGGTGTGTGTGAACATGTCTTTATCAGGAGAGTGGAAGTTGGTGTGTGTACCTGTCTCTATCAGGAGAGTGGAGGTTGGTGTGTGTACCTGTCTCTATCAGGAGAGTGGAGGTTGGTGTGTGTGTACCTGTCTCTATCAGGAGAGTGGAGGTTGGTGTGTGTGTACCTGTCTCTATCAGGAGAGTGGAGGTTGGTGTGTATGTTCCTGTCTTTATCAGGAGAGTGGAGGTTGGTGTGTGTACCTGTCTCTATCAGGAGAGTGGAGGTTGGTGTGTGTGCACCTGTCTCTATCAGGAGAGTGGAGGTTGGTGTGTGTGCACCTGTCTTTATCAGGAGAGTGGAAGTTGGTGTGTGTGTGTCTACCTGTCTTTATCAGGAGAGTGGAGGTTGGTGTGTGTGTGTACCTGTCTTTATCAGGAGAGTGGAGGTTGGTGTGTGTGTACCTGTCTTTATCAGGAGAGTGGAGGTTGGTGTGTGTATCTGTCTTTATCAGGAGAGTGGAGGTTGGTGTGTGTACCTGTCTCTATCAGGAGAGTGGAGGTTGGTGTGTCTGCACCTGTCTCTATCAGGAGAGTGGAGGTTGGTGTGTGTGCACCTGTCTTTATCAGGAGAGTGGAAGTTGGTGTGTGTGTGTCTAACTGTCTTTATCAGGAGAGTGGAGGTTGGTGTGTGTGTGTCTACCTGTCTTTATCAGGAGAGTGGAGGTTGGTGTGTGTATCTGTCTTTATCAGGAGAGTGGAGGTTGGTGTGTGTGTACCTGTCTCTATCAGGAGAGTGGAGGTTGGTGTGTGTACCTGTCTCTATCAGGAGAGTGGAGGTTGGTGTGTGTACCTGTCTTTATCAGGAGAGTGGAGGTTGGTGTGTCTACCTGTCTCTAACAGGAGAGTGGAGGTTGGTGTGTGTGTACCTGTCTTTATCAGGAGAGTGGAGGTTGGTGTGTGTCTACCTGTCTTTATCAGGAGAGTGGAGGTTGGTGTGTGTACCTGTCTCTATCAGGAGAGTGGAGGTTGGTGTGTATATACCTGTCTCTATCAGGAGACTGGAGGTTGGTGTGTGTGTACCTGTCTCTATCAGGAGAGTGGAGGTTGGTGTGTATGTACCTGTCTTTATCAGGAGAGTGGAGGTTGGTGTGTGTCTACCTGTCTTTATCAGGAGAGTGGAGAATGGTGTGTGTCTACCTGTCTTTATCAGGAGAGTGGAGGTTGGTGTGTGTCTACCTGTCTTTATCAGGAGAGTGGAGGTTGGTGTGTGTGTACCTGTCTCTATCAGGAGAGTGGAGGTTGGTGTGTGTACCTGTCTCTATCAGGAGAGTGGAGGTTGGTGTGTGTACCTGTCTTTATCAGGAGAGTGGAGGTTGGTGTGTATGTACCTGTCTTTATCAGGAGAGTGGAGGATGGTGTGTGTCTACTTGTCTTTATCAGGAGAGTGGAGGTTGGTGTGTGTGTACCTGTCTCTATCAGGAGAGTGGAGGTTGGTGTGTGTACCTGTCTCTATCAGGAGAGTGGAGGTTGGTGTGTGTACCTGTCTTTATCAGGAGAGTGGAGGTTGGTGTGTGTACCTGTCTCTATCAGGAGAGTGGAGGTTGGTGTGTGTACCTGTCTCTATCAGGAGAGTGGAGGTTGGTGTGTGTACCTGTCTCTATCAGGAGAGTGGAGGTTAGTGTGTGTGTACCTGTCTCTATCAGGAGAGTGGAGGTTGGTGTGTGTGTACCTGTCTTTATCAGGAGAGTGGAGGTTGGTGTGTGTACCTGTCTCTATCAGGAGAGTGGAGGTTGGTGTGTATATACCTGTCTCTATCAGGAGACTGGAGGTTGGTGTGTGTGTACCTGTCTCTATCAGGAGAGTGGAGGTTGGTGTGTATGTACCTGTCTTTATCAGGAGAGTGGAGGTTGGTGTGTGTCTACCTGTCTTTATCAGGAGAGTGGAGAATGGTGTGTGTCTACCTGTCTTTATCAGGAGAGTGGAGGTTGGTGTGTGTCTACCTGTCTTTATCAGGAGAGTGGAGGTTGGTGTGTGTGTACCTGTCTCTATCAGGAGAGTGGAGGTTGGTGTGTGTACCTGTCTCTATCAGGAGAGTGGAGGTTGGTGTGTGTACCTGTCTTTATCAGGAGAGTGGAGGTTGGTGTGTATGTACCTGTCTTTATCAGGAGAGTGGAGGTTGGTGTGTGTCTACTTGTCTTTATCAGGAGAGTGGAGGTTGGTGTGTGTGTACCTGTCTCTATCAGGAGAGTGGAGGTTGGTGTGTGTACCTGTCTCTATCAGGAGAGTGGAGGTTGGTGTGTGTACCTGTCTTTATCAGGAGAGTGGAGGTTGGTGTGTGTACCTGTCTCTATCAGGAGAGTGGAGGTTGGTGTGTGTACCTGTCTCTATCAGGAGAGTGGAGGTTGGTGTGTGTACCTGTCTCTATCAGGAGAGTGGAGGTTAGTGTGTGTGTACCTGTCTCTATCAGGAGAGTGGAGGTTGGTGTGTGTGTACCTGTCTCTATCAGGAGAGTGGAGGTTGGTGTGTATGTTCCTGTCTTTATCAGGAGAGTGGAGGTTGGTGTGTGTACCTGTCTCTATCAGGAGAGTGGAGGTTGGTGTGTGTGCACCTGTCTCTATCAGGAGAGTGGAGGTTGGTCTGTGTGCACCTGTCTTTATCAGGAGAGTGGAAGTTGGTGTGTGTGTGTCTACCTGTCTTTATCAGGAGAGTGGAGGTTGGTGTGTGTGTGTCTACCTGTCTTTATCAGGAGAGTGGAGGTTGGTGTGTGTGTGTACCTGTCTTTATCAGGAGAGTGGAGGTTGGTGTGTGTGTGTACCTGTCTTTATCAGGAGAGTGGAGGTTGGTGTGTGTATCTGTCTTTATCAGGAGAGTGGAGGTTGGTGTGTGTACCTGTCTCTATCAGGAGAGTGGAGGTTGGTGTGTGTGCACCTGTCTCTATCAGGAGAGTGGAGGTTGGTGTGTGTGCACCTGTCTTTATCAGGAGAGTGGAAGTTGGTGTGTGTGTGTCTAACTGTCTTTATCAGGAGAGTGGAGGTTGGTGTGTGTGTGTCTACCTGTCTTTATCAGGAGAGTGGAGGTTGGTGTGTGTATCTGTCTTTATCAGGAGAGTGGAGGTTGGTGTGTGTGTACCTGTCTCTATCAGGAGAGTGGAGGTTGGTGTGTGTACCTGTCTCTATCAGGAGAGTGGAGGTTGGTGTGTGTACCTGTCTTTATCAGGAGAGTGGAGGTTGGTGTGTCTACCTGTCTCTAACAGGAGAGTGGAGGTTGGTGTGTGTGTACCTGTCTTTATCAGGACAGTGGAGGTTGGTGTGTGTACCTGTCTTTATCAGGAGAGTGGAGGTTGGTGTGTATGTACCTGTCTTTATCAGGAGAGTGGAGGTTGGTGTGTATGTACCTGTCTCTATCAGGAGAGTGGAGGTTGGTGTGTGTGCACCTGTCTTTATCAGGAGAGTGGAGGTTGGTGTGTGTGCACCTGTCTTTATCAGGAGAGTGGAGGTTGGTGTGTGTACCTGTCTCTATCAGGAGAGTGGAGGTTGGTGTGTGTGTACCTGTCTCTATCAGGAGAGTGGAGATGGATGTGTGTACCTGTCTCTATCAGGAGAGTGGAGGTTAGTGTGTGTACCTGTCTCTAACAGGAGAGTGGAGGTTGGTGTGTGTGTACCTGTCTCTATCAGGAGAGTGGAGGTTGGTGTGTGTGTACCTGTCTCTATCAGGAGAGTGGAGGTTGGTGTGTATGTACCTGTCTTTATCAGGAGAGTGGAGGTTGGTGTGTGTCTACCTGTCTTTATCAGGAGAGTGGAGGTTGGTGTGTGTCTACCTGTCTTTATCAGGAGAGTGGAGGTTGGTGTGTGTCTACCTGTCTTTATCAGGAGAGTGGAGGTTGGTGTGTGTACCTGTCTTTATCAGGACAGTGGAGGTTGGTGTGTGTACCTGTCTTTATCAGGAGAGTGGAGGTTGGTGTGTATGTACCTGTCTTTATCAGGAGAGTGGAGGTTGGTGTGTGTACCTGTCTCTATCAGGAGAGTGGAGGTTGGTGTGTATGTACCTGTCTTTATCAGGAGAGTGGAGGTTGGTGTGTGTCTACCTGTCTTTATCAGGAGAGTGGAGGTTGGTGTGTGTCTACCTGTCTTTATCAGGAGAGTGGAGGTTGGTGTGTGTACCTGTCTCTATCAGGAGAGTGGAGGTTGGTGTGTATATACCTGTCTCTATCAGGAGACTGGAGGTTGGTGTGTGTGTACCTGTCTCTATCAGGAGAGTGGAGGTTGGTGTGTATGTACCTGTCTTTATCAGGAGAGTGGAGGTTGGTGTGTGTCTACCTGTCTTTATCAGGAGAGTGGAGAATGGTGTGTGTCTACCTGTCTTTATCAGGAGAGTGGAGGTTGGTGTGTGTCTACCTGTCTTTATCAGGAGAGTGGAGGTTGGTGTGTGTGTACCTGTCTCTATCAGGAGAGTGGAGGTTGGTGTGTGTACCTGTCTCTATCAGGAGAGTGGAGGTTGGTGTGTGTACCTGTCTTTATCAGGAGAGTGGAGGTTGGTGTGTGTACCTGTCTCTAACAGGAGAGTGGAGGTTGGTGTGTGTGTACCTGTCTTTATCAGGACAGTGGAGATTGGTGTGTGTACCTGTCTTTATCAGGAGAGTGGAGGTTGGTGTGTATGTACCTGTCTCTATCAGGAGAGTGGAGGTTGGTGTGTGTGCACCTGTCTTTATCAGGAGAGTGGAGGTTGGTGTGTGTGCACCTGTCTTTATCAGGAGAGTGGAGGTTGGTGTGTGTACCTGTCTCTATCAGGAGAGTGGAGGTTGGTGTGTATGTACCTGTCTCTATCAGGAGAGTGGAGGTTGGTGTGTGTGTACCTGTCTCTATCAGGAGAGTGGAGGTTGGTGTGTGTGAACATGTCTTTATCAGGAGAGTGGAAGTTGGTGTGTGTACCTGTCTCTATCAGGAGAGTGCAGGTTGGTGTGTGTACCTGTCTCTATCAGGAGAGTGGAGGTTGGTGTGTGTGTACCTGTCTCTATCAGGAGAGTGGAGGTTGGTGTGTGTGTACCTGTCTCTATCAGGAGAGTGGAGGTTGGTGTGTATGTTCCTGTCTTTATCAGGAGAGTGGAGGTTGGTGTGTGTACCTGTCTCTATCAGGAGAGTGGAGGTTGGTGTGTGTGCACCTGTCTCTATCAGGAGAGTGGAGGTTGGTGTGTATGTACCTGTCTTTATCAGGAGAGTGGAGGTTGGTGTGTGTCTACCTGTCTTTATCAGGAGAGTGGAGGTTGGTGTGTGTCTACCTGTCTTTATCAGGAGAGTGGAGGTTGGTGTGTGTACCTGTCTCTATCAGGAGAGTGGAGGTTGGTGTGTATATACCTGTCTCTATCAGGAGACTGGAGGTTGGTGTGTGTGTACCTGTCTCTATCAGGAGAGTGGAGGTTGGTGTGTATGTACCTGTCTTTATCAGGAGAGTGGAGGTTGGTGTGTGTCTACCTGTCTTTATCAGGAGAGTGGAGAATGGTGTGTGTCTACCTGTCTTTATCAGGAGAGTGGAGGTTGGTGTGTGTCTACCTGTCTTTATCAGGAGAGTGGAGGTTGGTGTGTGTGTACCTGTCTCTATCAGGAGAGTGGAGGTTGGTGTGTGTACCTGTCTCTATCAGGAGAGTGGAGGTTGGTGTGTGTACCTGTCTTTATCAGGAGAGTGGAGGTTGGTGTGTGTACCTGTCTCTAACAGGAGAGTGGAGGTTGGTGTGTGTGTACCTGTCTTTATCAGGACAGTGGAGATTGGTGTGTGTACCTGTCTTTATCAGGAGAGTGGAGGTTGGTGTGTATGTACCTGTCTCTATCAGGAGAGTGGAGGTTGGTGTGTGTGCACCTGTCTTTATCAGGAGAGTGGAGGTTGGTGTGTGTGCACCTGTCTTTATCAGGAGAGTGGAGGTTGGTGTGTGTACCTGTCTCTATCAGGAGAGTGGAGGTTGGTGTGTATGTACCTGTCTCTATCAGGAGAGTGGAGGTTGGTGTGTGTGTACCTGTCTCTATCAGGAGAGTGGAGGTTGGTGTGTGTGAACATGTCTTTATCAGGAGAGTGGAAGTTGGTGTGTGTACCTGTCTCTATCAGGAGAGTGGAGGTTGGTGTGTGTACCTGTCTCTATCAGGAGAGTGGAGGTTGGTGTGTGTGTACCTGTCTCTATCAGGAGAGTGGAGGTTGGTGTGTGTGTACCTGTCTCTATCAGGAGAGTGGAGGTTGGTGTGTATGTTCCTGTCTTTATCAGGAGAGTGGAGGTTGGTGTGTGTACCTGTCTCTATCAGGAGAGTGGAGGTTGGTGTGTGTGCACCTGTCTCTATCAGGAGAGTGGAGGTTGGTGTGTGTGCACCTGTCTTTATCAGGAGAGTGGAAGTTGGTGTGTGTGTGTCTACCTGTCTTTATCAGGAGAGTGGAGGTTGGTGTGTGTGTGTCTACCTGTCTTTATCAGGAGAGTGGAGGTTGGTGTGTGTGTGTACCTGTCTTTATCAGGAGAGTGGAGGTTGGTGTGTGTGTGTACCTGTCTTTATCAGGAGAGTGGAGGTTGGTGTGTGTATCTGTCTTTATCAGGAGAGTGGAGGTTGGTGTGTTTGTGCCTGTCTTTATCAGGAGAGTGGAGGTTGGTGTGTGTGTACCTGTCTCTATCAGGAGAGTGGAGGTTGGTGTGTGTGTACCCGTCTCTATCAGGAGAGTGGAGGTTGGTGTGTGTACCTGTCTTTATCAGGAGAGTGGAGGTTGGTGTGTGTGTACCTGTCTTTATCAGGAGAGTGGAGGTTGGTGTGTATGTACCTGTCTTTATCAGGAGAGTGGAGGTTGGTGTGTATGTACCTGTCTTTATCAGGAGATTGGAGGTTGGTGTGTGTGTGTACCTGTCTCTATCAGGAGAGTGGAGGTTGGTGTGTGTGCACCTGTCTCTATCAGGAGAGTGGAGGTTGGTGTGTGTGCACCTGTCTTTATCAGGAGAGTGGAAGTTGGTGTGTGTGTGTCTAACTGTCTTTATCAGGAGAGTGGAGGTTGGTGTGTGTGTCTACCTGTCTTTATCAGGAGAGTGGAGGTTGGTGTGTGTATCTGTCTTTATCAGGAGAGTGGAGGTTGGTGTGTGTGTACCTGTCTCTATCAGGAGAGTGGAGGTTGGTGTGTGTACCTGTCTCTATCAGGAGAGTGGAGGTTGGTGTGTGTACCTGTCTTTATCAGGAGAGTGGAGGTTGGTGTGTCTACCTGTCTCTAACAGGAGAGTGGAGGTTGGTGTGTGTGTACCTGTCTTTATCAGGACAGTGGAGGTTGGTGTGTGTACCTGTCTTTATCAGGAGAGTGGAGGTTGGTGTGTATGTACCTGTCTTTATCAGGAGAGTGGAGGTTGGTGTGTATGTACCTGTCTCTATCAGGAGAGTGGAGGTTGGTGTGTGTGCACCTGTCTTTATCAGGAGAGTGGAGGTTGGTGTGTGTGCACCTGTCTTTATCAGGAGAGTGGAGGTTGGTGTGTGTACCTGTCTCTATCAGGAGAGTGGAGGTTGGTGTGTATGTACCTGTCTCTATCAGGAGAGTGGAGGTTGGTGTGTGTGTACGTGTCTCTATCAGGAGAGTGGAGATGGATGTGTGTACCTGTCTCTATCAGGAGAGTGGAGGTTAGTGTGTGTACCTGTCTCTATCAGGAGAGTGGAGGTTGGTGTGTGTGTACCTGTCTCTATCAGGAGATTGGAGGTTGGTGTGTGTGTACCTGTCTCTATCAGGAGAGTGGAGGTTGGTGTGTATGTACCTGTCTTTATCAGGAGAGTGGAGGTTGGTGTGTGTCTACCTGTCTTTATCAGGAGAGTGGAGGTTGGTGTGTGTCTTCCTGTCTTTATCAGGAGAGTGGAGGTTGGTGTGTGTCTACCTGTCTTTATCAGGAGAGTGGAGGTTGGTGTGTGTACCTGTCTTTATCAGGACAGTGGAGGTTGGTGTGTGTACCTGTCTTTATCAGGAGAGTGGAGGTTGGTGTGTATGTACCTGTCTTTATCAGGAGAGTGGAGGTTGGTGTGTGTAACTGTCTCTATCAGGAGAGTGGAGGTTGGTGTGTATGTACCTGTCTTTATCAGGAGAGTGGAGGTTGGTGTGTGTCTACCTGTCTTTATCAGAAGAGTGGAGGTTGGTGTGTGTCTACCTGTCTTTATCAGGAGAGTGGAGGTTGGTGTGTGTACCTGTCTCTATCAGGAGAGTGGAGGTTGGTGTGTATATACCTGTCTCTATCAGGAGACTGGAGGTTGGTGTGTGTGTACCTGTCTCTATCAGGAGAGTGGAGGTTGGTGTGTATGTACCTGTCTTTATCAGGAGAGTGGAGGTTGGTGTGTGTGTACCTGTCTCTATCAGGAGATTGGAGGTTGGTGTGTGTGTACCTGTCTTTATCAGGAGAGTGGAGGTTGGTGTGTGTCTACCTGTCTTTATCAGGAGAGTGGAGGTTGGTGTGTGTGTACCTGTCTCTATCAGGATAGTGGAGGTTGGTGTGTGTACCTGTCTCTATCAGGAGAGTGGAGGTTGGTGTGTGTACCTGTCTTTATCAGGAGAGTGGAGGTTGGTGTGTGTACCTGTCTCTAACAGGAGAGTGGAGGTTGGTGTGTGTGTACCTGTCTTTATCAGGACAGTGGAGGTTGGTGTGTGTACCTGTCTTTATCAGGAGAGTGGAGGTTGGTGTGTATGTACCTGTCTCTATCAGGAGAGTGGAGGTTGGTGTGTGTGCACCTGTCTTTATCAGGAGAGTGGAGGTTGGTGTGTGTGCACCTGTCTTTATCAGGAGAGTGGGGGTTGGTGTGTGTACCTGTCTCTATCAGGAGAGTGGAGGTTGGTGTGTATGTACCTGTCTCTATCAGGAGAGTGGAGGTTGGTGTGTGTGTACCTGTCTCTATCAGGAGAGTGGAGGTTGGTGTGTGTGAACATGTCTTTATCAGGAGAGTGGAAGTTGGTGTGTGTACCTGTCTCTATCAGGAGAGTGGAGGTTGGTGTGTGTACCTGTCTCTATCAGGAGAGTGGAGGTTGGTGTGTGTGTACCTGTCTCTATCAGGAGAGTGGAGGTTGGTGTGTGTGTACCTGTCTCTATCAGGAGAGTGGAGGTTGGTGTGTATGTTCCTGTCTTTATCAGGAGAGTGGAGGTTGGTGTGTGTACCTGTCTCTATCAGGAGAGTGGAGGTTGGTGTGTGTGCACCTGTCTCTATCAGGAGAGTGGAGGTTGGTGTGTGTGCACCTGTCTTTATCAGGAGAGTGGAAGTTGGTGTGTGTGTGTCTACCTGTCTTTATCAGGAGAGTGGAGGTTGGTGTGTGTGTGTCTACCTGTCTTTATCAGGAGAGTGGAGGTTGGTGTGTGTGTGTCTACCTGTCTTTATCAGGAGAGTGGAGGTTGGTGTGTGTGTGTGTACCTGTCTTTATCAGGAGAGTGGAGGTTGGTGTGTGTGTGTACCTGTCTTCATCAGGAGAGTGGAGGTTGGTGTGTGTATCTGTCTTTATCAGGAGAGTGGAGGTTGGTGTGTTTGTGCCTGTCTTTATCAGGAGAGTGGAGGTTGGTGTGTGTGTACCTGTCTCTATCAGGAGAGTGGAGGTTGGTGTGTGTGTACCCGTCTCTATCAGGACAGTGGAGGTTGGTGTGTGTACCTGTCTCTATCAGGAGAGTGGAGGTTGGTGTGTGTGTACCTGTCTTTATCAGGAGAGTGGAGGTTGGTGTGTATGTACCTGTCTTTATCAGGAGAGTGGAGGTTGGTGTGTATGTACCTGTCTTTATCAGGAGAGTGGAGGTTGGTGTGTGTGTGTACCTGTCTCTATCAGGAGAGTGGAGGTTGGTGTGTATGTACCTGTCTCTATCAGGAGAGTGGAGGTTGGTGTGTGTGTACCTGTCTCTATCAGGAGAGTGGAGGTTGGTGTGTATGTACCTGTCTTTATCAGGAGAGTGGAGGTTGGTGTGTGTCTACCTGTCTTTATCAGGAGAGTGGAGGTTGGTGTGTGTGCACCTGTCTTTATCAGGAGAGTGGAGGTTGGTGTGTGTACCTGTCTCTATCAGGAGAGTGGAGGTTGGTGTGTGTACCTGTCTCTATCAGGAGAGTGGAGGTTGGTGTGTGTGTACCTGTCTCTATCAGGAGAGTGGAGGTTGGTGTGTATGTTCCTGTCTTTATCAGGAGAGTGGAGGTTGGTATGTGTACCTGTCTCTATCAGGAGAGTGGAGCTTGGTGTGTGTGCACCTGTCTCTATCAGGAGAGTGGAGGTTGGTGTGTGTGCACCTGTCTTTATCAGGAGAGTGGAAGTTGGTGTGTGTGTGTCTACCTGTCTTTATCAGGAGAGTGGAGGTTGGTGTGTGTGTGTCTACCTGTCTTTATCAGGAGAGTGGAGGTTGGTGTGTGTGTGTACCTGTCTTTATCAGGAGAGTGGAGGTTGGTGTGTGTATCTGTCTTTATCAGGAGAGTGGAGGTTGGTGTGTTTGTGCCTGTCTTTATCAGGAGAGTGGAGGTTGGTGTGTGTGTACCTGTCTCTATCAGGAGAGTGGAGGTTGGTGTGTGTGTACCCGTCTCTATCAGGAGAGTGGAGGTTGGTGTGTGTACCTGTCTATATCATGAGAGTGGAGGTTGGTGTGTGTGTGTACCTGTCTTTATCAGGAGAGTGGAGGTTGGTGTGTGTACCTGTCTCTATCAGGAGAGTGGAGGTTGGTGTGTGTGCACCTGTCTCTATCAGGAGAGTGGAGGTTGGTGTGTGTGCACCTGTCTTTATCAGGAGAGTGGAAGTTGGTGTGTGTGTGTCTACCTGTCTTTATCAGGAGAGTGGAGGTTGGTGTGTGTGTGTCTACCTGTCTTTATCAGGAGAGTGGAGGTTGGTGTGTGTGTGTACCTGTCTTTATCAGGAGAGTGGAGGTTGGTGTGTGTGTGTACCTGTCTTTATCAGGAGAGTGGAGGTTGGTGTGTGTATCTGTCTTTATCAGGAGAGTGGAGGTTGGTGTGTTTGTGCCTGTCTTTATCAGGAGAGTGGAGGTTGGTGTGTGTGTACCTGTCTCTATCAGGAGAGTGGAGGTTGGTGTGTGTGTACCCGTCTCTATCAGGAGAGTGGAGGTTGGTGTGTGTACCTGTCTTTATCAGGAGAGTGGAGGTTGGTGTGTGTGTACCTGTCTTTATCAGGAGAGTGGAGGTTGGTGTGTATGTACCTGTCTTTATCAGGAGAGTGGAGGTTGGTGTGTATGTACCTGTCTTTATCAGGAGAGTGGAGGTTGGTGTGTGTGTGTACCTGTCTCTATCAGGAGAGTGGAGGTTGGTGTGTGTGCACCTGTCTCTATCAGGAGAGTGGAGGTTGGTGTGTGTGCACCTGTCTTTATCAGGAGAGTGGAAGTTGGTGTGTGTGTGTCTAACTGTCTTTATCAGGAGAGTGGAGGTTGGTGTGTGTGTGTCTACCTGTCTTTATCAGGAGAGTGGAGGTTGGTGTGTGTATCTGTCTTTATCAGGAGAGTGGAGGTTGGTGTGTGTGTACCTGTCTCTATCAGGAGAGTGGAGGTTGGTGTGTGTACCTGTCTCTATCAGGAGAGTGGAGGTTGGTGTGTGTACCTGTCTTTATCAGGAGAGTGGAGGTTGGTGTGTCTACCTGTCTCTAACAGGAGAGTGGAGGTTGGTGTGTGTGTACCTGTCTTTATCAGGACAGTGGAGGTTGGTGTGTGTACCTGTCTTTATCAGGAGAGTGGAGGTTGGTGTGTATGTACCTGTCTTTATCAGGAGAGTGGAGGTTGGTGTGTATGTACCTGTCTCTATCAGGAGAGTGGAGGTTGGTGTGTGTGCACCTGTCTTTATCAGGAGAGTGGAGGTTGGTGTGTGTGCACCTGTCTTTATCAGGAGAGTGGAGGTTGGTGTGTGTACCTGTCTCTATCAGGAGAGTGGAGGTTGGTGTGTATGTACCTGTCTCTATCAGGAGAGTGGAGGTTGGTGTGTGTGTACCTGTCTCTATCAGGAGAGTGGAGATGGATGTGTGTACCTGTCTCTATCAGGAGAGTGGAGGTTAGTGTGTGTACCTGTCTCTATCAGGAGAGTGGAGGTTGGTGTGTGTGTACCTGTCTCTATCAGGAGATTGGAGGTTGGTGTGTGTGTACCTGTCTCTATCAGGAGAGTGGAGGTTGGTGTGTATGTACCTGTCTTTATCAGGAGAGTGGAGGTTGGTGTGTGTCTACCTGTCTTTATCAGGAGAGTGGAGGTTGGTGTGTGTCTTCCTGTCTTTATCAGGAGAGTGGAGGTTGGTGTGTGTCTACCTGTCTTTATCAGGAGAGTGGAGGTTGGTGTGTGTACCTGTCTTTATCAGGACAGTGGAGGTTGGTGTGTGTACCTGTCTTTATCAGGAGAGTGGAGTTTGGTGTGTATGTACCTGTCTTTATCAGGAGAGTGGAGGTTGGTGTGTGTAACTGTCTCTATCAGGAGAGTGGAGGTTGGTGTGTATGTACCTGTCTTTATCAGGAGAGTGGAGGTTGGTGTGTGTCTACCTGTCTTTATCAGAAGAGTGGAGGTTGGTGTGTGTCTACCTGTCTTTATCAGGAGAGTGGAGGTTGGTGTGTGTACCTGTCTCTATCAGGAGAGTGGAGGTTGGTGTGTATGTACCTGTCTCTATCAGGAGACTGGAGGTTGGTGTGTGTGTACCTGTCTCTATCAGGAGAGTGGAGGTTGGTGTGTATGTACCTGTCTTTATCAGGAGAGTGGAGGTTGGTGTGTGTACCTGTCTTTATCAGGAGAGTGGAGTTTGGTGTGTATGTACCTGTCTTTATCAGGAGAGTGGAGGTTGGTGTGTGTAACTGTCTCTATCAGGAGAGTGGAGGTTGGTGTGTATGTACCTGTCTTTATCAGGAGAGTGGAGGTTGGTGTGTGTCTACCTGTCTTTATCAGAAGAGTGGAGGTTGGTGTGTGTCTACCTGTCTTTATCAGGAGAGTGGAGGTTGGTGTGTGTACCTGTCTCTATCAGGAGAGTGGAGGTTGGTGTGTATATACCTGTCTCTATCAGGAGACTGGAGGTTGGTGTGTGTGTACCTGTCTCTATCAGGAGAGTGGAGGTTGGTGTGTATGTACCTGTCTTTATCAGGAGAGTGGAGGTTGGTGTGTGTCTACCTGTCTTTATCAGGAGAGTGGAGAATGGTGTGTGTCTACCTGTCTTTATCAGGAGAGTGGAGGTTGGTGTGTGTCTACCTGTCTTTATCAGGAGAGTGGAGGTTGGTGTGTGTGTACCTGTCTCTATCAGGATAGTGGAGGTTGGTGTGTGTACCTGTCTCTATCAGGAGAGTGGAGGTTGGTGTGTGTACCTGTCTTTATCAGGAGAGTGGAGGTTGGTGTGTGTACCTGTCTCTAACAGGAGAGTGGAGGTTGGTGTGTGTGTACCTGTCTTTATCAGGACAGTGGAGGTTGGTGTGTGTACCTGTCTTTATCAGGAGAGTGGAGGTTGGTGTGTATGTACCTGTCTCTATCAGGAGAGTGGAGGTTGGTGTGTGTGCACCTGTCTTTATCAGGAGAGTGGAGGTTGGTGTGTATGTACCTGTCTTTATCAGGAGAGTGGAGGTTGGTGTGTGTACCTGTCTTTATCAGGAGAGTGGAGTTTGGTGTGTATGTACCTGTCTTTATCAGGAGAGTGGAGGTTGGTGTGTGTAACTGTCTCTATCAGGAGAGTGGAGGTTGGTGTGTATGTACCTGTCTTTATCAGGAGAGTGGAGGTTGGTGTGTGTCTACCTGTCTTTATCAGAAGAGTGGAGGTTGGTGTGTGTCTACCTGTCTTTATCAGGAGAGTGGAGGTTGGTGTGTGTACCTGTCTCTATCAGGAGAGTGGAGGTTGGTGTGTATATACCTGTCTCTATCAGGAGACTGGAGGTTGGTGTGTGTGTACCTGTCTCTATCAGGAGAGTGGAGGTTGGTGTGTATGTACCTGTCTTTATCAGGAGAGTGGAGGTTGGTGTGTGTCTACCTGTCTTTATCAGGAGAGTGGAGAATGGTGTGTGTCTACCTGTCTTTATCAGGAGAGTGGAGGTTGGTGTGTGTCTACCTGTCTTTATCAGGAGAGTGGAGGTTGGTGTGTGTGTACCTGTCTCTATCAGGATAGTGGAGGTTGGTGTGTGTACCTGTCTCTATCAGGAGAGTGGAGGTTGGTGTGTGTACCTATCTTTATCAGGAGAGTGGAGGTTGGTGTGTGTACCTGTCTCTAACAGGAGAGTGGAGGTTGGTGTGTGTGTACCTGTCTTTATCAGGACAGTGGAGGTTGGTGTGTGTACCTGTCTTTATCAGGAGAGTGGAGGTTGGTGTGTATGTACCTGTCTCTATCAGGAGAGTGGAGGTTGGTGTGTGTGCACCTGTCTTTATCAGGAGAGTGGAGGTTGGTGTGTGTGCACCTGTCTTTATCAGGAGAGTGGGGGTTGGTGTGTGTACCTGTCTCTATCAGGAGAGTGGAGGTTGGTGTGTATGTACCTGTCTCTATCAGGAGAGTGGAGGTTGGTGTGTGTGTACCTGTCTCTATCAGGAGAGTGGAGGTTGGTGTGTGTGAACATGTCTTTATCAGGAGAGTGGAAGTTGGTGTGTGTACCTGTCTCTATCAGGAGAGTGGAGGTTGGTGTGTGTACCTGTCTCTATCAGGAGAGTGGAGGTTGGTGTGTGTGTACCTGTCTCTATCAGGAGAGTGGAGGTTGGTGTGTGTGTACCTGTCTCTATCAGGAGAGTGGAGGTTGGTGTGTATGTTCCTGTCTTTATCAGGAGAGTGGAGGTTGGTGTGTGTACCTGTCTCTATCAGGAGAGTGGAGGTTGGTGTGTGTGCACCTGTCTCTATCAGGAGAGTGGAGGTTGGTGTGTGTGCACCTGTCTTTATCAGGAGAGTGGAAGTTGGTGTGTGTGTGTCTACCTGTCTTTATCAGGAGAGTGGAGGTTGGTGTGTGTGTGTCTACCTGTCTTTATCAGGAGAGTGGAGGTTGGTGTGTGTGTGTGTACCTGTCTTTATCAGGAGAGTGGAAGTTGGTGTGTGTGTGTACCTGTCTTCATCAGGAGAGTGGAGGTTGGTGTGTGTATCTGTCTTTATCAGGAGAGTGGAGGTTGGTGTGTTTGTGCCTGTCTTTATCAGGAGAGTGGAGGTTGGTGTGTGTGTACCTGTCTCTATCAGGAGAGTGGAGGTTGGTGTGTGTGTACCCGTCTCTATCAGGACAGTGGAGGTTGGTGTGTGTACCTGTCTCTATCAGGAGAGTGGAGGTTGGTGTGTGTGTACCTGTCTTTATCAGGAGAGTGGAGGTTGGTGTGTATGTACCTGTCTTTATCAGGAGAGTGGAGGTTGGTGTGTATGTACCTGTCTTTATCAGGAGAGTGGAGGTTGGTGTGTGTGTGTACCTGTCTCTATCAGGAGAGTGGAGGTTGGTGTGTATGTACCTGTCTCTATCAGGAGAGTGGAGGTTGGTGTGTGTGTACCTGTCTCTATCAGGAGAGTGGAGGTTGGTGTGTATGTACCTGTCTTTATCAGGAGAGTGGAGGTTGGTGTGTGTCTACCTGTCTTTATCAGGAGAGTGGAGGTTGGTGTGTGTGCACCTGTCTTTATCAGGAGAGTGGAGGTTGGTGTGTGTACCTGTCTCTATCAGGAGAGTGGAGGTTGGTGTGTGTACCTGTCTCTATCAGGAGAGTGGAGGTTGGTGTGTGTGTACCTGTCTCTATCAGGAGAGTGGAGGTTGGTGTGTATGTTCCTGTCTTTATCAGGAGAGTGGAGGTTGGTATGTGTACCTGTCTCTATCAGGAGAGTGGAGCTTGGTGTGTGTGCACCTGTCTCTATCAGGAGAGTGGAGGTTGGTGTGTGTGCACCTGTCTTTATCAGGAGAGTGGAAGTTGGTGTGTGTGTGTCTACCTGTCTTTATCAGGAGAGTGGAGGTTGGTGTGTGTGTGTCTACCTGTCTTTATCAGGAGAGTGGAGGTTGGTGTGTGTGTGTACCTGTCTTTATCAGGAGAGTGGAGGTTGGTGTGTGTATCTGTCTTTATCAGGAGAGTGGAGGTTGGTGTGTTTGTGCCTGTCTTTATCAGGAGAGTGGAGGTTGGTGTGTGTGTACCTGTCTCTATCAGGAGAGTGGAGGTTGGTGTGTGTGTACCCGTCTCTATCAGGAGAGTGGAGGTTGGTGTGTGTACCTGTCTATATCATGAGAGTGGAGGTTGGTGTGTGTGTACCTGTCTTTATCAGGAGAGTGGAGGTTGGTGTGTATGTACCTGTCTTTATCAGTAGAGTGGAGGTTGGTGTGTATGTACCTGTCTATATCAGGAGAGTGGAGGTTGGTGTGTGTGTACCTGTCTCTGTCAGGAGAGTGGAGGTTGGTGTGTATGTACCTGTCTCTATCAGGAGAGTGGAGGTTGGTGTGTGTGTGTACCTGTCTCTGTCAGGAGAGTGGAGGTTGGTGTGTATGTACCTGTCTTTATCAGGAGAGTGGAGGTTGGTGTGTGTCTACCTGTCTTTATCAGGAGAGTGGAGGTTGGTGTGTGTCTACCTGTCTTTATCAGGAGAGTGGAGGTTGGTGTGTGTCTACCTGTCTTTATCAGGAGAGTGGAGGTTGGTGTGTGTGTACCTGTCTCTATCAGGAGAGTGGAGGTTGATGTGTGTACCTGTCTCTATAAGGAGAGTGGAGGTTGGTGTGTGTGTACCTGTCTCTATCAGGAGAGTGGAGGTTGGTGTGTGTGTACCTGTCTCTATCAGGAGAGTGGAGGTTGGTGTGTATGTTCCTGTCTTTATCAGGAGAGTGGAGGTTGGTGTGTGTGCACCTGTCTCTATCAGGAGAGTGGAGGTTGGTGTGTGTGCACCTGTCTTTATCAGGAGAGTGGAAGTTGGTGTGTGTGTGTCTACCTGTCTTTATCAGGAGAGTGGAGGTTGGTGTGTGTGTGTCTACCTGTCTTTATCAGGAGAGTGGAGGTTGGTGTGTGTGTGTACCTGTCTTTATCAGGAGAGTGGAAGTTGGTGTGTGTATCTGTCTTTATCAGGAGAGTGGAGGTTGGTGTGTTTGTGCCTGTCTTTATCAGGAGAGTGGAGGTTGGTGTGTGTGTACCTGTCTCTATCAGGAGAGTGGAGGTTGGTGTGTGTGTACCCGTCTCTATCAGGAGAGTGGAGGTTGGTGTGTGTACCTGTCTCTATCAGGAGAGTGGAGGTTGGTGTGTGTGTACCTGTCTTTATCAGGAGAGTGGAGGTTGGTGTGTATGTACCTGTCTTTATCAGGAGAGTGGAGGTTGGTGTGTATGTACCTGTCTTTATCAGGAGAGTGGAGGTTGGTGTGTGTGTGTACCTGTCTCTATCAGGAGAGTGGAGGTTGGTGTGTATGTACCTGTCTCTATCAGGAGAGTGGAGGTTGGTGTGTGTGTACCTGTCTCTATCAGGAGAGTGGAGGTTGGTGTGTATGTACCTGTCTCTATCAGGAGAGTGGAGGTTGGTGTGTGTGTACCCGTCTCTATCAGGAGAGTGGAGGTTGGTGTGTGTACCTGTCTCTATCAGGAGAGTGGAGGTTGGTGTGTGTGTACCTGTCTTTATCAGGAGAGTGGAGGTTGGTGTGTATGTACCTGTCTTTATCAGGAGAGTGGAGGTTGGTGTGTATGTACCTGTCTTTATCAGGAGAGTGGAGGGTGGTGTGTGTCTACCTGTCTTTATCAGGAGAGTGGAGGTTGGTGTGTGTCTACCTGTCTTTATAAGGAGAGTGGAGGTTGGTGTGTGTGTACCTGTCTCTATCAGGAGAGTGGAGGTTGGTGTGTGTACCTGTCTCTATCAGGAGAGTGGAGGTTGGTGTGTGTACCTGTCTTTATCAGGAGAGTGGAGGTTGGTGTGTGTACCTGTCTCTAACAGGAGAGTGGAGGTTGGTGTGTGTGTACCTGTCTTTATCAGGACAGTGGAGGTTGGTGTGTGTACCTGTCTTTATCAGGAGAGTGGAGGTTGGTGTGTATGTACCTGTCTTTATCAGGAGAGTGGAGGTTGGTGTGTATGTACCTGTCTCTATCAGGAGAGTGGAGGTTGGTGTGTGTGCACCTGTCTTTATCAGGAGAGTGGAGGTTGGTGTGTGTGCACCTGTCTTTATCAGGAGAGTGGAGGTTGGTGTGTGTACCTGTCTCTATCAGGAGAGTGGAGGTTGGTGTGTATGTACCTGTCTCTATCAGGAGAGTGGAGGTTGGTGTGTGTGTACCTGTCTCTATCAGGAGAGTGGAGGTTAGTGTGTGTACCTGTCTCTATCAGGAGAGTGGAGGTTGGTGTGTGTGTACCTGTCTCTATCAGGAGAGTGGAGGTTGGTGTGTGTGTATCTGTCTCTATCAGGAGAGTGGAGGTTGGTGTGTATGTACCTGTCTTTATCAAGAGAGTGGAGGTTGGTGTGTGTCTACCTGTCTTTATCAGGAGAGTGGAGGTTGGTGTGTGTCTACCTGTCTTTATCAGGAGAGTGGAGGTTGGTGTGTGTCTACCTGTCTTTATCAGGAGAGTGGAGGTTGGTGTGTGTGTACCTGTCTCTATCAGGAGAGTGGAGGTTGGTGTGTGTACCTGTCTTCATCAGGAGAGTGGAGGTTGGTGTGTGTACCTGTCTTTATCAGGAGAGTGGAGGTTGGTGTGTGTACCTGTCTCTATCAGGAGAGTGGAGGTTGGTGTGTGTGTACCTGTCTTTATCAGGAGAGTGGAGGTTGGTGTGTATGTACCTGTCTTTATCAGGAGAGTGGAGGTTGGTGTGTATGTACCTGTCTCTATCAGGAGAGTGGAGGTTGGTGTGTGTGCACCTGTCTTTATCAGGAGAGTGGAGGTTGGTGTGTGTGCACCTGTCTTTATCAGGAGAGTGGAGGTTAGTGTGTGTACCTGTCTCTATCAGGAGAGTGGAGGTTGGTGTGTGTGTACCTGTCTCTATCAGGAGAGTGGAGGTTGGTGTGTGTGTACCTGTCTCTATCAGGAGAGTGGAGGTTGGTGTGTATGTACCTGTCTTTATCAGGAGAGTGGAGGTTGGTGTGTGTCTACCTGTCTTTATCAGGAGAGTGGAGGTTGGTGTGTGTCTACCTGTCTTTATCAGGAGAGTGTAGGTTGGTGTGTGTCTACCTGTCTTTATCAGGAGAGTGGAGGTTGGTGTGTGTGTACCTGTCTCTATCAGGAGAGTGGAGGTTGGTGTGTGTGTACCTGTCTCTATCAGGAGAGTGGAGGTTGATGTGTGTACCTGTCTCTATCAGGAGAGTGGAGGTTAGTGTGTGTACCTGTCTCTATCAGGAGAGTGGAGGTTGGTGTGTGTGTACCTGTCTCTATCAGGAGAGTGGAGGTTGGTGTGTATGTACCTGTCTCTATCAGGAGAGTGGAGGTTGGTGTGTGTGCACCTGTCTTTATCAGGAGAGTGGAAGTTGGTGTGTGTACCTGTCTCTATCAGGAGAGTGGAGGTTGGTGTGTGTACCTGTCTCTATCAGGAGAGTGGAGGTTGGTGTGTGTGTACCTGTCTCTATCAGGATAGTGGAGGTTGGTGTGTGTGTACCTGTCTCTATCAGGAGAGTGGAGGTTGGTGTGTATGTACCTGTCTTTATCAGGAGAGTGGAGGTTGGTGTGTGTACCTGTCTCTATCAGGAGAGTGGAGGTTGGTGTGTGCACCTGTCTCTATCAGGAGAGTGGAGGTTGGTGTGTGTGCACCTGTCTTTATCAGGAGAGTGGAAGTTGGTGTGTGTGTGTCTACCTGTCTTTATCAGGAGAGTGGAGGTTGGTGTGTGTGTGTCTACCTGTCTTTATCAGGAGAGTGGAGGTTGGTGTGTGTATCTGTCTTTATCAGGAGAGTGGAGGTTGGTGTGTTTGTGCCTGTCTTTATCAGGAGAGTGGAGGTTGGTGTGTGTGTACCTGTCTCTATCAGGAGAGTGGAGGTTGGTGTGTGTGTACCCGTCTCTATCAGGAGAGTGGAGGTTGGTGTGTGTACCTGTCTCTATCAGGAGAGTGGAGGTTGGTGTGTATGTACCTGTCTTTATCAGGAGAGTGGAGGTTGGTGTGTGTGCACCTGTCTTTATCAGGAGAGTGGAGGTTGGTGTGTGTGCACCTGTCTTTATCAGGAGAGTGGAGGTTGGTGTGTGTACCTGTCTCTATCAGGAGAGTGGAGGTTGGTGTGTATGTACCTGTCTCTATCAGGAGAGTGGAGGTTGGTGTGTGTGTGTACCTGTCTCTATCAGGAGAGTGGAGGTTGATGTGTGTACCTGTCTCTATCAGGAGAGTGGAGGTTAGTGTGTGTACCTGTCTCTATCAGGAGAGTGGAGGTTGGTGTGTGTGTACCTGTCTCTATCAGGAGAGTGGAGGTTGGTGTGTATGTACCTGTCTCTATCAGGAGAGTGGAGGTTGGTGTGTGTGCACCTGTCTTTATCAGGAGAGTGGAAGTTGGTGTGTGTACCTGTCTCTATCAGGAGAGTGGAGGTTGGTGTGTGTACCTGTCTCTATCAGGAGAGTGGAGGTTGGTGTGTGTGTACCTGTCTCTATCAGGATGGTGGAGGTTGGTGTGTGTGTACCTGTCTCTATCAGGAGAGTGGAGGTTGGTGTGTATGTACCTGTCTTTATCAGGAGAGTGGAGGTTGGTGTGTGTACCTGTCTCTATCAGGAGAGTGGAGGTTGGTGTGTGTGCACCTGTCTCTATCAGGAGAGTGGAGGTTGGTGTGTGTGCACCTGTCTTTATCAGGAGAGTGGAAGTTGGTGTGTGTGTGTCTACCTGTCTTTATCAGGAGAGTGGAGGTTGGTGTGTGTGTGTCTACCTGTCTTTATCAGGAGAGTGGAGGTTGGTGTGTGTATCTGTCTTTATCAGGAGAGTGGAGGTTGGTGTGTTTGTGCCTGTCTTTATCAGGAGAGTGGAGGTTGGTGTGTGTGTACCTGTCTCTATCAGGAGAGTGGAGGTTGGTGTGTGTGTACCCGTCTCTATCAGGAGAGTGGAGGTTGGTGTGTGTACCTGTCTCTATCAGGAGAGTGGAGGTTGGTGTGTATGTACCTGTCTTTATCAGGAGAGTGGAGGTTGGTGTGTGTACCTGTCTCTATCAGGAGAGTGGAGGTTGGTGTGTGTGCACCTGTCTTTATCAGGAGAGTGGAGGTTGGTGTGTGTGCACCTGTCTTTATCAGGAGAGTGGAGGTTAGTGTGTGTACCTGTCTCTATCAGGAGAGTGGAGGTTGGTGTGTGTGTACCTGTCTCTATCAGGAGAGTGGAGGTTGGTGTGTGTGTACCTGTCTCTATCAGGAGAGTGGAGGTTGGTGTGTATGTACCTGTCTTTATCAGGAGAGTGGAGGTTGGTGTGTGTCTACCTGTCTTTATCAGGAGAGTGGAGGTTGGTGTGTGTCTACCTGTCTTTATCAGGAGAGTGTAGGTTGGTGTGTGTCTACCTGTCTTTATCAGGAGAGTGGAGGTTGGTGTGTGTGTACCTGTCTCTATCAGGAGAGTGGAGGTTGGTGTGTGTACCTGTCTCTATCAGGAGAGTGGAGGTTGGTGTGTGTACCTGTCTTTATCAGGAGAGTGGAGGTTGGTGTGTATGTACCTGTCTTTATCAGGAGAGTGGAGGTTGGTGTGTATGTACCTGTCTCTATCAGGAGAGTGGAGGTTGGTGTGTGTGCACCTGTCTTTATCAGGAGAGTGGAGGTTGGTGTGTGTGCACCTGTCTTTATCAGGAGAGTGGAGGTTGGTGTGTGTACCTGTCTCTATCAGGAGAGTGGAGGTTGGTGTGTATGTACCTGTCTCTATCAGGAGAGTGGAGGTTGGTGTGTGTGTACCTGTCTCTATCAGGAGAGTGGAGGTTGATGTGTGTACCTGTCTCTATCAGGAGAGTGGAGGTTAGTGTGTGTACCTGTCTCTATCAGGAGAGTGGAGGTTGGTGTGTGTGTACCTGTCTCTATCAGGAGAGTGGAGGTTGGTGTGTATGTACCTGTCTCTATCAGGAGAGTGGAGGTTGGTGTGTGTGCACCTGTCTTTATCAGGAGAGTGGAAGTTGGTGTGTGTACCTGTCTCTATCAGGAGAGTGGAGGTTGGTGTGTGTACCTGTCTCTATCAGGAGAGTGGAGGTTGGTGTGTGTGTACCTGTCTCTATCAGGATAGTGGAGGTTGGTGTGTGTGTACCTGTCTCTATCAGGAGAGTGGAGGTTGGTGTGTATGTACCTGTCTTTATCAGGAGAGTGGAGGTTGGTGTGTGTACCTGTCTCTATCAGGAGAGTGGAGGTTGGTGTGTGTGCACCTGTCTCTATCAGGAGAGTGGAGGTTGGTGTGTGTGCACCTGTCTTTATCAGGAGAGTGGAAGTTGGTGTGTGTGTGTCTACCTGTCTTTATCAGGAGAGTGGAGGTTGGTGTGTGTGTGTCTACCTGTCTTTATCAGGAGAGTGGAGGTTGGTGTGTGTATCTGTCTTTATCAGGAGAGTGGAGGTTGGTGTGTTTGTGCCTGTCTTTATCAGGAGAGTGGAGGTTGGTGTGTGTGTACCTGTCTCTATCAGGAGAGTGGAGGTTGGTGTGTGTGTACCCGTCTCTATCAGGAGAGTGGAGGTTGGTGTGTGTACCTGTCTCTATCAGGAGAGTGGAGGTTGGTGTGTATGTACCTGTCTTTATCAGGAGAGTGGAGGTTGGTGTGTGTGCACCTGTCTTTATCAGGAGAGTGGAGGTTGGTGTGTGTGCACCTGTCTTTATCAGGAGAGTGGAGGTTGGTGTGTGTACCTGTCTCTATCAGGAGAGTGGAGGTTGGTGTGTATGTACCTGTCTCTATCAGGAGAGTGGAGGTTGGTGTGTGTGTGTACCTGTCTCTATCAGGAGAGTGGAGGTTGATGTGTGTACCTGTCTCTATCAGGAGAGTGGAGGTTAGTGTGTGTACCTGTCTCTATCAGGAGAGTGGAGGTTGGTGTGTGTGTACCTGTCTCTATCAGGAGAGTGGAGGTTGGTGTGTATGTACCTGTCTCTATCAGGAGAGTGGAGGTTGGTGTGTGTGCACCTGTCTTTATCAGGAGAGTGGAAGTTGGTGTGTGTACCTGTCTCTATCAGGAGAGTGGAGGTTGGTGTGTGTACCTGTCTCTATCAGGAGAGTGGAGGTTGGTGTGTGTGTACCTGTCTCTATCAGGATAGTGGAGGTTGGTGTGTGTGTACCTGTCTCTATCAGGAGAGTGGAGGTTGGTGTGTATGTACCTGTCTTTATCAGGAGAGTGGAGGTTGGTGTGTGTACCTGTCTCTATCAGGAGAGTGGAGGTTGGTGTGTGCACCTGTCTCTATCAGGAGAGTGGAGGTTGGTGTGTGTGCACCTGTCTTTATCAGGAGAGTGGAAGTTGGTGTGTGTGTGTCTACCTGTCTTTATCAGGAGAGTGGAGGTTGGTGTGTGTGTGTCTACCTGTCTTTATCAGGAGAGTGGAGGTTGGTGTGTGTATCTGTCTTTATCAGGAGAGTGGAGGTTGGTGTGTTTGTGCCTGTCTTTATCAGGAGAGTGGAGGTTGGTGTGTGTGTACCTGTCTCTATCAGGAGAGTGGAGGTTGGTGTGTGTGTACCCGTCTCTATCAGGAGAGTGGAGGTTGGTGTGTGTACCTGTCTCTATCAGGAGAGTGGAGGTTGGTGTGTATGTACCTGTCTTTATCAGGAGAGTGGAGGTTGGTGTGTGTGCACCTGTCTTTATCAGGAGAGTGGAGGTTGGTGTGTGTGCACCTATCTTTATCAGGAGAGTGGAGGTTGGTGTGTGTACCTGTCTCTATCAGGAGAGTGGAGGTTGGTGTGTATGTACCTGTCTCTATCAGGAGAGTGGAGGTTGGTGTGTGTGTGTACCTGTCTCTATCAGGAGAGTGGAGGTTGATGTGTGTACCTGTCTCTATCAGGAGAGTGGAGGTTAGTGTGTGTACCTGTCTCTATCAGGAGAGTGGAGGTTGGTGTGTGTGTACCTGTCTCTATCAGGAGAGTGGAGGTTGGTGTGTATGTACCTGTCTCTATCAGGAGAGTGGAGGTTGGTGTGTGTGCACCTGTCTTTATCAGGAGAGTGGAAGTTGGTGTGTGTACCTGTCTCTATCAGGAGAGTGGAGGTTGGTGTGTGTACCTGTCTCTATCAGGAGAGTGGAGGTTGGTGTGTGTGTACCTGTCTCTATCAGGATGGTGGAGGTTGGTGTGTGTGTACCTGTCTCTATCAGGAGAGTGGAGGTTGGTGTGTATGTACCTGTCTTTATCAGGAGAGTGGAGGTTGGTGTGTGTACCTGTCTCTATCAGGAGAGTGGAGGTTGGTGTGTGTGCACCTGTCTCTATCAGGAGAGTGGAGGTTGGTGTGTGTGCACCTGTCTTTATCAGGAGAGTGGAAGTTGGTGTGTGTGTGTCTACCTGTCTTTATCAGGAGAGTGGAGGTTGGTGTGTGTGTGTCTACCTGTCTTTATCAGGAGAGTGGAGGTTGGTGTGTGTATCTGTCTTTATCAGGAGAGTGGAGGTTGGTGTGTTTGTGCCTGTCTTTATCAGGAGAGTGGAGGTTGGTGTGTGTGTACCTGTCTCTATCAGGAGAGTGGAGGTTGGTGTGTGTGTACCCGTCTCTATCAGGAGAGTGGAGGTTGGTGTGTGTACCTGTCTCTATCAGGAGAGTGGAGGTTGGTGTGTATGTACCTGTCTTTATCAGGAGAGTGGAGGTTGGTGTGTGTACCTGTCTCTATCAGGAGAGTGGAGGTTGGTGTGTGTGCACCTGTCTTTATCAGGAGAGTGGAGGTTGGTGTGTGTGCACCTGTCTTTATCAGGAGAGTGGAGGTTAGTGTGTGTACCTGTCTCTATCAGGAGAGTGGAGGTTGGTGTGTGTGTACCTGTCTCTATCAGGAGAGTGGAGGTTGGTGTGTGTGTACCTGTCTCTATCAGGAGAGTGGAGGTTGGTGTGTATGTACCTGTCTTTATCAGGAGAGTGGAGGTTGGTGTGTGTCTACCTGTCTTTATCAGGAGAGTGGAGGTTGGTGTGTGTCTACCTGTCTTTATCAGGAGAGTGTAGGTTGGTGTGTGTCTACCTGTCTTTATCAGGAGAGTGGAGGTTGGTGTGTGTGTACCTGTCTCTATCAGGAGAGTGGAGGTTGGTGTGTGTACCTGTCTCTATCAGGAGAGTGGAGGTTGGTGTGTGTACCTGTCTTTATCAGGAGAGTGGAGGTTGGTGTGTATGTACCTGTCTTTATCAGGAGAGTGGAGGTTGGTGTGTATGTACCTGTCTCTATCAGGAGAGTGGAGGTTGGTGTGTGTGCACCTGTCTTTATCAGGAGAGTGGAGGTTGGTGTGTGTGCACCTGTCTTTATCAGGAGAGTGGAGGTTGGTGTGTGTACCTGTCTCTATCAGGAGAGTGGAGGTTGGTGTGTATGTACCTGTCTCTATCAGGAGAGTGGAGGTTGGTGTGTGTGTACCTGTCTCTATCAGGAGAGTGGAGGTTGATGTGTGTACCTGTCTCTATCAGGAGAGTGGAGGTTAGTGTGTGTACCTGTCTCTATCAGGAGAGTGGAGGTTGGTGTGTGTGTACCTGTCTCTATCAGGAGAGTGGAGGTTGGTGTGTATGTACCTGTCTCTATCAGGAGAGTGGAGGTTGGTGTGTGTGCACCTGTCTTTATCAGGAGAGTGGAAGTTGGTGTGTGTACCTGTCTCTATCAGGAGAGTGGAGGTTGGTGTGTGTACCTGTCTCTATCAGGAGAGTGGAGGTTGGTGTGTGTGTACCTGTCTCTATCAGGATAGTGGAGGTTGGTGTGTGTGTACCTGTCTCTATCAGGAGAGTGGAGGTTGGTGTGTATGTACCTGTCTTTATCAGGAGAGTGGAGGTTGGTGTGTGTACCTGTCTCTATCAGGAGAGTGGAGGTTGGTGTGTGTGCACCTGTCTCTATCAGGAGAGTGGAGGTTGGTGTGTGTGCACCTGTCTTTATCAGGAGAGTGGAAGTTGGTGTGTGTGTGTCTACCTGTCTTTATCAGGAGAGTGGAGGTTGGTGTGTGTGTGTCTACCTGTCTTTATCAGGAGAGTGGAGGTTGGTGTGTGTATCTGTCTTTATCAGGAGAGTGGAGGTTGGTGTGTTTGTGCCTGTCTTTATCAGGAGAGTGGAGGTTGGTGTGTGTGTACCTGTCTCTATCAGGAGAGTGGAGGTTGGTGTGTGTGTACCCGTCTCTATCAGGAGAGTGGAGGTTGGTGTGTGTACCTGTCTCTATCAGGAGAGTGGAGGTTGGTGTGTATGTACCTGTCTTTATCAGGAGAGTGGAGGTTGGTGTGTGTGCACCTGTCTTTATCAGGAGAGTGGAGGTTGGTGTGTGTGCACCTGTCTTTATCAGGAGAGTGGAGGTTGGTGTGTGTACCTGTCTCTATCAGGAGAGTGGAGGTTGGTGTGTATGTACCTGTCTCTATCAGGAGAGTGGAGGTTGGTGTGTGTGTGTACCTGTCTCTATCAGGAGAGTGGAGGTTGATGTGTGTACCTGTCTCTATCAGGAGAGTGGAGGTTAGTGTGTGTACCTGTCTCTATCAGGAGAGTGGAGGTTGGTGTGTGTGTACCTGTCTCTATCAGGAGAGTGGAGGTTGGTGTGTATGTACCTGTCTCTATCAGGAGAGTGGAGGTTGGTGTGTGTGCACCTGTCTTTATCAGGAGAGTGGAAGTTGGTGTGTGTACCTGTCTCTATCAGGAGAGTGGAGGTTGGTGTGTGTACCTGTCTCTATCAGGAGAGTGGAGGTTGGTGTGTGTGTACCTGTCTCTATCAGGATGGTGGAGGTTGGTGTGTGTGTACCTGTCTCTATCAGGAGAGTGGAGGTTGGTGTGTATGTACCTGTCTTTATCAGGAGAGTGGAGGTTGGTGTGTGTGCACCTGTCTCTATCAGGAGAGTGGAGGTTGGTGTGTGTGCACCTGTCTTTATCAGGAGAGTGGAAGTTGGTGTGTGTGTGTCTACCTGTCTTTATCAGGAGAGTGGAGGTTGGTGTGTGTGTGTCTACCTGTCTTTATCAGGAGAGTGGAGGTTGGTGTGTGTATCTGTCTTTATCAGGAGAGTGGAGGTTGGTGTGTTTGTGCCTGTCTTTATCAGGAGAGTGGAGGTTGGTGTGTGTGTACCTGTCTCTATCAGGAGAGTGGAGGTTGGTGTGTGTGTACCCGTCTCTATCAGGAGAGTGGAGGTTGGTGTGTGTACCTGTCTCTATCAGGAGAGTGGAGGTTGGTGTGTGTGTACCTGTCTTTATCAGGAGAGTGGAGGTTGGTGTGTGTGTACCTGTCTTTATCAGGAGAGTGGAGGTTGGTGTGTATGTACCTGTCTTTATCAGGAGAGTGGAGGTTGGTGTGTGTGTGTACCTGTCTCTATCAGGAGAGTGGAGGTTGGTGTGTATGTACCTGTCTTTATCAGGAGAGTGGAGGTTGGTGTGTGTGTACCTGTCTCTATCAGGAGAGTGGAGGTTGGTGTGTGTGTACCTGTCTCTATCAGGAGTGTGGAGGTTGGTGTGTGTGTACCTGTCTCTATCAGGAGAATGGAGGTTGGTGTCAGGTCTGAGGCAGGTGGTGCTGGCACTCCTCATCCGTTCCAGACTGGGCTGCAGATCACTACAGTACCACAGAGGGAAGAGAAGGAAGGGGAAAAAGGAAGAGGCGGGACAGAGTGAAAGGAAGTGTGCAAGACAGAGAGAAGGAATGATAGAGTGAGAAAAAAACAAAGAAAGAGAGAGAATCGAGGGAAATAAAGAGTCCAAGACAGAAGGAAGGAATTGCAAATAGAGGTGGGAGGGGGAAACAAGAGACAGAAAGAAAAGAAGGAACAAATTAGAATCAGGACAAACTTATAAGGGGGCTTGTAAACCTCCATTCATTACAATAGCGGTCCTTTGCGGCCATACTGTACAGTAAGTCCACTTGATGTGAAGGTTGGAGTGTTGCCATGGGAACTTGCTCTTGGTGGAAGAGGAGAGTGAACTGGGTGAAATTTGAGTGAGCAGACATAGTACAGCACAAATACTCTCTCTATCACACACACACAATCTCTTTCTCTCTCCCTTCTCTCTGGCAGGGAGCCTACTACAGTCGAGGACCTTGTCATTTGTCATGTCATGGTCTTTGTTGGGGCCATGGATGTCAACACAACACTGGAAAAGATGCTGTGTCCAACTGGCATCACATGCCTCACATGACACAGAGCCCCAATGTACGCTATGGTTTGCAGTGTTCATAGTTTAATACAGTCAACCCTGTTGTGTGTCCTGTGGTCTTACACAAGGATGAGCATTCGATCACTCACAAAGGGATGGACGGTGGAGTGCAAAGGCAGGCCTTTTGGGCGGTGGGAGAGGGTCATCCGTGGGGTTGGGGTGGATAGGTGACGTCCGTTGGGGGTGGGAGGGCAGAGGACGAAGGGAGCGAGGAGGGCGTCTGTTCGGGGTAATGGGTTTCTTACCTAACGGTGACCTCATCAGTGAACCTGAGCACACGGTGCGTGAGGACGCTACGGGAGGCGGGACCGCCCCCTCCCTGATGCCCCCGGGGAGTCTTGCTCTTCAGGCATGCAGGGAGGGTGTTGCTACATGCGTGTGAATCCGTGGTAGATGGTATAGACGCATGCAAGAAAGGAAAGAAAACCTAGATTTGACATGCATGCAAAAGAATGAGAGGCCAAATAATGAACAATGATAAAGATGTGCAAGGAAACCCAACCATGGCACTGAAGTAAACAAACAAGCCATATAAAAACAGCAAAGCAATAAAAATGTTCTATGGACATCTCTAGAGCTTGAGACATGGAGGAGGAATATCCAGATATGACATCAGAATATCACATCTACTCCATCCTAATTCCCATTCTCAGTATTTCCTCTCCCCAACTACTGTGTAGTGATGGGGGATTGTCTGATGGAGGCCCAAGACACAGACGACAACAGAGAACACAGTGAAAGTAGGGATGGGGGATTGTCCTGCCGCCCATTATATGTATGGAGATTAAATGTAATACTGATTATATAAATCCATCTAAACAGATTTGAAGTTGCACGTGTCAAAGCATTATAGCACGGGGAAACCAAGCATGTAATATATCTACTGTATATAGGACAGTACATAGGATTATAGTATTAAAATATACAGTGAAGTACTACTATAGTATTACTGTAACAGATCTGGTCCAGGGTCATCATATTATAATAAATAATAATTTGGTGGATGCTTATATTTATCCTATTGGAAATGTGTTTTTTGCATATCCCAACTCCCCCTGAGACACCCTCGGAGAGTGGTACCACATCAGATCTGTAAAGCTCTGTTAGGAGTCGGTTTGGGGAATCAATTACGTTGAGAGAACGTTGATACAACATCATAAGCCACAAAATGCCAACGATGAGTTGAGTTCAGGTTTTGGGGAAGAGTAAAGGGAAAGAGAGCAGGGTTTTCTTATTCTACTCTCTTACCTGTATATGTCCTTGTGTATACCATTGACTAATAGGGGCATTTTGGGTGGTAGTGTATTGCTGGACCTAGCTACGCCCCTGTGTAGTTATTTGAGTGTAGACCGTGCATTGATTGAGGGGGAAAAAAAACAGAAGAGGGGAAAAAAACAATACAATTGTATAAATAAAACGTCCAGGCAAAAATAACATTAATCTGCTATAAATAAAATGTTCAGACAAATATGTAATTCACCATGAGAGATTTGCATACTATTCTGAGGTAAACGATAGAGCTATTCTGTAATCTATTATAATCTGTTTAAAACCAATATAAACTCAATGTTTTTACGGTGTCATGGAGAGTGTGTGGTACTATATTTGGCCTCTCGGGTGAAAAAATAAGTCCCTTTGTGTCTGGAACGAATTCATCAATATTCTAAAACTATATAAAGCTGAATACATTACAAAGATGACTTTCACATTGTCCACTTTCTATGCAGGTAGACAAAAGCAAACATTGATGCAGTACAAGGAATAGGAACACATCATATTAAAGAAAAATATTGCCACATGATACATAACATACACTTTCTTTATCACAACCATAGACTGTAGTATCACTGACCAAGTTAAAATGGAGTTGTTAACATTGAATGACAATGCAAAGAACGATGGGTAATATAATAGAAGAAAGATGGTGGGTAGGGACGATAACAGTAACGTCTCTGGCTTTTTGGTTGTTGTTGTTTTTGTTTACCTGTTTGTGTGCAGGCACTCGGCACTCCCGCCTCGGATAGACCTGTGCATCTCGAGGACCTCACTGTGATTGCCATGGCGATGGGTGAACCGAACAACCAATCAAAAACAACAACGTAAGAGGATGGTCAAATCAGACAAACCCGCTCATGAGAAATGAATGAGAAGAAATCATGAAATCATAATTTTGATTCAGCATCAATAATAATAAATATGATATTCAACTTTTAGTAAGAGACTTTTGCATTAGACTGTTAGTCGTATTAGTAATTATTAGTATAGCACAGTACTAATGTAGCCTTCTATACCACTTGTCCTTGGAGTATCCAACACTTTCAACCTCAAAAATTAAAAGCTAGTGGTCAACCTCTGTGAAATAATTGGGCATTTGGGAATACTGTACTTCTACAGGTATTTCATTTCAAATGAACAAAATAAGGAGGAAACCATGTCGGCATCAACTCCTATATTGAACTCAAAGCTCTACTCAAATAAGATACTCCAAAGTATATCCATATTGTACACAAACACTGGAACTTCCCTGCATAACCTGCACACACTCTCTCCCTGCCATAAGTCACCAAACTATTCTCAGACCGGCTGTAATCTTAAACTCCTTGATACAGTACCTACAGCATCTAACGTCTAACCTCCTCCCTGATAAACAAGGGCCACCAGCCACCACTGTCTGGGTGATGTTACCTGTCCTCGGAGTACTCGTAGTCCGAGTCCCCGGAGCGGTGCTCCCCGTGGGAGTCATGGAAACGAGAGGGGGAGCAGGAGTGGTGGCGGTTCTGATGGATTTCATCCAGACTCCTGATGGGGTAGGACATAGAGTGTTAGAGTGTTACTGAGGTTTTGGTCACTGAGTGTTACTGTGATAACATTTCGCCAATAACGTTGATTTTGTCATAGTGTGGACATAAAAGGTAATTGATTTGAGCCATAAGAGTGTGCTGAAGAGTCATCCCGGGGGTATGAATGAATGTGAATAATAGTGAAGACATGAAAACTATGAAATAGCACATATGGAATCATGTAATAACCAAAAAAAGTGTTAAACAAATGAAAATATATTTTAAATTTTAGATTCTTCAAAGTAGCCACCCTTTGCCTTGATGACAGCTTTGCACACTCTTAACGATTTCTGCACACCAGCAGGAACCCATCCAATTTGAAGGAGCTGGAGCAGTTTTGCCTCGAAGAATGGGCAAAAATCCCATGGGCTAGATGTGGCACGCTTATAGAGACATATCCCAAGAGACTTGCAGCTGTAATTGCTGCAAAAGGTGACTCTACAAAGCATTGACTTTGGGGGGGTGAATAGTTATACATGCTCAAGTTTTCTGTTTTTTGTCATATTTCTTGTTTGTTACACAATAACAAATATTTTACATTTTCAAAGTGGCATGTTGTGTAAATCAAATGATACAACCCCCCCAAAAATGTATTTTCATTTCAGGTTTTAAGGCAACAAAATAGAAAAAATGCCAAGGGGGTGAATACTTTCGCAAGGCACTGTATAGAGAGAGAGAGAAAGAAAGAGAGAGTGAGAGCGAGCGAGCGAGAGAAAGATGGAGAGATCGAGCGAGAGAGAGAGAAAAAGGGAAAGAGAGAAAGAAAGAAAAAGAGAGCAAGATAGAAAGAGAGAGAGAAAGAGAAAGAAAGAGAGGGAGAGAAAGAGAAAGAGAGAGAGAAAGAGAGAGTGAGAGGGAGAGAAAGAGAGAGAGAGAGAGAGAGAGAGAGAGAGAGAGAGAGAGAGAGAGAGAGAGAGAGAGAGAGAGAGAGAGAGAGAGAGAGAAAGAAGAATGCAGATGTGTGTGGGTGTAGCCTCGTCGAGAACCAGGCAGCGTGACAACAACGTGATTCCGATGTATGGCTACGCGAGACTAGTTTAGGTATAACTGCGTGATACAGAAACTGCAGCTACCTCTGCATGGGGACGTGTGCAGGGCGGGAGCGGGCCCTTGTTATGTCCTCACGGTGAGGGGACACAGATCTGGAGCGGTGCTGGGCCAGTCTCTGCTGCTCTGGGACAGTCAGGGTGCTGTTCCTCTCCCTCTCCCTCGAGTTACGCTCTGCACCTACACACATACGGAGGAGGAATCAGCAGTCGTAGCATGTTACCTGCTGACAAAATGTGTCAGTGTTGAGCTACGCCACTCAACATTCCCTACGCCTTCAGGTGAACGCTTGGTTTTCCCAAAACTACAGAGATCATGCTGGTGCTCAGCTTCTATTAATACAGTCGCCCATAACAGCTCTAGTCTAGTCAAACCCATGCCACGTGAAGGAGCTGAGAGGACAAATGATACAGACTGCAAACTGTAGCACATCATAGTGTGGTATTTTACACTGGAAGTTTTTTGGTTACATTTGAAGAGTTGCATTGGATAGTTACACCAGGTATTGAGCTAACTTGTGTACCGGACTGTTTCTGCATTCCACAAAGTTGCCCCATTGACAGCTTGCAACGGCAACTCGGCTAAGGCAGAAACTGTCTGGCACCCAGGCTAAGTAGCCTTATACCCTTTTTGAAATAGCCGAGCCAGAACAGCACAGTTCATGTTGGCCCTATGGTGTGAATCAGGCACTGGTTTATACACCGTATCCTTGTCTTGTACGGAATCACTACTACTTCAGGCTCTACTACCAGACATGCAGGTGACAGCGTCAGTGGAATGGACAGCGACAACACGGCTCTATAGCTCCATGCACTCAGTGCTCCCAGTGGATCTTCTCTACAAGCTGCATTACTACGGTCCGGCAGAGGAGGAGAAAGGCTGTGTACAGTATCATGGTAGAACACATACTATAATAGAATTGTAGTAATACCATAGTATCGTTGTAGTATACGTTAGTATTACAAAGGGCTGGTAGAAGTACCCCTGCCTGTTTTAAATCAGAGTTAAATCCAAAGTGTGGGGTAAAATTGGGAACCAATGACGTTTTTCCCCGATGTAAAACATCTCTGAGGTTGTCAGTTGGGATCAAATGAAGTAGCCCGTGGTTAGAGAGGCCAGATAGGCCGGGGTATGAGGGGAGCTATAAAGTGGTCGCACCTCTCTCCTTCAGTGCTGGACTCTCACTACTTGAAGCTGGGTAACAGTAACCATGCCCCCCACCCACCTTCAGATACTACCGCTATACCTGTATCATCAAACTCTGTGTCAATGATGCGATGGGACCCTGCACAACAGTGGATAGACACGCACACACACACACACACACAAGGTAGGGTTACACACACGCAGTAAGGTAGAGGGTTTACACGCAGTAGGGTAGAGAGTTTACACACTGTAGTGTTGAGAATTTCCATGGCAGTTGCGATCGATCTCGCACACACAAGAGACAAGTTCATAGGAAGCTCATCTTGGCATACTGTAGCAGGGAGAATCTATATGCCGAGGTCAGTGTCAATACATCACACACACGCACGCACTCACACACACATAATGTATATACTGTACACACAAACACACACACACACACATCATGTATATACTGTACACACACACACACACACATAATGTATATACTGTACACACACACACACACACACACAAGACTTACTCTGTAGTTTCTTGCTGGGGTTGTCGTGAGAGGTGTGTCTGCGCGGGAGGTAAGGGGATGGCTGGGGCAGAGGTAGAGAGGACACGTCGTGGGTCTGGAGCTTATACCAGTGAGGAACGTCGTCCAGCAGGGCAGTCTCCAGCTCTATCAGGATCTAGGAGTGAGAGGGAAGAGAGGGAAGAAGGAGGAGGAGAGAAAGTGAGAGACATACAGAACAAGACAATGTCAGCATAGAGGACATGATGGTGTCCATCTGTGGTTCTCTGTGCGTGTTTGAGTTTGCAAGTGTGTGTGGATACGTGCAAATGAATGTGTGTGTGTTTTGTTTTCTGTGTATACTGTATGTTTATGAAGAGTTTCATTTCAAAACGCTATATATTCATTTTCACAAATGTTTTTAAATGAGCTTTTATTGTTTAAAGAAATGATCAAAGAGATCTTATCCAGAATGACTTACAGTGAGTGCATTTATCGTAAGATAGCTAGGTAAGGTAGCTAGGTAAGGTAGCTAGGTAAGGTAGCTAGGTAAGATAGCTAGGTAAGGTAGCTAGGTAAGGTAGCTAGGTAAGGTAGCTAGGTAAGGTAGCTAGGTAAGGTAGCTAGGTAAGATAGCTAGGTAAGATAGCTAGGTAAGGTAGCTAGGTAAGGTAGCTAGGTAAGGTAGCTAGGGGTAAGATAGCTAGGTAAGATAGCTAGGTAAGATAGCTAGGTAAGATAGCTAGGTAAGACAACCACATATCACAGTCAAATATACAGGACACGAACATTCCATTCCAGCTAACCAATGGGTGTATAGCATTTAGCAAAACAGCAAAACATTCATACACATCTAAAATCTATGAAATAAAAATCTGAGAACAGTAATAATTTACACACACATGAAGATATAATTCACATGTACTATAAACAGTATGTATGTATGTGTGCGTGCGTGCGTGCGTGTGTGTATCTTACCTCTCCCAGGAAGTCACTCTCCTCCTCCTGTATTCTAGGTTGGTCCCAGACAGTGATCTCCAGCATGCGTTCTCTGAAGTCTCTGCGGTGGACGTGGGAGTACAGGAACGTCTGGTTCCACTTGGGCCCAGCGCTCTTCTTTACCGTCTTGGTCCTGCGCTTGCTCTTATCACTGGGAACATGACAGGGGAGAAGGCAGAGGAATGTTAGGAGAGGGAAGACGAACCTTAGAAGGAGAGTCAAAGGAAGTCAGCGAGTCATGTATGTATCTGTCACATACTGTCCCCATATAAGGGTCTGTGACTCCCTACGAGGATGGTGAAATATAACAGAAAACTACATAAGACAGGAAGTGTTAACAGTGTGTTTAAGGTATATTGGTTAAAGTTACATTAAAAAAAAGATCAGTTTATGTACAACGTTGAACCCCTATACTGGTAATATACTTCAGTAATTACTGTGTGTTCACACAGGTATAAGAAGTACTTAATGTTAACCCTAGTAATATGAGAGCGGTTTACCTTCGGTCAGGGAGGAAGTACATCTTGACGTAGGGGTTCCTGGGTCGCCCGTCCGGTCGGGGGGGTAGGTCTATGGCTTGAAGGACGTTGACGATCAGTTGATGGCCCACTTTGTCATACCACAGCTTTACCTAGGAACAACATCATGGGAAGAGATTCATGTGACTGAATGAATCCAGTTAGAGTAGACCATTGGTTGTGGATTACACAGGACATTGTGAAAAGTGCAATATAGGCCATCTATCAATCTGTCTGGTTGTTTGTTCGTAAATCCGTCCGTCCATCCATGCCCCCCCAGTACAGTCCAGTATAGTCCAGTATAGTCCAGTATAGATCCAGTACAGTCCAGTATAGTCCAGTACAGTCCAGTACAGTCCAGTATAGTCCAGTGTAGATCCAGTACAGTATAGTCCAGTACAGTCCAGTACAGTACAGTATAGTCCAGTACAGTCCAGTATGATCCAGTACAGTCCAGTATAGTCCAGTATAGTCCAGTGTAGATCCAGTACAGTTCAGTATAGTCCAGTATAGATCCAGTACAGTCCAGTATAGACCTGTCAAGTCCAGTACAGTCCAGTATAGTCCAGTGTAGATCCAGTACAGTCCAGTACAGTCCAGTATAGTCCAGTGTAGATCCAGTACAGTCCAGTATAGTCCAGTACAGTCCAGTCCAGTCCAGTACAGTATAGTCCAGTGTAGATCCAGTACAGTCAAGTATAGTCCAGTATAGTCCAGTATAGTCCAGTATAGTTCAGTATAGTCCAGTATAGTCCAGTATAGTCCAGTACAGTTCAGTATAGTCCAGAATAGTCCAGTACAGTCCAGTATAGTCCAGTACAGTCCAGTCCAGTACAGTTCAGTATAGTCCAGAATAGTCCAGTACAGTCCAGTATAGATCTAATATAGTACATTACAGTCCAGTACAGTCCAGTATAGTCCAGTATAGTCCAGTATAGTGCAGATACAGTATAGTCCAGTATAGTCCAGTATAGTCCAGTCCAGTCCAGTATAGTCCAGTCCAGTCCAGTCCAGTATAGTCCGGTATAGTCCGGTCAAGTCCATTACAGTCCAGTATAGTCCAGTATAGATCCAATATAGTCCAGTACAGTCCAGTACAGTCCAGTATATTCCAGTACAGTCCAGTGCAGATCCAGTCCAGTCCAGTATAGTCCAGTATATTCCAGTACAGTCCAGTCAAGTCCATTACAGTCCAGTATAGTCCAGTACAGTCCAGTGTAGATCCAGCATATATCCAGTACTCACAGAGAGCTGTCCAGGCAGGATGACGGGGAGGGCTCTGAGGGTAGCAGGGCTGGTGGGGGACATGACAGATATGGATGGACGCTCCATCTTCTGAGACTCAAAGGAACTAGAGCCCGCTGCCAGGGGAAAGAACCAGGATGTGAAAGACTCAAACAACTCAGTGGGTAGACAGTACTGTATACTAACACCAATTAACTATGTCGTATTGTTCATCAAGGTAAACCAAAGCTTTGTTGACACTTACTTGATTCTAAAGGAGGATGTGATGTTTCTGGAATTCTTGGTATGTCTCTGTAAGATGGGAGGAAGATTACATCAAACCTCTGCACAGACCTCTGCAATAGCCACTGATCAACAGCCATCACCAATCCTCATTTGATACAGAGTGCCAGCACATACAATACCTCAATCGTATGTTTGTTTGTATCGAAAAGGAAAAACACAGACACGTACACAAACTGGGTGTTGGGTTAGAGAGCAGGTAGTTCATACCCACACAGGGGAGAGACGTATGGGTTGAGAGAAGAGAGGGAACTTGCCTTATAAGGGTTTTCTAAGGTCTAGGATGTTAGGGGTTACATCAGGGTTAGGCCTCAGGGAAGGACTACCGTACGACATAGCGGTCACTATGTCCGCAATACGTATGTACTTACTGATACGCTCTATACACCTTTCTCAAGAAGTTATTGGAAATGATGCGGTGGATAGATCTTTTAGGCAAAGAAGACAATGGCCGTCAACATTTCACTTCAAAATTAGAAATAGTCAAAAAAGGGCACACAAAAGTCGCAATATAGTAATAGTAGTCCAAAATAGTTGCAGTGTGTCGCACAACGATTCCAAAATGGGAATTTAGCATTTCACACAGGAAGTCAGTCTTACCCAATAGGCCTTGAGACAACTATTTCCACTTGAGGCTCCGCCTTGGATTCCAGAATGATGTTGTACACTTCCTTCTTGGTTGCTCCCGGCAACGACTTCCCGTTCCACTGCAGTACCTCATCACCTTGAAAACAGGAAACAAGATGGCCGACATTAAAACAGCTGATTCATGGGTAGGCATGGAGCCTAGGTTAAAGATAACAAAGGTTAAGACAATGTAATAATTCCATGCAGAAGTGTTAGATAAAAAACAAAAATCATTGGACCAGCGCCGGAGTGAAAATGACTAGAAGTGAATGGTACCGGTACAGAAAGTTCACCATCAAAGTGGAAAATAAACACAATCGCAGTGTACTCAGCAAACTAAAGCAGAATTGTTTAACTGTCATTCTATTCATTTAAATGTTTTTCAAATTATCTACAGCCACTTTATTGCTTGATGTCCCGACCACTGGTAACGTTTTCAAAGCTAATTCTGTAGAATCAGCAACAGCGCTGGTCAAATGAATGTGTTTATTTTCTAACGCTGGCGCATGGAATTATTACGTTGTCTTAACCTCTATTTTTTTCAACCCAGCCTGGAGCTTTACTGAACAACCTCTGTTCACAACACAAACAGTGTTCACGTAGAAATGGGAGATTTTCGCAGCTCAAAAAGAACCCACAGACAATCTCACAGAGCTACCAGACTGATGTGCAACACTTCTCCAGCAGATAACCCTGAATGCCTGAATGTTTTTTTCTACGTTTCTTACCAGCTCGTAGGTGGCCAACAATGTCCGCCAGACTTCCTTTCTTGACTTTGGTGATGAAGGCCCCCAGTCTCCCGTTCTCTGTCATCTTCCCACCCACAACCTAGAAGGGAAACAGAACAAGGGCAGTTCAGTCACAAGACCAAGAGCTCAGTACATAGAGATAACAGTGTAATTAAAACACTGCCCCTTGTGTTCAGTGCCAGTATCACCGAATATCCTGGTAAGGTACAAGGTCAGTATGACGGTATGACAATCTGGATACTGTCTCAGCTGAGTACAAATCTACAGTACGTCCCCATAGTTTCCTTTATTATATACTTCTGTGGATAGTACACTAGCATCACTTACATTTGAGTCATTTAGCAGACACTTATCCAGATCAACTTACAGGAGCAATTAGGGTTAAGTGCCTTGCTCAAGGGCACATCAACAGATTTGTTTTCCCACACCTAGTTGGCTCGGAGATTCAAACCAGCAAACTTTGGGTTACTGGCCCGACGCTCTTAACCGCGAGGCTGCCTAATGTGGAGGTCAGACGTTAGAGACCCGGGTTGGCTCAGTACACAGGGATAGACAGTGGTTAGTGTGGTCGTTTTCCCATACTTCCTTTATCATACACATCCTTTAACAATACACCATCACACAGCCTGGGGCTCTGATGTCCTACACCCAACGGTCTCAGGATACAATATACAGCGGTTAATGTGGTAATACTACAGTAATTGAAAGGGATGCAGCTAGTGATTCCCTCTTACCTTTAGCCCTAGTAAGGAGCCTGCCTCGCGGGGCATGGCCGACCTTTTGCTCAGAGTGATGCGTCCGATTAAGTGGTCGCCCTCCTTGGATGGCTGCCATGTCACTGGATGCTGTAGAGGGGGAGTAGGGGAGAGGGGGAGATTTAATTCCATCAGACAGAGAGAGAGGCAAAGAGGGAGAGACGGAGAGGGGGGTGTGGTAGAGAGGGGATATAGGTAGCGACATAGAGGGAGAGGAGCGAGGGTAAGAAAGGTAAAACAAGTGAGGGAAAGAAAGACCCTCGCTCCCCTTATGAAGACAACTCTCCCACCCAGGCCAACTAGGAGGGACTTGCCCATCCACAATAAACACATACTATATCAATTTACACTCTAAGCAATTATGTCTAGACTGGACTGTTTATAATGTTGTAAGAATCTATATTTAGTAATGAATGGTGGGTAGAGTACGCCCACACACTTACTCAGACACTGCAGGGAATGAAACTAATAGGGCAGAATGTGTGTGTGTGTGTGTGTGTGTGTGTGTGTGTGTGTGTGTGTGTGTGTGTGTGTGTGTGTGTGTGTGTGTGTGTGTGTGTGTGTGTGTGTGTGTGTGTGTGTGTGTGTGTGTGTGTGTGTCTGCGCGTGTTTGTGTGTGTGTGTGTGTGTGTGTGTGTGTGTGTGTGTGTGTGTGTGTGTGTGTGTGTGTGTGTGTGTGTGTGTGTGTGTGTGTCTATGCGTGCATTTGTGTGTGTGTGTCTGTGTGTGTGTGTCCTAGGGTGGTGAGTCTGAGTTGAGTCAGCTTAAGCAAAACCTAAATCTGTCACTTTCTCCTGAAACTTACATGCCACACAGCAGGATCCAGAGGATGGCAGTCCCAATCACCTGGAGAGAGAGAGAGAGAGAAAGCGAGAGAGAGAGAGTTGAGAGAGAGAGAGAGGCAGATAGATAAGATAAACAGAAAGTGATGAAGAGAGTGAGAGATAGAGAGAGTTAGACGGACTCTGCATGCAGAATTCTGGAAAAAATAATATCCTTGTACAACGTAAAACACCAAATAATGCATGCAGAGCAGAATTAGGCCGATACCCGCTAATTCTACAACCATCTAAAAGGAAGCGATTCCCAAACCTTCCATAACAAAGCCATCACTTACAGAGAAATGAACCTGGAGAAGAGCCCTGGGGCTCTGTTCACAAACACAAACAGACCCCACAGAGCCCCAGGAAAGAAACACAATCAGACCCAATCAAATCATGAGAAAACAAAAATAAAATGATTACACATTGGAAAGAATTTACAAAAAAACTGAGCAAACTAGAATGCTATTTGGCCCTATACAGGGGGTACACAGTGGCAGAATACCTGACCACTGTGACTGACCCAAAATGAAGGAAATCTATGTACAGACTCAGTAAGCATAGCCTTGCTATTGAGAAATGCCGCCGAAGGCAGATCTGGCTCTCAAGAGAAGACAGGCTATGTGCACACTGCCCACAAAATTAGGTGGAAGCTGCACTTCCTAACCTCCTGCCAAATGTATGACTACATTAGAGACACATAATATATTTCCTTCAGATTTCACAGACCCACAAAGAATTAGAAAACAAATCCAATTTTGATAAACTCCCATATCTATTGGGTGAAATACCAGTGTGCCATCACAGCAGCAAGATTTGTGACCTGTTGCCACAAGAAAAGGGCAACCAGTGAAGAACAAACAAACCTATATTTATGTTTATTTATTTTCCCTTTTGTTCTTTAACTATTTGCACATCATTACAATACTGTATATAGACATAATATGACATTTTAAATGTTTTTATTATTTTGGAACTTTTGGAAGTGAAATGTTTACTGTACATTTTTTATTGTTTATTATCTATTTCACTTGCTTTGGCAATGTAAATATATGTTTCCCATGCCAATAAAGCTCTTAAATTGAAATTGAATTGAGAGAGCGAGGGAGAGATACAGATAGATAAGATAAACAGAAAGATAGTTAGAGATGGAGAGAGAGAGGTTCAAGCTAAAGCGAGAAAGTCAGTTTCAGTCGTCGTCAGACTAAGTCAACTCAATCCAACACCCAGGAGACAAGGGGACAAACTGGGACCTCGTCCGTCTGTCGCCCAACTCTCATTACCAGCCATACTGACAGATGGTGGCGAGACAGAGAGACTGGAGAATGGCCACACTTCAGTCCAGACCAGCTCTACCCATCGACCCAGTCCCACACGTCCTCCAAAGCCTCATACCTCCTTCAAGGCCTCATCCACCCTTTTAAGTCTTCAATGGATGACGTCAACAGAATAGCAGAATAAAATTAGATGGGGACTTTGGTGTAGGACTTTAGAAATAGGGACAAGTCCCTGAACCTACAGCACGGACCATAGCCAGCTTGGACACTGATCAGAGACGTGTGTATAAAGAGCTAAGGGAAAGTAAGTGGTCAGGAGAGGAGGGAGAGGAGAGGAGAGAGGATGTAAGGGGTAAAGTTGAGGGGTGCAACTCAACTGTTTGAAATTTTAAAGTGCAATGGGGGAACTACTTCAAAGCATTCCTGCTGACTCCTCGATTCAAAGTGCTGACTGTGCCCTTTTTCTGTTTTTAGCAGATGAATATTGTACATCAGATCACACGATCTGGAGCACTTCTTTTCTGGGTACTAACGGGCTAATAATAACTACCGATGATGAATGTTTAGCTATTCAAAATCAATGTTTACTGTATGTACCTGTAAAAACTCAGGTCAAATGGTCACAGTTACAAAAAACATAGAGAATTTGGAGACTATCCCCTCTCATCCTGAATCTATTTCTATTAACAGGGATATATCTGGTCAATGTTAGAGGCTGATCCAGGTTCAGATTTCACTTCACCCTGACCGTGTAGTAAGGTCAGATATCAATGCTGCAGGTTTTACACTAATCTGACAGGACAACCATTCTGTGAATAATGTATTTATAATTTATTTGATCCATAACAATGTATCACAGTGTTATTATATACATTGTACTGTATATTATAGTGTTCTATTTAATTCTGTGATTTGACCTAAAGGAGATCATCAGGAGGTCATCAGGAGGGCATCGCAGATGGATAGGCCTACACACACAAACACACACTGTCTAAAAACACACTGAAGAATTAGCATCAACACTAAAATGAACCTTAGGTCTGGTTTCTCCTGTCATTTCCTCCTTACTATATTATCTTCCACTACTTGACATTTTTGAGGAAGCCAACCAATCAGACTGGCTGAATCGCCACTCCCTCCTTTAACTGCCTGTGCCATTAAACCCCTACAACTCATCCAGAACGCCGCAGCCCGTCTGGTGTTCAACCTTCCCAAGTTCTCTCACGTCACCCCGCTCCTCCGCTCTCTCCACTGGCTTCCAGTTGAAGCTCGCATCCGCTACAAGACCATGGTGATTGCCTACGGAGCTGTGAAGGGAACGGCACCTCCATACCTTCAGGCTCTGATCAGGCCCTACACCCAAACAAGGGCACTGCGTTCATCCACCACTGGCCTGCTGGCCCCCCTACCTCTGAGGAAGCACAGTTCCCGCTCAGCCCAGTCAAAACTGTTCGCTGCTCTGGCACCCCAATGGTGGAACAAGCTCCCTCACGACGCCAGGACAGCGGAGTCAATCACCACCTTCCGGAGACACCTGAAACCCCACCTCTTTAAGGAATACCTAGGATAGGATAAAGTAATCCTTCTAACCCCCCCCCCCTTAAAAGATTTAGATGCACTATTGTAAAGTGGTTGTTCCACTGGATATCATAAGGTGAATGCACCATTTTGTAAGTCGCTCTGGATAAGAGAGTCTGCTAAATGACTTAAATGTAAATGTAAATGTAAACTGTAAACAGCAAACTCTTAGCTCCTTATTCAATCCCAAAATACACTCTTAGCTCCTAAATCAATCCCAAATGCATCTTTAAATAGATACTTAATTTCATAAAGGTGTCATCCTTGGGCTTTTATAAAGGCCCTAGTTAATTTTGCAAAATATAGCCTGCATCAGGAGCGTATTCAAACTGCTAACCTCCCAGCAAGATATTAGACTACATGGCATAAACGTTTTACTATCTCATTTGACTGGTTTGATTGCAACAGTAAAGCTGTCTCGCAGGTCTACTAAATAGCATGTAAAGTAGGTTTAGGGTGTATCTGTACCCTCGCTTACAATTTGGAGCAGTTCAAGTGTTTTACTGTAAATGAAAAACACACAACAACACGGAGGTTGACCGAATTGTCTCGTTGTAAGATTTTAGATTAACCAACCATATATCCATCTATACCATCAATACTTTATCCAAAAATAATATAATGAAGCAGTATTCATTGGACATGCATTGTCCTCATGAACCCAGGCTTTCACAGCTGAGTTACACTTCACTTAGCTACATTTAGCGTTTAGTCTTGTCCTGTCTCTGAATTTGTTTACCGCGGACAACATCAAAAGTAAATCCCATGCTGGATTGGGACTGGCGTACTCCTAAAGTAAACACTGCTAAACACTTGCTAGCTATGACAGCTAACTTTCTAACTATTTCTCCGCCTGTCGCCCCCATTAAACACCCTATTCCCATGTGTTAACCTAATCTGATAATCTAATTTGGGATTGGGATTGGCCTGGAGCGACCAGTGGTGGTGGTTAGTGGTGAGTGAGATGAGTACACAGATAAACAAAACAACAACCGTCGTCATGGCATCCCCCGTCGACACGCTAACCGCTAAAATAGCATAGTTTAATTTAGTCAAGAAGAGTGAATTGCAAAGCTGTTGCAGGCCGGCGTGAGCAAGCGAGAGGCCAAAACTGAACATGCGGCCGGCCACAATGGTGACACCCAAACTCGATGATATTTTATCCGTTAACGGCAGGATGCAACCGGTGTTTGGCGGGGAAGCTTTACGTAGCGTTAGCCGACTAGCCACTGACCTAATTCTGCCAAATCTGCTGGCCTAAATCACAGGACGTTTCCTAAATAAGAGAGCTGTCCTGTCCTGTTCCAGAACGGGAAGCAATAGGGTTTGGCTTCAGAGGTGAATGACAGTGTTGTACCGAGTCAAGGCTATAGCACATTATAGGCAGGGAGATACAGTCCCAGTAAACATTGAAATTCTTTATTTTTATGGAAACCTAGAGCAAAGCGATTTTGATAACAAAAAAGTAAAGAAAGAATATTGCATTAGTAGCGACACCCGACAGGTGACCTTAAAACCATAAAATCTAACGAAAGTTTGATCATTCCACCAATGTCGTAATCTCTGACAATCTCTGACAACACTGTCACAAAACCAGCTAATATAGATGATTAGATCTGATAGAAAGCTGAAGAATCAGACCTTTCTTGCTGACACTCTCCACACAGGTAGCAGATTTGATCATTCTTCCAATGTTAAAATATCTGAATGCGTGACCAATCATATTGACATGAGAAGAGCTAACAGAGAGAGAGAGCAGTAATCTGACCTTTCTCACTGACGCTCTCCATGTCCACGTCCTCACAGCTGGTGTACTCGGGCGTGGAGGCGCCCTCCTCCTCTGAGCTGCTGATAGACATCTGCCTCTTGTTGACGCCCCGTTTGCTCTTGTAGGGCCTGGGTGGGGGCGGCCGCAGCGACTCCGACTGGTCCGAGCTCTGGGAGTCCTTCCGCAGCAGGCTGTCCCCGGACTTCTCCCTCCTAGCCTTGTGCATCATGGCTGCCTGGGAATTGGGCTCCAGCTGGCTGGAGTGGGGTCCCTTAGGGGGGTCCCAGCCTGCTGGAGGGGGAGGTCCTTGGTGGGGGTGAGGAGCACCAGGATGGGGGCCCGTTCGTGGGCCACCACCAGATGGTTGAAGAGGTCCGTGGTTCTGGTTCTGTTTGAGGAGGGGGGGACCTCCCTGGGGTCCCTGCCCCATTCCGCCACCCCCACCACCCCCTACAGTCCTGTCCATGGAGTAGGCGCGGTGGTTCTCCAAGGATGCCTTGCGGTCCGGTTCTCCACCACCCCCACCGCCACCCCTCCGGAGACGATTCTCAGGCACATCCCCCATGTTCCCTCCCCCGCCCTCCAGCCCCACCTCATTGATGGCGTTGTTGCTGTGGCGCCGCTCGTGGCGCACCTTCGACACCTTGGCGTGCATGCGCATCTCCTGCTCCTCCTTCTGCGGCTTGACCGGGTAACGCGCCAGGTTGGGGTCGCTGCGGTAACGCGTCTGGAACTCCTCCTCTTGGCGCCGCTTGCGCTCCAGCTCATCCTCCTCCGGGGGGCGTCTCCGGAGGTCGGGGCGATTTCCTTGGTCGCCACCGTCAGGGTAGTCATGGGAGCGGACCTTCTCCAGGTGCCGGCCGTCCCGCCAGTCTATGTCCCCAGGACCACAGAACTCCTCCTGGGAGGCCACGGTCTGAAGCTTCCCTGGGGGTCCCCGGCCTCCTCTACCACGACCCAGACCACCGGGCTTACCGTTCTGCTCATGGAGGGACACAGGTCTTTTCCTGAAGAGAAGAGAAAGGTGACCATAATGGACATTGATATAACATTACACACTTGTTGTTTTGTTAACATAATACCATGTAGTAAGAACAAAAAAGCCTACTCAGATATACTGGACAAATTATGGTCAGTACCAGTTATTACTGGTTGAATGAAAGCAATGATGATAAAGACAGGGAAATAATTCAAAATGGAAGAATATGTACAGAACTAAAATGAGATTCTCTTTCCATGGGAAAATGTTTCTACTGATGGTTAACCTGGGTATGGATCATCCAACAACAGTGTGGAATAGGGCCAGCATTTTGAGTGATGCATTCAGGCCGGACCGAAATGGACTTACCCATTAGACACAAAACAAAATATATTAATCATGGACCTTTCAAGAATAAAACATGTAACCCAGCTTCTGCTTTGGCTAAGCTTGGACAGCACCATTCTTTTTGATCCAGTGGGGATTAAAAAATCAAGTGCTGCAACCCATATACCACAACACACACCGAAAATGGGTCACTCCCAACATCAGAGGATTTGAGTTCCTGTCAAACGCGGAGAAAATATGACCAAAGTATGTCCAATGTTGAATGAGACAAATGAGTAAACATGTGTAAACTGACGGTGTCAACAAGACCCTGTTAGACAAAACAGATGCTGCATTAGCCTAATTCATCCAATCACAACAAAGTCAAATATATTAAAGAGGACTAACTTGAACACGACTCAAATATACAACAATAAAAAAGACCCAATATAAAAACTACCATATCATCTAGAAGAGGCCCAGGATATTCAATAACTAGACTCTGATAAAGTCCCAAAATGTTTTGCATGTCAGCAATTAAGTTTTCAAGATATAGGACTTTCAAGAAGCTAATTGTAACTTGCCACATCATCATGATGACGCAAAACGCATCTTAGGAAGTAAAAAAAATAAATACCAAAAGCTACTTTTCGAGTGGATTATTCCTTTAAGTGTCTACAATCAAAGGGATTAAGGGGAGGTGATAATAGTAGAGTGGATGAGAGAAAGTCTTGTACAAAGTGGCATTTACAACAATACTAAGTACTATCAGCAATCAAAACAGGACCCTAGATAACCAATACAGTGACGTAGACTCTGGTTTGAGCCTCTACAGCCAGAGAGGTGAAAGCAGGGATTGTGAGAGGACAGGTGAAAGTGTTTTGGGGATTAGAGCGTTTGTGTCAATGATGTCCTACTTGTCTCGTGGTGGTTCGCTCCGAGCGCGTGACGCCGGCATGGTGTCCAACGCTCCCTTGGCCGGTACCGTTGGCGGCTGATGCGTTCCGTTGGGTGCCGCCCCTGCGTTACCGCTGGAAGAGGGCGGGGCCTGGGACCTGGAGCGGAGTAGCTTCCTGTCCCCCCGTTGGGTGTCACCCCCCGTGGGCGGGGCGTTCAGGCCGCCACCCAGGCTCATCTGCCTCGCCCCCGGCCCCGAAAACCATTCTCCTGATTTGGTGAGGATCTCCTGTTGCTTACGGCACAGGTTGCATACCCACATTACCTACAGGGGTGAAGGAGTAGATGAGGAGGTTAGCTATTACATACATGTACAGTATGCAGAAGTAGCCTATATCTATAGAGAGAAAGAGAGCATGGTCAATTCCATTTCCGATTCCTATTTTCTTAATTGAAAAGCAAACCTTGAATTGACTGAATTGAAATGGAATTGACCCTAACATTGTCTCTTAGACAGAGAATGCATAATACTATACAATACCTCAATACTATAGACATCTAATTATATTTCTATGAGGTTAACATCAGAAGACTCATGGGGTTGCAGATGTTGTCACATATCCATTGCAGTCCACTTTTTAACTTCTCTAGGGTAGGGGGCAGTATTTTCACGGCCGGATGAAAAACGTACCCAAATTAAACGGCCTACTACTCGGGCCGAATATGCATATTATTAGTAGATTTGGATAGAAAACACTCTGAAGTTTCTAAAACTGTTTGAATGGTGTCTGTGAGTATAACAGAACTCATATGGCAGGCAAAAACCTGAGAAAAATCTAACCAGGTAGTGGGAAGTCTGGTGCTTGTAGTCCTTTCAAGTCATTGCCTATCGAACACATAGTGACTTAGGGTTCATTTTGCACTTCCTAAGGCTTCCACTAGATGTCAACAGTCTTTAGAAAGTTGTTTGTGGCGTCTATGATGAACAGAGAGCGAACAGAGGAAGTTGGAAGTTGTTGACTCAGGAAAGCAAATGAGTTCATTGGCGCGCATGCACGTGATGAGGAAGCTGTGTTCCAAAATGTTTTTCAAGACACTGGAATCGTCTGGTTGGAATATTATTGAAGTTCTAAGTTAAAAAGGCCCTAAAGATTGATGCTATACAACGTTTGACATGTTTGAACGAATGTAAATCTAACTTTTTTTTACTTTTCGTCATGACATTTTGGCCGCGCTTCCTACACTTGGAGTAGCTTACTGAACGTGGAAACAACAAGGAGTTATTTGGACATAAATTATGGACTTTATCGAACAAAACAACATTTATTGTGGACCTGGGATTCCTGGAAGTGCCTTCTGATGAAGATCATCAAAAGTAAAGTGAATATTTCTAATGCTATTTATGATTTTAGATGACTCCAAAATGGCGGGTATCTGTATTGCCTAGTGTATTTTTCTGAGCGCAGTACTCAGATTATTGCAAAGTGTGCTTTCCCCGTGAAGCTTTTTTGAAATCTGTCACAGCGGTTGCATAAAGGAGATGTTCATCTATAATTCTTGGAATAACAGTTTAGAATTTTATCAACGTTTATGATGAGTATTTTTGTAAATTGTTGTGCTGATTCACCGGCAGTATTGGAGGCAAAATATTTTCTGAACATCACGCGCCAATGTAAAAGGCTGTTTTTAGATATAAATATCAACTTGATCGAACAAAAAATGCATGTATTGTGTAACATGATGTCCTAGGAGTGTCATCTGATGAAGATCGTCAAAGGATAGTGCATAATAGCTGAATTTCTGGTATTTGTGACGCCTGTATTGCTAGGAAAATGGCTGTGTGGTTTTTCTTGTGTTGGAACTGTCCTAACATAATCTAACTTTATGCTTTCGCCGTAAAGCCTTTTTGAAATCGGACAACGTGGTTGCATTAAGGAGACGTGTATATTTAAAATGGTGTAAAATAGTTGTATGTTTGAGAACTTTGAATTATGACATTTTGTGGTTTTGAATTTGGCGCTCTGATTTTTCACTGGCTGTTGAATAGTGTGAACCGTGGGTGGGACGCTAGCGAAATGTTGGCTTAGCTTGGAGTATTTTAGCTTGGAGTATTTTAGCTTGGAGTATTTTCGACAGACAATAGGTCATTGTTATACAGGCAAGGAGAGGGCAGGACTGGTGACAGAACTACAAACAGGCACAGACAGATAGAGGATCTTAGTAAGACACAAGCAAGTATTAGTCACAGCGTTATGTTCTTTCTCATGTTTTATTTTAGTCTCTTGACTCTGATTGAGTATTGGTGATAGCTCATCTGTCAGACAGGGGATCAAGGTTTCTTAAAATACCCTAGAACCTCCTCCCCCCACGCTCCCCCTCCCTCCCCACGCTCCCCCCTCCCCCCACGCTTCCCCATCCCACCCCACGCTCCCCCACCCCACACTCCCCCATCCCACCCCACGCTCCCCCTCCCCCACGCTCCCCCCTCCCACCCCACGCTCCCCCATCCCACCCCACGCTCCCCCTCCCCCACGCACCCCCCTCCCACCCCACGCTCCCCCCTCCCACCCCACGCTCCCCCATCCCACCCCACGCTCCCCCTCCCCCACGCTACCCCTCCCCCCACGCTCCCCCCTCCCCCCACGCTTCCCCATCCCACCCCACGATCCCCCTCCCCACCCCACGCCATACACTGACATACGACATACACTGACCAGGTGAATCCAGGTGAAGGCTATGATCCCTTATTGATGTCACTTGTTAAATCCACTACAATCAGTGTAGATGAAGGAGAGAAGACAGGTTAAAGAAGGATTTTTAAACCTTGAAACATTTAAGACATGGATTGTGTATGTCTTGCCCATTCACGCTCTGAATGGCACACGAGAGATTGAAGTGCCTTTGAATGGGGTATGGTAGTAGGTACCAGGCGCACCGGTTTGTGTCAAGAACGGCAACACGCTCAACAGTTTCCTGTGTATATCAAGAATGGTCCACCACCCAGAGGACATCCAGTCAACTTGACACAACTGTGGGAAGAATTGGAGTCAACATGGGCCAACATTCCTGTGGAACGCTTTCGACACCTTGGAGAGTTCAACGAATTGAGGCTGTTAGGATGCAACTCAATATTAGGAAGGTGTTCTTAATGTTTTATACGCTCATTGTAGGTTACAATGCGCTCTGTGAAACATCACAGCATTTTACTTACACATTGAGATAAGGAAACAGCCCAAAAAATATCCCATATTTGTAATAATACTGTTACCACTAGAGAAAATTCAACATATTCTACAAGGCTACAAATGTTTAAAAGATGATCCAATATGAACGCAGTATCTAGTTAAACAGAGTAGGCTTGATATGGATGGGATGTCGTTACCATGGAGAAAGCAGTAGCATGTTGCCTATGGCGGACAAGGCTGTTAATCTCCCACAGCGGATGATGCCACAGAACATTAACTGGCCAGCAAGGAAAGCCAGCTACAATATCCACCATAAGCTATTTATCGTTCCACAACAGGTACCAGAAGAACATTCTTAATTCAATAACTGGTTACAGTATCGGCCCTGAAGAAAAGATGTAAGTGAAAGCTAGGAAATTGGCATCAATCTGAACATAACACTGTGGAAGACCATGATTTGAGAGGACAAGTCACAGATATACAGGTGCATCAACTGATTGCTGTTCACAATAGTATATTTTTTATTTGACTAGGCAAGTCAGTTAAGAACAAATTCTTATTTTCAATGACGGCCTAGCTGCCATGTTCAAGGGCAGAACGACAGATTTTTACCTTGTCAGCTCGGGGATTTGATCTTGCAACCTTTCGGTTACAAGTCCAATGCTCTAACCATTAGGCTACCTGCCACCCCAATAATAACAAATATATAAAAATGGCCTACTGTTGGTAGAAATCATTGGTCAACTCAAGTCAGCTATTTGACCGTCCTACGAACAACAACCCTAAATGGAACAACAGCAACATCAAAGAAAGGTTCCATACTCACATGTAGCCATGGCTACTGAAAATCGCCTCCCTCCCAACGCAGAGAAAAACAGATTTATCTTTTCTCAAGTGTATAATCCCACGGTCTAGAACGATGGTACAAATCCAAAATGGAGGGAAAGTACTATTCCTTGTATTGTCGTTTAGAAGTCTTTGTTTGCATCCCAAAACACCACCTTATGTGAAACCTGCTCTTTGATGGTTGGTCGAATGGACAGTTACTTTAGCAGTCAGCTTGCGGTTAGCTTTTTAGCGAACCGGCGCGCATCGTGCCTACAGTACCCTGATTGAATCCTCTGTTTGGCTCCAGGCCACACTAATCTAAAGTAAATCAGCTGTGTGCAGCTGTGGCCCACAGCTGTCGAGCTGGACACACACACACATTCAGTTGTTCTAATACACACATACACATACATACAGTACATACAATCTCTCCCTCTCTCTCTCTCTCTCTCTCTCTCTCTCTCTCACACACACACACACACATACATACTCTCTCTCTTTCTCGCTCACTCTCTCTCTCTCTCTCACACTCTCACACTTACATTCACTCACACACATACTCTCTCTCTCTCACTCTCATTCTCATTCTCTCTCACACACTCTCTCTCTGTTCTAAGGCAGGTTAGATTGGAGTAGACCGCAGCTAATCCCCTCAGCTCCTCACCATTATTCAACATCATCATCAGTCAGGACAATACCAGCCAGCCGGTTTCAGATAGCAGCCGTGCACAGGGCCGGTAGGCTATGCTACCGCTAAACCATATCCCTTATACTCCCTCCCCTTAATTATTCAGCTGTTTGGTGATTATCATTAACATTATCAATCATTCAGAGTGCATTCTGGGAAATCCCTTTTTATCAGACCAGGAAGGTAAAGTATATATTAGGTAGGCCTATAGTGACAGTATTAAGGCCATCATTTCAAATATCCATTTAGGGACGCGGTCAATATTTGCATGCCTCTCAAAGAGGACATAAGAAATGTTAACATTTTAGACTCTATAGCAAAGAATTGATGAAGGAAAAAGGTCCAGTTTACATTTCACAGTAAATAGGGAGCTTTTTTTCTCATGGTTGAGGAAGACGAAAGAAATTAATCCGATGGTTAATCCTTGAATGAGATCGTATTCAAGCAGCACGCACACAAGGAAATACAGCCCAGACACACACACACACACACACACACACACACACACACACACACACACACACACACACACACACACACACACACACACACACACATACACTGACACATGGCACTCCACAGGACGCGGTGCGATGAACTGGAGGTGACACCACAGTGGGCTGCTTCTTGAGCGAGCCGTCTGATTGGCTGCCATCACACACTAACCATGCTTAAGCAGCAAGCAAGGAAGCCCTTCACATATTACGTGTCACACAATAGGGTGGGGTTCCTAACACAGACCAAAATAGGATTTTGAATGGAAATCAACTGTTTCGTCTCCACAACGACAGTAAAACGAATGTGTGTGTGTCTTGAGTATGAGCAATGCCATTTCTAATGTGTTACTGCACCAATCTCACCCTGCCTAACAGAATGCAGTTCACCATGGTAACCAAGTCATTGAGTACAGAGAGAGAGAGAGAGAGAGAGATTGTACTAACAATGCCAAGACTGGGAACAGCAAGTTAGTGGGGAGCTAAACGAACTGTGTGGCCTCCTCTGTGACATCATAATAGATCATCATCCTCAAACAAACTAACGACCCTCATATGGGCTACAAGACTAACCTAAATCACAACACATATCTACCCAGTATCACCTGCAGCCAACTCTAAATGGATTAGCCATAAAAGGGCACGACAACAAATGACAGGTCTTAAGTCATGTTTATGACTGATTTAAACCATGTCAGCGGCAGGCACTGTCAAAAAAGTTTGACTGAAAAAGACTAACAGCAAAAACCAAAATACAACGTTTAACCAACGTTAGAACAACCTCAATCCTACACAACCTGCGTTGCCGAACAAACCACCGCCTTCCTCGTACCAGCAACCCACCTGACGAGGCAGACCGACTTGACGAATGGCGACATCTTACAGCCGTCATTAATCAACACGCTCTTTTCTACCCCACGCCCCTCCATCATCTCCATCTCAGACACTCTATCCAGCCGTTTCTGTTGCCAAAACAGGGGAGGTGGGGATAGCGACAGTAACAGCGGGCACGGCGGCGGCGGGAATAGCTGGGAATTCTGTAAACGTCGTCTTTTCCCTTAACTGGGTGGAATAGATGGAGGCCCAGGGTGGTGGAATGGAGAATAAAGTGTTCAGTGAGCGCGCTCAGTACAGCCCTCAACGACAGATTGACATATGGGGAGGCAGCAGTGCCTGGCAGAAAACTACCATCCGTCAGGGAATGGTAAATCCTACAGACGAGGAAGAAAGACGACCACAAAACACGATAATGCTCCATTTGTGTAAATAAGGCTATAGATCAACTAGGAATAGGTCTTGGCTTCCTTCTGCAGCCGAGCCCTGTGAACTACAAGACAGTTCAGTGTTAGACTGAATGGCATTCTACCCTATAGAAGCCAATACTGCTAAGGACACAACAGAAACCCTTCTAGTATTATTATCCCATACTGTTTGTATAGGCCTTTCTGTAACCCCAAACTGATCCTGGTACTGTCACCGCTATTGTTATTTTATAAAAGGCATTACAGTAATGTTTTATGGCAGACCGCTGGGTTAGTCATCCAATGCTGAGAAACCTGACAGAGATTATGAAGTGCATTCCCTTCCTGTAAAAAGTGCAGTGTCGGCTCGATGCAGTGTGGGAGTGGGAGAGTTGGTGTGTGTGTATGTGTGTGTCCGGTGTGAGTGCGTGTGTCTGTGCGTGCGTCTGGTTTGTCCAAGCAGTAAAGAGGTGTTTGCATATTCGTGTCTGTGTACATTAGTGTGTGTATGTGAGTCTCCACTACAGAAAGAGGAGACAGATTGGCTCTGATTCGCTCATTCCCTCTCTATCTCTCTCTTTCTCTCTATCGCTCTCTCTCTCTCTCTCTCTCTCTCTCTCTCGCTCTCTCTCTCTCTCTCGCTTTCTTTCTCTCGCAGCCATCTGGAGATGACATTAAACACACATAAACAAACACTCTGCAATTAATACACCAAGACAAGTGAAAGCAACTCGACTCGGGGGGACTAACTAGTCTCTTGTCTGTGAAGAATATAACATGATAAATTATTTTATTTGTGAAAATTGTACATTTATAACTGTGTTTGTATCGTAATATGATGAAATAAATGTCATTTGACCATTATTTAGACTACAGAATATATACGTTATTCAAATTTATGTTAATTGAGACATCAACTGAAGGAATTGTGGAGGTTAACCAAACAGTGTCTCTGAGAATTAGTCATATCTACCACAATTGAATTAAATACCCGTTAGAAACATAGACAACCCACACACCGCAGTTAATTAATACAGAAATAATAAAACCGACACACACACATAGACACACACACATAGACACACACACAAAGGGACGAACCCAGGGGTTTTGATTTAAAGGCTTGGCATGTACTGTAACAGTGACAGTGTAAGTCTGTTAGCTGGGCTAAGGTGTGGAAGTCTTGATATTTGAACGTAGACAACACTGACAGATGCTGACAGGGAGAGGCGAGGGCTATGAGGGACTAGGAATGGGGTCCTAGCCTACACCCTCCACCCCTGACCCCAGTCCACTGTCTTAAGCAGCTGCAGGGTCCAATCCAAAGACTTGCATCCTTCCCCTCTGCCCCTGTCGACTTCCCCTCAGATCCGAATCTGAAAAGATAGGACGCTTGTGAACAAAACTGTGCTTTAGAAGCAAAAGGATTTTTGGTTGTTTTCTCCTTACTTGGAGTGGACAAGTGCAGAGGGGAAGGTGGCAAGTGTACAAATTGGAACCCAGCCTCGGCCTCCCCTCCCGTCTCCCAGTGGCAGGGGCAGGTCTGTATGCTCATCACAGACAGGCAGGTAAAGCATGCACGGGCATAAGTGTGCACATTCCCTCTGCAGTCACAACAAGGGTCTTATAGTAAGATAAGGTGCTTCTGCGTGCCAACAAACACCCTGTGCCCTTGTAGCCCCCAACAAACACCCTGTGCCCTTGTACCCCATGTTTCCCCCTATCTTGTATATTATACCCAGTTCCCCCTGGCACAGCCATGCCTACAGCCATAGAGAGAGGAGTTGTGTAAGGGGGTGCCCATCCATGGGTGTCTAGGAATGCCCACCCAGACAGCCAGGCATGGCTCATGCTCGCCCGCTTCCCAAATTGCAGCTGAAGTGTGACATTAAAGAACTACAGATATAGTGACCCATGCAAAAACTCCATTACCCAGCAGGCCTTACCCTGTCCTTCACTATGAGACACTTTGCAAGAGGAAGAGACAGACAATGGATTCAGAATTAGTCAACGTTTTTACCCAGATATCCTTACTGAAGATTAAACAGTCTCTAGTACTGCACTACCAAATGTCCACATTAGTGTGGACTGGACTACAGGCAGATATGCTTGGGGAAGTCCATGGTAAAATACCATAGTGATAGACAGAGATAGTATTTAATCGCATTTATTTCTACTCAAGGCAAAATGGTCCCTATGACTATCTGCTCATGCCCAGAGTCTGGAATCTGGACTACAGACAGATACAGTATGTGTGTGGAAGTCCAAGGATAAAGGCTAGCCTTTTAGTATTAGAGAAAAGCTAGCCTGGACTGAACTGTCAGGGAATCATTCTGTTCGCTTTAAGTCATTAATCCATAGGTGGATTTAAACGCTTTGGCCGCGTTCCAATCTGATCATTTACTCCCTTCACTTCAGCCTTTGTGGACACCCACTTCTTGGATTTGTGTGAGCTAGGTTTTAGTAACAAAGGAATATACCTCGACCTTGCCAACAGCAAAAAGGCTTGGCATAGGACTATAGTAGTTTATGCCATATCACTCACACAAATCCAGTCCACTTAAAAGGGGAAGTCTACAGGGCAGGAGGGAAGGGGGTCAAAACTTTGGGATTGGAACGCAGCCATTGGGGGATTTTCAAAGGGACACATAGGTTGTATTCACAGTACAGTAGAGAGGACAGAAAAGATGCTAACCACTTTGTCCTCCTGTAGTGGCATGTAGTCCAGGTAGCAGTGAGAAAGTGAAAAGGAAGTGAGGGAGGGAGTGGAGGAAGCAGAGGGAAGGATAGAGGGATGCAGTGGAGGAGTGGACAGAGAAAGAGAGACAGAGGTCAAATATAGGTTCATGGAACATGAGAAGGGAGGAAGGAAAAAGAGAAAGAGGAAAAAGGAGTGAGGGAATGGTGTAAACGTTTGTTAATACACATGAGCAAAATCCACAATACACACTTTTAATACACAGTCTATTCAGTGATACAACCTGTTTAGAGGTGCAACAGTGGTGAAACACAGAGGGAGTTTGACAGCAAACATGCATGACTCAACATATCAGTCATGTGACGTCGGCATGACACATGACCTTTGTGTCACAGTGTCATGCAGGAACAGGAAATGGGGACAAGAGCAACATGATACATCATCTTACACAACCCTATATATAACTTCCTGTCTAGCTTATAATACAATATATACACTACCATTCAAAGTTTGGGGTCACTTAGAAATTTCCTTGTTTTTGAAAGAAAAGCAAATTTTTTGTCCATTAAAATAACATCAAATTGATCATAAATACAGTGTAGACATTGTTTTTGTTGTAAATGACTATTGTAGCTGGAAACGGCTGATTTTTTTATGGAATATCTACATAGGCGTACAGAGGCCCATTATCAGCAACCATCACTCCTGTGTTCCAATGGCACGTTGGGGGGGGGGGGGGGGGGGGGGGGCCTGACCTTAGATCAGCACTCTGAGTTTTCTTTTATGAACACAGACCCTGCTTTTAATATCTGCTGTTTGGTGAGCTATTATAGATACAGAAATGTGACTTTTATAACACAACATTACTATGAGGACAGGCTGGGGAGAAGGGAGAGGTTTAGTAATACCAAAATGAGTGGTTGGCACACATTTTGTCAGGCATCACCATGTAACTGTAATGCCTTCTGCAGGACAATGCTGTGTACTGCATCGTGTCTCTGTGTCTATTTTGGGAATGTGATTATTCGGCACAGGGTGAATCGCGATTTATCACGACAATATCAATGTTTTGTGAGTTACTGTGACTTATATGCTGCTAGTATAGAAGTCAATACATCTGATTATGATTGAGGCCATTTTGAGTCAAATATCAATTTTGTTTAACTACAATGAACAAGCTGCACCTGCACAACATGACCAAAAGTATGTGGACACCTGCTTGTCGATTTCTCATTCCAAAATTATGGGCATTAATATGGAGTTGGTCCCCCCTTTGCTGCTATAACAGCCTCCACTCTTCTGGGAAGGCTTTCCATTAGATGTTGGAACATTACTGCAGGGACTTGCTTCCATTCAGCCATAAGAGCATTAGGGAGGTCGGGCACTGATGTTGGGTGATTAGGCCTGGCTCGCAGTCGGCGTTCCAATTCATCCCAAAGGTGTTTGATGGGGTTGAGGTCAGGGCTCTGTGCAGGCCAATCAAGTTCTTCCACACCGATCTTGACAAACCATTTCTGTATGGACCTCACTTTGTGCACGGGGGCATTGTCATGCTGAAACAGGAAAGGGCCTTTCCCAAACTGTTGCAACAAAGTTGGATGCACAGAATCGTCTATAATGTCATTGTAGTGTTAGGATTTCCCTTCACTGGAACTAAGGGGCCTAGTCCTATCCATGAAAAACAGCCCCAGACCATTATTCCTCCTCCACCAAACTTTACAGCTGGCACTATGCATTGGGGCAGGTAGCATTCTCCTGGCATCCACCAAACCCAGATTCGTCCGTTGGACTGCCAGATGGTGAAGTGCAATTCATCACTCCAGAGAACGCGTTTGCACTGCTCCAGAATCCAATGGCTGCAATCTTTACAGCGCATGGCGATCTTAGGCTTGTGTGTGCCTGCTCGGCCATGGCAACCCATTTCATGAAACTCCCGACAAACAGTTCATGCTGACGTTATTTCCAGAGGCAGTTTGGAATGTGGTAGTGAGTGTCGCAACCGAGGACAGACGAGTTTTACGCGCTGCATGCTCCAGTACTCGGCGGTCCCATCCTGTGAGCTTGTGTGGCCTACCACTTCCCGGCTGAGACGTTGTTGCTCCTAGATGTTTCCACTTCACAATAACAGGAGTTACAGTTGAACGAGGAAGTTCTAGTAGGGCAGAAATTTGACAAATTGACTTGTTGGAAAGGTGCCATACTATGACGGTGCCACATTGAAAGAAAATGAGCTCTTCAGTAAGGCCATTCTACTGCCAATGTTTGTCTATGGAGATTGCATGGCTGTGTGTTCAATTTTATACACCTGTCAGCAACTGGGGTGGGTGAAATCCACTAATTTGAAGGGGTGTCCACGTACTTTTGTATATACAGTGTATCTTCTATATAACTTACTGAACATCAGTCCTGTAGAAACAATTTATAGTTTGATAGATTCATATCATTTTAACTCGCAGGGCTGGAAAAATACATTAAAGTTACTGCTAACTTAAAGATCGGACCTTTTTATTCAATTTTTGCCTAAAATTAAATACCCAAATCTAACTGCCTGTAGCTCAGGACCTGAAGCAAGGATATGCATATTCTTGATACCATTTGAAAGGAAACAATTTGAAGTTTGTGGAAATGTGAAATGAATGTAGGACAATATAACACATTAGATCTGGTTAAAGACAATACAAAGAAAAAAACATGCGTTTTTTTTTGTACCATCATCTTTGAAATGCAAGAGAAAGGCCATACTGTATTATTCCAGCCCAGGCGCAATTTAGATGTTGGCCACTAGATGGCAGCAGTGTATGTGCAAAGTTTTAGACTGATCCAATGAACCATTGTATTTCTGTTCAAAATGTTGAATCAAGGCTGCCCAAATGTGCCTAATTGTTTTATTAATAACTTTTCAAGTTTATAACTGTGCACTCTCCTCAAACAATAGCATGGTATTATTTCACTGTAACAGCTACTGTAAATTGGACAGTGCAGTTAGATTAACAAGAATTTAAGCTTTCTGCCAATATCAGATATGTCTATGTCCTGGGAAATGTTCTTGTTACTTACAACCTCATGCTAATCGCATTAGCCTATGTTAACTGAACCGTCTCGAGGGGGACCCACCAATCCTGTAGAGGTTAAAAATGCTCTCTGGGATCTTAATCACAACAAATGTTGTAACATACTGCATGAATTGGATTTGTAACATATCACTAAAATTACTACATTTGTATGATATCATACCTATCACACGAAATGGATGATGTAGTACACAATTAGATTACGTAGTACACAATTGGATGACGTAGCACACAAAAAACGGGGACCCGTTTTGGCTCGTGAGCACCACTTTCAAAACTACTGGCTGATATTACACAAAAGTTTGAGAGCGCATCTTTAAGTAATGCAAAGAGTGGGCCTTTTTGACATGAGTTACACAAACTGAAATAATGTAAGGAAACTTGCTTAGCATCCACCCTGTCAAACAAATTTATGTTTTGACCCACTCAGCACTGGAGAGATGCATGAAGTGCTCGGGCTTGAATTTGACATGAGGTACACCGACGTGTTGAACTAAACCGGAAAACTAAACTGGAAAACATGAATAGGAGGGAGATGTTTTATGTAATAAAACAAAGTTTACAATTTCAACTAATCCTGTTATTCTGCTTGGCTGGTGATAGAGGGAAGAGTAGGATGGGGGATCAAGGAAGGAAGTACTACTTGAGAGAGCGCCGGTCTACACTGCCTACACACACAGGCTGTAATATGTACACAATACAACAGCAGCCTACACAAAAATACCCTTACACACATAGATTACAGCCTACACAAAAATACCCTTACACACATAGATTACAGCCTACACAAAAATACCCTTACACACATAGATTACAGCCTACACAAAAATACCCTTACACACATAGATTACAGCCTACACAAAAATACCCTTACACACATAATAGATTACAGCCTACACAAAAATACCCTTACACACATAGATTACAGCCTACACAAAAATACCTTTACACACATAGATTACAGCCTACACAAAAATACCCTTACACACATAGATTACAGCCTACACAAAAATACCCTTACACACATATATTACAGCCTACACAAAAATACCCTTACACACATAATAGATTACAGCCTACACAAAAATATCCTTACACACATAGATTACAGCCTACACAAAAATACCCTTACACACATAGATTACAGCCTACACAAAAATACCTTACACACATAGATTACAGCCTACACAAAAGTACCCATAAATACACCATAAATACTGACTCACACACTGATACACAGACACACACACTAATACTGACTCAAACCTACACAAAAACGTTGTTCTCTGCCCAGTGAGAGACGTTACTTCAAAATACCTTTGAAATAAACTGCATTAGTGCTCAAACTAATTATTGGCATACTTTACTATTGATTTGAGTTCCTAGCCCATTGTTCCACTGTATTATTAGTTCCACATTGATGGAATTTCTAATAGAGACAACACTACTAGTGGCCGGTTATCATTATCCATAATTCATTTCATAGAATTATCCCATAATAAGTCCACAGCCTGGGACAAAGCTTGATCCTGTGTCCTGCTCCCTGTGTGAGTCTGGGTTCCAGCTGGGCTTAGCGGATTTGGAACAGATTGGCACCCAGCAGGCCCAGGGACTAGGGCCCACAGTCAGGTAAAATACCCAGGAGGGCCTCTCTCTTGGGCTGGACAGGAGAAGGAGAGGGGCCCAGATGGCATGGGGTGGAGTGGGGCTTGGGCTTAAAACGACGCCCACATGTGGTGAGTATGGACTCCGCCGCATGTCATACCGCACGCTTCCTCTGGCACTGGGGAGCTAGACTAAATAAACTAGAATCAACACTATCATTCACAAGGTTTGGGCTCTGGGGAATGTGACTGTCTTATTTACAGGAATGTTGAGCGGAACTGCAGCGTATGTGTCAATACTGTAAACGCTGAATGGTGTTTCTGGTTGGCAGCTTGTCCATTCTGTGTAAAGGACTACGTACTAAGTGCTCCTACGGTTTATATTACAGGGGCGCTGTTTTGCAAAACTGTGACACACCTGAGGATGGATTGAAGCTCCAACAACAACTCCAATACACTTTGACCAACCAAAGTGTGACAGAGCCCCAGCCGACAACACAGACAACATAAAAGCAGCCATCTTGACAAAACAAATGAACAAAGGGAAGAGATGAGGGGGGTAACGAAGACGAAGGGAAGGGATGGAGGAAGAAGAACGGGGTGGAGGCAGGGATTTTTAACGGTTTCTCACATTGTTGGAGCGCAGGGAGACGCGTCCGCCGCAGCGGGCGCAGAATTTGGTCTGGCAGTAGGAGCAGTGGTGTCCACAGCCGTCAGCGAACTTGGTCTTGCGGCAGATGCCGCAGGTGGGGGCGTCGTCCTTGTGCTGGCCCTGCTGCTGGCGCCGCGTCTCCACGCCGATGCGACGCACCTGCTCCTTATAACTCTCAAACTGCTGGTGCAGTGTCCTGAGGGAGGGAGGAGGGAGGGAGGAGGGAGGAGGGAGAGGAGGAGAGAAGTTATTCATATGCTTATTGTGTTTTTATTGAGAGACAGACAGACAGACAGACAGACAGACAGACAGACAGACAGACAGACAGACAGACAGACAGACAGACAGACAGACAGACAGACAGACAGACAGACAGACAGACAGACAGACAGACAGACAGACAGACAGACAGACAGACAGACAGACAGACAGACAGACAGACAGACAGACAGACAGACAGACAGACAGACTTTCCATAACAAAGCCATCACCTACAGAGAGATGAACCTGGAGAAGAGTCCCCTAAACAAGTTGGTCCTGGGGCTCTGTTCACAAACCCAAACAGACACCACAGAGCCCCAGGACAGCAACACAATTAGACCCAACCAAATCATGAGAAAACAAAAAGATAATTACTTGACACATTGGAAAGAGTTAACAAAAAAACAGAGCAAACTAGAATGCTATTTGGCCCTAAACAGAGAGTACACAGTGGCAGAATACCTGCCCACAGTGACTGAAAAAAAAGGAAATCTTTGACTATGTACAGACTCAGTGAGTATAGCCTTGCTATTGAAAAAGACCGCTGAAGGCAGACCTGGCTCTCAAGAGAAGACGGGCCATGTGCACACTGCCCACAAAATGAGGTGGAAACTGAGCTGCACATCCTAACCTCCTGCCAAATGTATGACCATATTAGAGACACACATTTCCCTCAGATTACACAGATCCACAAAGAATTAGAAAACAAATCCAACTCCCATATCTATTGGGTGAAATACCACAGTGTGTCATCACAGCAGCAAGATTTGTGACCTGTTGCCACAAGAAAAGGGCAACCAGTGAAGAACAAACAACATTGTAAATACAACCCATATTTATGTTTATTTATTTTCCCTTTTGTACTTTAACTATTTGCACATCATTACAACACTGTATATATACATAATATGACATTTGAAATGTCTTTATTTTTTTGAACTTTTTTAAGTGTGAACGATACAGTACATTCTTTATTGTTTATTATCTATTTCACTTGCTTTGGCAATGTAAACATATATTTTCCATGTCAATAAAGCTCTTAAATTGAATTGAGAGAGAAAGAGAGAGAGAGAGAGAGAGAGAGAGAGAGAGAGAGAGAGAGAGAGAGAGAGAGAGAGAGACAGGGAAAGAGAGAGAGAGAGAGAGAGAGAGAGAGAGAGAGAGACTGGGAAAGAGAGAGAGAGAGAGAGAGAGAGACTGGGAAAGAGAGAGAGAGAGAGAGAGAGACTGGGAAAGAGAGAGAGAGAGAGCCTGTGAAAGAGAGAGAGAGAGAGAGACTGGGAAAGAGAGAGAGAGAGAGAGACTGGGAAAGAGAGAGAGAGAGAGACTGGGAAAGAGAGAGAGAGAGAGACTGGGAAAGAGAGAGAGAGAGAGAGAGAGAGACAGGGAAAGAGAAAGAGAAAGAGAGAGAGGGGGGAAAGAGAGAGAGACAGGGAAAGAGAGAGAGAGAGACAGGGAAAGAGCGAGATAGACAGGGAAAGACAGAGATAGACAGGGAAAGAGAGAGATAGAGGGGTAGTGATAGAGTAAAAGACCTAGAGAGCAAGATGACATTAACAGAAATTAGAGAGAAAAAAAGTTGTCGCATGTAATGCAATGCTACTGGCGGCAGAGAAGTCAGGCGCAGGAGAGTGGAAACTGATTTACAACGGCTGTGTTTAATAACCATAAACCACCGTCAACAGAACAATACAATAAATGGGTCAAACAAAACCCGGTAAATACTAGCATACCGTGCACAAGCACTACAACAAACAATCACCGACAAGGACATGGGGGGGAACAGAGGGTTAAATACACAACATGTAATTGATGGAATTGAAACCAGGTGTGAGGGAAGACAAAACAAAACCAATGGAAAATGAAAAGTGGATCAGCGATGGCTAGAAGGCCGGTGACGTCGACCGCCGAACGCCGCCCGAACAAGGAGAGGGACCGACTTCGGCGGAAGTTGTGACATCACAGCTCAAATGGAAATATGCGATGACCTTAAGCACAGTGTTTCACAGCTGGACAGATAATAATGATGGTGAATACGTTAAATTTAGTTATGCTTGCTATCAACAACCACTTGTTTCAATAACATGTTCTGAAAGTGTGGATGACTGCATTACTTCAGTTTGCAGGGAAACAGTCAGGAACCAATTAAAACAACAGATGAAAGTGTACCTAGCTGTGAATAAATCACACCATAAATAACTCAAAGTCGAGACTCCTCACTCCTTCCCCCTCTCTCGGCCTCTGCTTTCCCAGGAACCAAAATAACCCATTTGTGAATTGCAAATGAGTCCGTGTGAAAAATGGAAACCCTTCCCACATTTCCCTACCCAACAATATTGTCAAAGGACATTAGCATATGATTTCACTCATTTACAGGACCCAGCCAGTCTATTTAATTACCGTTGTGTGTGTTTGTGTGTTTGTGTGTGTGTGCCTGCGTGCGTGCGTGAGAGAGAGAGAGAGAGAGAGAGAGAGAGAGAGAGAGAGAGAGAGAGAGAGAGAGAGAGACATAGAGGCCTGATACCTTAATTGACAGTCACACTTTGAAAACTGGTCCTGACCTGTCTTCAGTAAAGCCAGAGGACAAAGGTGTCTGTCTAGTCTAACCATTAAAGACTTCCCTGACATCTGTCATAACTGACTGACAAGGGCAGACAGGATATACTCCAAAACACAATAACACATTTCTGGAGGGAATATACCAGTACATGACTCGATTTACTGCATTCCATGTGCTTGCCCTTTTCAGGTAACAAAAATCCTGACTTTTTCCAAGCCAAATGAATACTAACTGAGATGTTTACATAATTGAGAGTGTTTACCCAACTGAGACTGACATATGACAATAATATGACAATAATATTGCAATCTTATGATAACACGTCATATTATGAAAATACGATTGAATAAGACAAGTCACCTGTTTTTGCGGAATACAACCATTTCCTTGTGTGTAGTCGATGACCTCAGAATGCGTAACAGGTTGAACACACAACTCCCAATCTGAGGTCAACAACACTGGGTCGTTGAAATCGTTCGAACATTTAACAGTCTTCCACCATGTCCTGCTCATAGCACCCAAGAAAGGAAGAATTATATGTTGCCAGAAATACTATTTAGATAAGACTTTTCACACCCCTAAAATTGCAATTTATATTTTCTCAAAAAAGAATGACTGCATAGAAGTTTCTGGAAAGATCCCTTATTCATCCACAGGAAGACTCTTCAGAAAACTCCAAAACAACTCTCTACATATCACACATAACGCCCCTTCATAGGTCCCCAGAAAGACTGCTGAAGGTCTGCTGAAAGAGCGTAGAAGTGGCAGGTAGTTAATGCAACGCCTCCTGGTCTACAGTCCTCATGCCCAGCAGACATATAGCAGACTGCGGTCCAGGGGAGCTGGAACAGGGAAATGTCTTGGAACGATCTTGGCTTGCCAGGTGACATCACACATCGAGATTAAGCCATGACGTGAATGTCAAGGTGACAATGACGTTACCCAAGACTGGATCTAGGCCAGAGAGGTGACAATACACACACAGATTGGCCAGGTGATAACACAGAGATTATGCCATGACATGAACATATACCTAAGGCTGCTATCACTACCTTCAAGGTGATGTTGCTGCTACATAAGGCTGTTATGACCACCCTCATAGGTGATGTTGCTGCTACATAAGGCTGTTATAACCACCTTCAAGGTGACATTGCTGCTACATAAGGCTGCTATGAATAGCTTCAAGTTGATGTTGCTGCTACATAAGGCTGTTATGACCACCCTCATAGGTGATGTTGCTGCTACATAAGGCTGTTATAACCACCTTCAAGGTGACATTGCTGCTACATAAGTCTGCTATGAACAGCTTCAAGTTGATGTTGCTGCTACATAAGGCTGTTATGAACACCCTCATAGGTGATGGTGATGCTACATAAGGCTGTTATAACCACCTTCAAGGTGACATTGCTGCTACATAAGGCTGCTATGAACAGCTTCAAGTTGATGTTGCTGCTACATAAGGCTGTTATGACCACTCTTATAGGTGATGTTGATGCTACATAAGGCTGTTATGACCACCACAAAGTCCCTCTTCAAGGTTAAAGATCCAAAGGTCATCAAGTTTGAATGATATGAAAGACTACACAATGTGTTTCAGAACAGTTTGCGTTGTACATTTCTTAATGTACCAAGCTATTTTTAAGTTTAAAAGCTGTGTGAAGGACTGTTTGAAGGTTGTTCTTAACATATTATATATAACCTTGAGGACCTACGTCAAAGCATCAATGGAATAGAAACTCTTTGAAATCCTCATACCAATTCAGAATCTGTGCTATATGAAATGATCCGTTGTTGTCATCATTTCACATGGAGATAAATCTACAGGTGGTGATGCTCAAGTCAATGATGCTCTCTGTCTATATGACACACTAGGAAGTAATGCGAAGCGAGCGATGTCATTGGTCGGCGGTGGCACTGAATTGACCCTTGAGTGGAATCTGTCAGACCAATCGAAGTCCAGCGCCATGGGAACAGCAGTCAGAAACAGAGTGCACGGCCTGTAGTCATGGAAAAACTGCCCGCGTTAACACCCTGGTGTCATGGTGTGTCAGAGAACCAGCTGTTAGTGTTCTTAGAGAGGACAGTAGATAACAACTTGGCTTTATCTGACTAGGGGATTGATCTTTCTCTAAAAGGCAGGGGTTAGCGTCGGGGTAAATTTAGGGAAAAAACAGATTTACTTTTATCTGTCAGGGGGAAATGAACATTACATAATAAACACTGAAGTTATATCAAAATGGGAATTGACAATTCCAAACCAAACCACCCAGACTCTGTTTGGAAGCAATATGCATGGCATGCTCCCCTGAAGCACCGAACTAATTAAAGAAAACTACTATTTGAGTACGAACCATAAATAAATAAAATTGTTTCTGAAGCATACAGCAGTATTTGTGAACAGCTTTAAACGCCAGGCATGGTGTCTATGACACATCTCTCCATGGTGGTGAGCAGCAGACTACAGACTAACCCATGAACACACAGTCGAGTGAACACAGCCTGGCCAAGGGAAAAGAGGACAATGAGACATGGTGAGTAGGGCAGGAGAGGGGCCGTGCAATATGGTCGCCGTGATGGCGGGAATAGAGGACAGGAGTGTGCTTCAGAAACAACGGCTGCATCCCGATTATCCACCCTTATCCGGAAGTGTGCACTTGCACACTTTCTCACATGGACTTCACTTAACAATGGTGAAAACTCCCTCCAGTCAATGCTTTCACAAATCAAATTATTTTACATCCATTACAGAGAGTGTGTGTGCAGGTTCACAATTCTGGAAAAGGGTGTGGAAATGAAAAGCAGCCCCTTGTAGCCTGATACGGTTCTGGGGTTGGCTGGGGGTCCCTTTGACCCAGAGCATTCTGGGTGGGCAGCATAGCATATGGGTCTGAACCCCGCCCTGTGCAACTGGGTCCTGGGCTTCCTGATGGGCCGCCCCCAGGTGGTGAAGGTAGGAAACATCACCTCCACTCCGCTGATCCTCAACACTAGGGCCCCACAAGGGTGCGTGCTCAGCCCCCTTCTGTACTCCCTGTTCACCCATGACTGCATGCATCTCAATCATCAAGTTTGCAGACAACACAACAGTAGTAGGCTTGATTACCAAATATGACGAGACAGGCTACAGGGAGGAGGTGAGGGATCTGGGAGTGTGGTGCCTGGAAAACATCTTCTCACTCAACGTCTACAAAACAAAGGAGATGATCGTGGACTTCAGGAAACAGGCAGAGGGTGCACCCCCCTATCTACATTGACGGGACCGCAGTGGAGAAGGTAGAAAGCTTCAAGTTCCTTGGTGTAAACATCACTGACAAACTGAAATGGACCACCCATACAGACAGTGTGGTGAAGAAGGCGCAATAGAGCCTCTTCAACCTCAGGAGGGTAAAGAAATTTGGCTTGTCACCTACAATCTTCACAAATCTTTACAGATGCACAATTGAAAGCATCCTGACGGGCTGTATCACCGCCTGGTATGGCAACTTCACCACCCGCAACCTCAAGGCTCTCCAGAGGGTGGTGCGGTCTGCCCAACACATTACCAGGGGCAAACTACCCGCCCTCCAGGACACCTACAGCACCCGATGTCACAGGAAGTCCAAGGGGATCATCAAGGACATCAACCACTTGAGCCACTGCCTGTTCACCCCACTATCATCCAGAAGGAGAGGTCAGTACAGGTGCATCAAAGCTGGGACCGAGAGACTGAAAAACAGCTTCTATCTCAAGGCCATCAGACTGTTAAACAGTCATCACTAGCACATTAGAGGCTGCTGCCTATAGGCATACACTAGGACTCACTGGCCACTTTAAGGAATGGAACACTAGTCACTAATAATGTTTACATATCTGGCATTACTCATCTCATATGTATATACTGTATTCTGTACTATTCTACGGTATCTTAGTCAGAGACCTGGCCGTGTGCTGCCAGTACAACAACCTCTCTCTCAACGTGATCAAGACAAAGGAGATGATTGTGGACTACAGGAAAAAGATGACTGAGCACGCCCCATTCTCATCAACTGGGCTGCATTGGAGCAGGTTGAGAGCTTCAAGTTCCTTGGTGTCCACATCACCAACAAACTAACATGGTCCAAGCACACCAAGACAGTCGTGAAGAGGGCAGGAGACTGAAAAGATTTGGCATGGGTCCTCAGATCCTCAAAAGGTTCTACAGCTGCACCATCGAGAGCATCCTGACTGGTGGCACCACTGCCTAGTATGGCAACGGCTCGGCTTCCGACCGCAAGGCACTACATAGGGTAGTGCAAACGGCCCAGTTCATCACTGGGGCCAAGCTTCCTGCCATCCAGGAACTCTATACCAGGCAGTGTCAGAGGAAGGCCCTAAAAATTGTCAAGGACTCCAGCCACCTAGTCATAGCCTGTTCTCTCTGCTACCGCAGGGCAAGCAGTACCGGAGCGCCAAGTCTAGGTCCAAAAGGCTTCTAAACAGCTTCTACCCACAAGCCATAAGACTCCTGAACATCTAGTCAAATGGCTACCCAGACTATTTGCCCCCCATCCCCTCTTTACACCACTGCTACTCTCTGTTGTCATCTATGCATAGTCACTTTAATAACTTGACCTATATGTACATACTACCTCAACTAACCGGTGCCCCCACACATTGACTCTGTATCGGTACCCCCCTGTATATAGTCTCGCTACTGTTACTTTACTGCTGCTCTTTAATTACTTGTTACTTCTATCTCTTATTCTCATCCGTATTTGTTTTAAACTGCATTGTTGGTTAAGGGCTCGTAAATAAGCATTTCACTGTAAGGTTTACACCTGTTGTATTTGGCGCTTGTCACTAATACAATTTGATTTGATTTGATTTAACGTTTACATATCTGTCATTACCCATCTCATATGTATATACGTTTTTTCTATACTATTCTACAGTATCTTAGTCCGTTCCACTCTGACATCGTTCGTCCATATGTATATAGTCCTACTTTCATTCCTACTTAGATTTGTGTGTATTTGGGTAAATGTTGTGTGATTTGTTAGATATTACTAGTTAGATATTACTGCGCTGTCGGAGCTAGAAGCACAAGCATTTCGCATCGCCCACAATAACATCTGCTAACGTGTATGGGACCAATAAAATTTGATTTGATTTGATTTTGATGGCGCCATTGGCACACCGGGGACAGACACATTCACTCGCACGCACACACACACACACACACACACACACACACACACACACACACACACACACACACACACACACACACACAAGCATACACACGCACACACACACACACACAAGCATACACACGCACACACACACACACACAAGCATACACACGCACACACACACACACACAAGCATACACACACACACACACACACAAGCATACACACGCACACATACTCATGGCTGTGTTTGCGGCGGGGCCTTCTATATTCAGCTCACCATGTAGAAGGAGTCCCTCTTTCCTTTTGTCCCTCTCTTTGTCTCCTTCTGTCTCTCCCTCTCTCCTTCTGTCTCTCCCTCTCTCCTTCTGTCTCTCCCTCTCTCTTTCTCTCTCTCTCTCTCTCTCTCTCTCTCCCTTGCTCTCTCATTCGGTCTCTCCCTCTCTCCTTCTGTCTTTCCCTTTATCGCTCTATCTCTCCTTCTCTCTCCCTCTCTCTCTTTCACTCTCTCCTTCTGTCTCTCCCTCTCTCCTTCTCTCTCTCTCTCTTTCGCTTCATTTATCCATGGAGAGTTGTTAATTAGCGCTGCTATGAATACATTGCCGGAAGAAGGGGGTGGTGTGTGTGTGTTTGTTTGTGCGTGTACAGTGGGGGAAAAAAAGTATTTGATCCCCTGCTGATTTTGTACGTTTGCCCACTGACAAAGAAATTATCAGTCCATAATTTTAATGGTAGGTTTATTTGAACAGTGAGAGACAGAATAACAACAACAAAAAATCCAGAAAAACGCATGTCAAAAATTTTATAAATTGATTCGCATTTTAATGAGAGAAATAAGAATTTGACCCCTCTGCAAAACATGACTTAGTACTTGGTGGCAAAACCCTTGTTGGCAATCACAGAGGTCAGATGTTTCTTGTAGTTGGCCACCAGGTTTGCACACATCTCAGGAGGGATTTTGTCTCACTCCTCTTTGCAGATCTTCTCCAAGTCATTAAGGTTTCGAGGCTGACGTTTGGCAACTCGAACCTTCAGCTCCTTCCACAGATTTTCTATGGGATTACAGTCTGGAGACTGGCTGATCTTAAGGCAGCTGGGACCATAGTCACCAAGAAAACAATTGGTAACACACTACGCCGTGAAGGACTGAAATCCTGCAGCGCCCGCAAGGTCCCCCTGCTCAAGAAAGCACATATACATGCCCGTATGAAGTTTGCCAATGAACATCTGAATGATTCAGAGGACAACTGGGTAAAAGTGTTGTGGTCAGATGAGACCAAAATGGAGCTCTTTGGCATCATGTCACGACACCGACGGATGGTGGCGCCCCTCCTCGACCGGGCGGCGCTCAGCGGTCGTCGTCGCCGGCCTACTAGCTGCCATCAATCCTTTTTTGTTTCACTTTCTGTTGGTTAGGTCTAGGTAGGCACGCACCTGTTTTGGTTTAGTTATTAGTAGGGGGAGTTATTTAGTTTAGCGAGGTATGTCTGTGTTTTGTGCGTGATTATGCTCCTTGTCAGGTTTGTGGTATCTTGAGGAACGTGTGTTTTTTTCCCTCTGCCTGTGGTTGTTTTGTGTTTTATCACCGCAGAGGTATTTATGGGCTGCGTCCCTATTTCTGACGTCTATCAGGGTTTTGGAGCATGGTATCTGTTTGGCGCCCTGCCCTGCCGTGTTTGGACTGTCTTTATTTTTGTGCATACGGATTAAAGTGTGTTCAAGAATTTACTGTCTCCTGCGCTTGACTCTACCTCTCCTGCTTCCTTGAGCCAGCCCTCACACATCAACTCAACTCGCCGTGTTTGGAGGAGAAGGAATGCTGCCTATGACCCCAAGAACACCATCCTCACCGTCAAACATGGAGGTGGAAACATTATGCTTTGAGGGTGTTTTTCTGTTAAGGGGACAGAACAACTTCACCGCATCAAATGGACGATGGAATGTACCGTCAAATCTTGAGTGAGAACCTCCTTCCCTCAGCCAGGGCATTGAAAATGGGTTGTGGATGGGTATTCCAGCACGACAATGACCCAAAACACACGGCTAAGGCAACAAAGGAGTGGCTCAAGAAGAAGCACATTAAGGTCCTGGAGTGGTCTAGCCAGTCTCCAGACCGTAATCCCATAGAAAATCTGTGGAAGGAGCTGAAGGTTCGAGTTGCCAAACGTCAGCCTCAAAACCTTAATGACTTGGAGAAGATCTGCAAAGAGGAGTGGGACAAAATCCCTCCTGAGATGTGTGCAAACCTGGTGGCCAACTACAAGAAACGTCTGACCTCTGTGATTGCCAACAAGGGTTTTGCCACCAAGTACTAAATCATGTTTTGCAGAGGGGTCAAATACTTATTTCCCTCATTAAAATGCAAATCAATTTATAACATTTTTGATATGCGGTTTTCTGGATTTTTTTGTTGTTATTCTGTCTCTCACTGTTCATATAAACCTACCATTAAAATTATAGACTGATCATTTCTTTGTCAGTGGGCAAACATACAAAATCAGCAGGGGATCAAATACTTTTTTCCGCACTGTATGTGTGTGTGTGTAATGTGTGTGTGTGTAATGTGTGTGTGTGTGTGTGTGTGTGTGTGTGTGTGTGTGTGTGTGTGTGTGTGTGTGTGTGTGTGTGTGTGTGTGTGTGTGTCTGTGTGTGGTTGTGTGTGTGTGTGTGTGTGTGTGTGTGTGTGTGTGTGTGTGTGTGTGTGTGTGTGTGTGTGTGTGTGTGTGTGTGTGTGTGTGTGTGTGTGTGTGTGGTGTGGAGGAGGAGGAAGAGGAGAAGGGGGTGGGTACTATTTCTGTCCCATCAGCTGATTCACCAGACTAATACCTAGCAGGCTTCCTCAGTCTGACAGGATGAGAAAACAGACTCTCTCTCTCTCTCTCTCTCTCTCGCTCTCTCTCTCTCTCTCTCTCTCTCTCTCTCTCTCTCTCTCTCTCTCCGTGAGCAATGGACTAGATGCACCGCTGACCTCCCTGACCTTTGACCTCACCATGGAAACAGTCATTAGAGATCAAGCTGATGTAATTGAAGATGTAATTAATACAGACTGCTTTTGAGGAATAGGGGTGTGGCTGGTTGTGTTAAAGTTAAAACGAGAGAGAGAGAATACCTTGGCCTAAACATCAGTGCCACAGGTAACTTCCACAAAGCTGTGAACGATCTGAGAGACAAGGCAAGAAGGGCCTTCTATGCCATCAAAAGAAACATAAAATTCGGCATACCAATTAGGATATGGCAAAAAATAATTGAATCCGTTATAGAACCCAT
>NC_138302.1:27185000-27252500 GCF_965601325.2 Salmo salar | reverse complement strand
CGCACGCACGCACACACACACACACACACACACACACACACACACACCTACCCTGATCTCCAACACCCCTCTGTCTGTGATGTAAACCATTAGTCTTTGTCGATCTGGAGTAATGACTGCCCAGCCCCTAATCCCCTCACTCTAACCCTGCCTCGGCCACAAACCATTTCCTCTTTCCTTCCTACTACACACTTCATTCTGAACTGTACACACTTCATTTCTGTGGCTGGGCCATACAGGAGTAAATCCGGGCTTTACAGGGGGGAAAGACTATAAAGCTGACTTGGGATCAGTGTATTGATGAAATGTATTCTAGTCCTCCATCACTATCCAGACAGACAGACTACACACACACATGTACAAACACACACACACACACACACACACACACACACACACACACACACACACACAAACACACATACAAACACACACACACACACAAGTAAAAATACACCCAGTATATACACTGAACGTACAAAACATTAATAACACCTTCCTAATATTGAGTTGCTGGATGTCCTTTGGGTGGTGGACCATTCTTAATACACACAGGAAACTGTTGAGCATGAAAAGCCCAGCAGTGTTGCAGTTCTTGTCACAAACTGGTGCGCCTGGTACCTACTACCATACCCCATTCAAAGGCACTTAAAATATTTTGTCTTGCCCATTCATTCACTCTCTGAATGGCACACATACACAGTCCATGTCTCAGTTGTCTCAAGGCTTAAAAACCCTATTTAACCTGTCTCCTCCCCTTCATCTACACTGATTGTAGTGGATTTAACAAGTGACATCAATAAGGGATCATAGCTTTCACCTGGATTCACCAGGTCAGTCTATGGCATGGAAAGAGCAGGTGTCCTTAATGTTTTGTGCACTCAGTGTATAGTACGTAATGCATAGTCAGAATACCCCTCATAAAGAATGAACACACGTGTTAAGAAATGCTGTTGGAATACATGTGGAAACATCCACACACACACCCACACCCACACAGAAACCAACACACACACAGAACTTGTGGGCAGCCCAAGCGGAATGCCTGCTCATTAAACGTTCATGCTGTTGAGTTCTGGGAGCACTAAACAGGATGCTCACCAGCTCTCTCTCTCTCTCTCTCTCTCGCGCTCTTTTTCTCTACCTCTCTCTCTCTCTTTCTCTCTACCTCTCTCTCTCTATCGCTCTGACTTCTACCTTTATCAGTCTCTAACTTTCTCTCACTCGCTCGTTGTTTCTCTGTCTTGCTCTCTCATCTCTCTGTAATCTTTCTCTCTTTCTCTCTCTCCCTTACGCTGTCTCTATCCCTATGACTCTCACCTTTATCCCCCTGCCTCTGTCTCTATCCCTATGACTCTCAGCTTTATTCCCCTGCCTCTGTCTCTATCCCTATGACTCTCACCTTTATCCCCTTGCCTCTGTCTCTATCCCTATGACTCTCACATTTATCCCCCTGCCTCTGTCTCTATCCCTATGACTCTCAGCTTTATCCCCCTGCCTCTGTCTCTATCCCTATGACTCTCACATTTATCCCCTTGCCTCTGTCTCTATCCCTATGACTCTCACCTTTATCCCCCTGCCTCTGTCTCTATCCCTATGACTCTCAGCTTTATTCCCCTGCCTCTGTCTCTATCCCTATGACTCTCACCTTTATCCCCCTGCCTCTGTCTCTATCCCTATGACTCTCACCTTTATCCCCCTGCCTCTGTCTCTATCCCTATGACTCTCAGCTTTATTCCCCTGCCTCTGTCTCTATCCCTATGACTCTCAGCTTTATTCCCCTGCCTCTGTCTCTATCCCTATGACTCTCAGCTTTATTCCCTGCCTCTGTCTCTATCCCTATGACTCTCAGCTTTATTCCCTGCCTCTGTCTCTATCCCCATGACTCTCACCTTTATCCCCTTGCCTCTGTCTCTTTCTCTGTCACATCCTCTCTTCCTCTTCGTGTCCCTCTTTCACCCCATCTTTCCATCTCCCCCATCTCTCCATCCCCTCCTCTCCCTCTTCAGTCACTCTCACATACTCCTCCCACCCATCCTATTCACTCTCTCTCACTCTCTCTCTCCCTCCCTCTCTCCATAATGTTGTGTTCTCGTCAGTGTGTTAAATAAATGAAGAGGGCTCTCTCCATATTTCACCATCTGCTCCAAGCCCATTCCTCTCCTCCCTCTTCTCCCTCTATTCTCTCTCCTCCCTCTCATACTTCACTTCACTCTCCTCCTTCTCCCTCTCCTCCCCCCTCTTCCCTCTATTCTCTCTCCTTGCCCTCTTCCTGTCTCTCCTCCCTCCCACTCTGGACACAGAGGAAAGGAGTCTGAGATGACAAATGGGAATGTAAAGGTCATATGGAATTGTCTTCATATCAATGCTGATCATCTACTGAAAATGGTCCATTATCTATGCATTATCTCTAGAACACACACACTGCTTATGTCAATAAGGTCCACTGTACTGGTAGTGAGGGAGAATATTAATTATTAGGTATGTTCAGGAAAATGGTTTGCTCATACAGACAGTGAGTCACGTGGCCGTGGCATACTATATAAAGCAGGCAGACAGGCATCAAGGCATTCAGTTACTGTTCGATTGAACGTTACAATGGGCAAAACAAGTGACCTAAGCAACTTTGAGCGCGGTATGATCATTGGTGCCAAGCACGCCGATTCCAATATCTCAGAAACGGCCGGCCTCCTGGGCTTTTCACGCACAACAGTGTCTAGTTTTTACCGAGAATGGTGCAGCAAACAAAAACATCCAGTCAGTGGCAGTCCTGTGGGCGAGAACAGCTCATTGATGAGAAGTCGAAAGAGAATGGCAAAAATTGTGCAAGCTAACAGGCGACCACAAACAGGCAAATACCGGTGCAGTACAACATTGGTATGCAGAACGGCACAAGCTAGAACTCGCACATTTTCATTTCACTGGTAGAATCGGGAAGTTTCAACTCCCTGTGTATTCGCCTGCTCATAGTGAACCACAAAGTCCGGCATTCATAGCAAATGCTTATACCGCACGCTAGGTAGAGGGGGCATGCCCACAAACCTGAATAATGGTGTTGTTTACTTGGAACGACAAACACACAGTAATCTCAGAACTAATCTAGGCCATATCTTTTTTGAAACGTTTGTTTTTCACTATTGTTGTCATCATGCCCATGTGGTGTGCATGGTTGTGCTATTTACAAACAAGCAATAAAATGTGGTACCTTTTACCATTCTACCTACCAGGGATTCACCCTGATTATGCAGCTGTCAAAAATTATGCGGTGACCAAAGATTATCAGAGGGATTTTCAGGCTGAACTGATGGGTAATCCATTTAGACGACAGCTGAGAAGTGATGCGATACCATACATTTTTTCCCTTCACAACAAAACGGAAGATTGTCAACTAGAGGTAACCTAATGTTAGCTAGCTTGCTAGCCTAGCTGGACTAGCTGGTAAGTTAGCTAGCTAGCTAGCTAAAGTTACAGTCCTGTATTGAACTCTGAAAGCCATCAGATAAATCATATAGCTATATTTCGGGTATACACAATGTCAATCAATTTAACTTATGCCATGGTAGTCACTGCTAGACTGGTAGCTTCCTTCAGTAAAGTAAACATGTTTGTTTGTTGTTTCTATCTTTGACTGACGTTAGCTGCTGTGAGCTAGCTAATGTTACTCTTATTTGGTATTTCAATTTGGTAGTCATCTATTCCAGACTTGTCTGGAAAGCACTCCGTTACTAAAAATAGAATTATCGATTTAGCTAACTCACTCTCTGTTTGTGTGTTGGTAGTAACGACGAACGTGTATAAATCGTCTATGGTTGGTTAGTTTGTTCTCAGCCCGTCTCAGCTGGCTAGTAATCTTGCTGCCAATTTAGTGACGCTAGTTAACTAACAGCAAGCTGACAACATTGAAATATCCATGTTAGGTATGCTTAGCTAGCCAGTCTAATAGAGATCAATACAATGTGTGTGGTGGTTAAATTGTGTATTGTTCTGTATTTTGTTGTAGGTGGTACAGAATCTGATTCCACCAACATGCGCTTCCAACCTCTAGCTCTGCACAAGGCTAATGTAAGTTGGCAAAAATATTTACAAGCTGACGGCTAAGATAGCTCAATTTACAGTATGCATGTTATAAACATGAACTGGGCAGTGTTTGTATGGTTTGTGTTTGTGTTATGGGGTTACAGGTGGTTAGAGGTAGCCTGAGGAGAGTACCTTCCAGACAGAGTACCTTCCAGACCATGTCATCAATTTAGTCCACCCCGCTTTTTACCTTTTCTTTTTGTAAAACTCAGGTTATCTGGAGTCATTCCACAGTGCCCTGCTGAAAAAATATCCCAAAGCAGGGGCATTGTGTGTACACAAGCATGAGGGAGCAGACACACTTTGCGGTTATGGAGAACAACAAGATTGTGGGACAGAAACCAACAAGGGACACTGACACAACCACCTCATTCTTCTCTGCAGATTCTCAAAACACAATACAAAGACATGTCTTCAAAATTCCTCTGCAAAGGGATACTATTGACAAGAATGATCTGTCATTGTCAATGGGATGGGGGAGGTTTACAGACAGTACTTTGAGATGAGAAAGGGTTTTTTGGTTGTGCTTAAGACAGTAAATGTATTGTTGTGTATGGGAGCGATTGAGGTGCCATTTCTCCTCAATCTCCCATACACAACCATTTATATTGTGTAAGAACTGCCTTCCTAGGACTTTTCACGGCCTTCTTTAGCCCCCCCAGCCCATTTACTTTGTTGACTGATCTTTCCTTTCAAAAGCAGCTCCCAATGTCCCCTCATTGTCCCTAAACAAGACTCTAGCCGGTCCCATTTGGTTGATACCTTTACCAACAAAGGCGTGTTGCCCTACATTCCATCCACAAAGAGTATAAAATGCAGTACCAGCAAATCTTCTGCAAGAGGACCAAACAGTTGGTGGTTAAGAGGCCCTACACCACTTTCGGCAGAGTCTAATCCAGCTGGCCATTCACCGCAGACAGGACAGGCCCATCACCATAAGCACAAAGAGTCTCAGCTTCCCCAGCTCCCAATGCCGAACACAATTGCCAGTGTACCTGAAGCCAATTAGTGGAAAAAAGGTCTGAATTGGGCTGCCTGTGTAAACACAGCCAGTGTGGCAAAGCATAAGACCATGTAGAACCCTGTTCCTGGAGATCTATCCTCCTGTAGGGTTTTTCGCTCCCACCCCAGTTGTAACTAACCTGGTTCACTTTATCAACCAGCTAATTATTAGAATCAGGTGTGCTAGATTAGAGTCGGAGTGAAAACCTACAGGACAGTGTCACACCAGTAATAGGTTTGGAGAGCCCTGATGTAGAACCACCATCAAATAAATATGTTTTTTTTCTATCAATCTTTGAAAATTGTCTGCCCTTCTGGATTCACAGAAGATATTTATATAAGCTGAACAGATATTAGACATTCAGATATCCCCCCAAAAATTGTTTATTTGTCCAATTCTAAAATGCAGGGGAGTGTACACTATTTAATGCTAACTCAAGAGAACTGGGTATTCAAGAAGAATGTTATATGTCCCTAGTGAAACACCATGGGAGAATGGAGGGATGTATTGCGAGAGGAAATGGTCGATTAATGATTTATTGGGAACGATCTGTGATTTATTGGGGTTGATCTGTGGCTGTCGGAAGGGTGGAATTGATGAGTGTTGAAGTAACTATATACAGAATTGTACAGGGTAAATGTTTGAGGTCCTCCAATCAGGGGTGAGGATGGGATTATTGTTATTATTTATTTATGTTTTGTGGTTTGGCTTCATGATGTGAGTGGTGTGTGTGCTGGTGCTAGTGGTTATGGGTAGTTTCATGCTGAGAGCGGTGTGTGTGCTGGTGCTGGTGGTTATGGGTAGTTTCATGCTGTGAGCGGTGTGTGTGCTGGTGGTTATGGGTAGTTTCATGCTGAGAGCGGTGTGTGTGCTGGTGCTGGTGGTTATGGGTAGTTTTATGCTGAGAGCGGTGTGTGTGCTGGTGCTGGTGGTTATGGGTAGTTTCATGCTGTGAGCGGTGTGTGTGCTGGTGCTGGTGGTTATGGGTAGTTTCATGCTGAGAGCGGTGTGTGTGCTGGTGCTGGTGGTTATGGGTAGTTTTATGCTGAGAGCGGTGTGTGTGCTGGTGCTGGTGGTTATGGGTAGTTTCATGCTGTGAGTGGTGTGTGCTGGTGGTTATGGGTAGTTTCATGCTGTGAGCGGTGTGTGTGCTGGTGCTGGTGGTTATGGGTAGTTTCATGCTGTGAGCGGTGTGTGTGCTGGTGCTGGTGGTTATGGGTAGTTTCATGCTGTGAGCGGTGTGTGTGCTGGTGCTGGTGGTTATGGGTAGTTTCATGCTGTGAGCGGTGTGTGTGCTGGTGCTGGTGGTTATGGGTAGTTTCATGCTGTGAGCGGTGTGTGTGCTGGTGCTGGTGGTTATGGGTAGTTTCATGCTGTGAGCGGTGTGTGTGCTGGTGCTGGTGGTTATGGGTAGTTTCATGCTGTGAGCGGTGTGTGTGCTGGTGCTGGTGGTTATGGGTAGTTTCATGCTGTGAGCGGTGTGTGTGCTGGTGCTGGTGGTTATGGGTAGTTTCATGCTGTGAGTGGTGTGTGCGCTGGTCCTGGTAGTTAGGGGTGGCAGATAGCCTAGTGGTTAGAGCGTTGGGCCAGTAACCGAAAGGTTGCTGGATTGAATCCGTGAGCTGGCAATGTTAGAAAAATCTGTCGTTCTTCCCCTGGACAAGGCAGTTAACCCACTGTTCCTTGGTAAGCCATCATTGTAAATAATAATTCGTTCTTACTGTAACTGTCTTGCCTATTTAAATAAAGGTTACATATTTTTTTTATGTATGGGTGCGCTCACTTCCATGCCCACCCAGGCATCATGCAGGGCTTGGTTTTTCCAGCCCTTGGAAAATGTATTTGGGCCGAGGGCGGGGCCTTACCTTGCCGCCGTCTCGGGCGGGTGGGGGTGAGCGCACCCTCTGACCAGAGCACCCACTGTGATTGCCATTCCAAAGAAACATACAGTAAGTTCTGGGAATACATGTAAAGCTGTGGGAGGAGTGTTGTTATGATCAAACTGCCGTTCAGCTCTTCATGAGTCATCTGCTTGAAATCCAGCATAATGTCTAATCCCTCAAGAGGGATACAGTACACGGGATACAGTTCTGCTACATTGACACACGCAGGCAAATGAATTATGCTTCTGTATCTAGAAGCCACAACAAGAAGAAGCCCAGGCACCACACGATATTGTCTTTAAGACAAAAAAACTAACTCAAATTATACTCCATTATACAGTTTGAACAACCATGTCAGCATAACATCACCATTATGGTAGACTAGTTGAACATGCAAACATATGCACAGGCACAGAGATCACATTTACAACAATATCTAGCCTAATAGAAAGAAATATGGCATATCACCCAATCTTTTCACAGTGACCCGACTTTACAAATGAGCCTACATAGGCAGACAGTATCTACCTTCAGCCATGTCTATCAAGCATGCTTAGGCAAATATTTTTTATAGTAAAACCAGCTTTGGTTTTAGAGATTTACAACAATAAATTGTTATATTATTGTTTCTCCTCACTGATGGCTAGTAAAGGTAGCTAGCTAGCTTGCTGGATATGAAATACTTGTTATTTACATCTGTTTGGAATCTTATCTGGCGTCATGCCTATTTGTGAGATTGAAATGCATCCACGGTCGTAATCATAACCAATTTCAACCCTCATTAATTATGTGACATAGTGTGAGAGTGAAATTACAAGATTATGTTATAATGTTGTTATTGCATCAAATGGTTGTTTTATGCAACAGAATAGGGGGTTCTTAGAACTATATTGTGTCTGTGTGAACTGAGAGTGGGCCTCTGGGGCTTCATGCTGACAAGTAGATTTGCAATGCCTTAGGCCACATTCCATTCATGTGAGGGAGATTGCTCCGGTTTGACTGGAGGGTACCAGGGAGCGATGGCTCGGGTATGGATAATTATGAGATGAAGCTTGTGTTGGGGGCCAGACCCTGGTTTCTACACAATGACAACAGTCTTACAGCAGATACTGTCTGCTGTGAATTATTAGTATCTTTCATACAGACCCTAACCTTGTGACTCATTCCACACATCTGCTGTTTGTCATGTAGACTAAGGGGGTGTATCTTTGCTATAAAAGGTGTTTGTATCCTTTGTGTCGGGGCTCTCAGCGAATCATCTAAGTGGTTCGTTGACCAGCCATTGTTATTGTAAAGCACTCACATCATTCACTTGTGTGGGTGTGGTGTGACCTGCTCTCCTTATTAATTAATAAGTGAATAAAGATTTCGTTTAAGTGTAACTCTGACTTGTGCGATAAGTTTGTCTGTCCTCATTTGATAATACCGAAATTAACCACCAGAATAGCTAGCTAGTAAAATTATTTTCAGTTGTCGAAGTTACTGAGATGCAGTGCCTTAGACCGCTGTGCCACTTGGGAGCTAAGCTTCTAACGTTAGCTAAATGCAACTCTTTGTTTCGAATCCTCCTTGCTATATCCAGTTGAAACTTGGTTGAATGTCACCATGAAGCTAATAGATGCTCCGACGTCGAATTCGTGTTGATGAGAGGAATCACTTGAAGCCATTGTGTTTGGTCAGTTCTTTCGGTTTTGCCCAAAGGATTGTTGTTACAGTAGTGTCTACCTCCTTTTCAAAAAGCCAGCATTTGTGGAGGACCGGGGCCAGAGCATGAAGTACCGCCCAACACAAGTTGTCGTTTTTCAGAGACTGAAATGTTGTTCTCTGCTTGTATATTTAGCAATGAATCCGCCAACAGGAACATCGCTGAAAGATGTCCAATGGCTCTTTCGAACAAGGACAACCATATCTATACCTACAGAAACGTATAGTGCGATCAGTATAACATGGAGCCTTTGTGAAATGCCACAAAGCGGGACTACGTTACTTTTTAGATCTCACGCCCCATCATCAACACACTTGAAGCCGTCATAGGGTGTATCATTCAGCGCGCGAAGCCCTGACCTGCCTTCCTCCTGGGAAATTATATGTGAAACACATCACACTTGCCTAGAAATGCCTCAGACATGCTGAAAACAAGCCCAGATCTCCCCAGGGTGAAGTTCTCCTTTAAGTTTAGGCATTAACTAAGAATTTTTAAAGGGTTAAATTTAGGCATAATCTTCGAAGTCTTAAGGTTAGGCCTTAACTCGGAATGGTTAAAGTAAATGTTGGGGACAATTTTCTAGCACTGGATTCGAACATGCAACCTTTGACACCAGAGGCAAGAAGAGGAAGCAGCTCCAGCGGACACACGATCTCCAACACTTGACTATTGAGGAGTGGAAAAACATTGTCTGGTCCAACGAATCCAGGTTTCTCTTGTGTAATGCTAATGGCAGAGTCAGGATTTGCCGTAAGCAGCATGAGTCTATGGCCCCATCCTGCCTGGTGTCAACGGTACAGGCTGGTGGTGTAATGGTGTGGGGAATGTTTTCCTGGCACACGTTAGGTCCCTTGATACCAATTGAGCAACGTTTCCATGCGCCGGAGAATTCAGGCAGTTCTGGAGACAAAGGGGGGAGGTCGAACCCAGTACTAGACGGGTGTACCTAATAAACTGGCCACTGATCAATTGTATCTCAACAACACACTCTATTCAAATATCAGGAGGAGTTGAGTACGAGGAACAGAAAATGATTAACCAGGATGCAGTGGAGCCCAGGTGTAACCACACAGTCAAAGGCAGGAGGCCTTTTCCCACCAGAGCTAGAGGGCACACACACTGAACTACTAATGACCCTAATAACGTACATAGTGTACACAAATAAATACATACCTTGAACTCTCTATGATCCTGATACATACATACACACACACACACCACAGTGAGTATGACTCTGGCAGTGCCAAAATTGCTCCACCAAACTTGCTGTGGAAACAAAATGTTGCAAGACAAAATGAACAGAATGGGCAGCTATTCTTTGACATGCAGCCGAGTTCCACCTGAGCTGCTTGCCGCATAGAGAAATTACACCCCACTGAGAAGACAGCCGTGCACACACACACACACACACACACACACACACACACACACACACACACACACACACACACACACACACTCTGACACAACTCACATAGACACACACTGACGCAACTCTCTCTCTCACTCACACACACATACTTTGTCCTTCCACACATGATCGTTCCTCCAGGTGTTTCAGTTACACCCAAGTGCCTCTGAGTTATTCTAATTAAAAGAAAAGATTGTGTGAGAGCCAACATCCACTAAATACAGACACATCAACCATAGTGTGTGTGCGTGCGTGTGTTTGTGTGTGTGTGTTAGCAGGGAGATGCACCGTTTTTTTGCAGCAAACCAGATGCTGGTGTGTATAATAAAAGTTGCTGACTATTTGAACAGGGCCCCAGTCTTCAAGAATGGAAGTTTCTATGAAGACGACTGGGGCCCTGTTCAAACAGCTCAGAAACGCATCAGGTAGACAGAACACCACATCAAGGTAGTTTTGATCTTCTCATAATAAGCGTTGAGGCATTGACAAGTTACACACACACATACATACACACACACACACAGACACACACACACAAACACACACACACGCACAACCACTGACGGATGCATGCAAGTACTCACACACACACACACACACACACACCACACACACACACACACACACACACACACACACACACACACACACACACACACACACACACACACACACACACACACACACACACACACACACAGACATAAACAAAGCCATGCCCAATAAATATACACTTCAAATTAGGAGAAATTCAACAGCGGAGGGGAAACTCAAACAGGTTAAAGATGTGGGACATCAACAGCACAGCCAGAGCAAGCAAACTGTATATTTAAATATTTCAGGAGGCCGCAGCTATTTCCAGAGCTGTTCCATAATTCAACATTAACATTTTCCTCCCGGAAACCTTGAAACCTTCAGCTCTCTGATTAAGAAAAAATAGCAGTTTGTGTTTATTTGAGCTGTGAGATATCAGAAGCGAGGGAATACTTTCATGTCTAGAGACAGAGGGTATTTATTTTCCCTCATGGGAACGATTTGGGGACGTGTTGTGACGCTGTGAAGTGTCTGGCCATATAAGTCTTTAGAACCTGGCTTCACATGACTTCCTGGACATGTATCCCTGAAGAGGTAAGGCTGTTTTTCTACCCAATTAATGTGTGACCCCATGTTTAATGGAAAAATCCCCAATTCACCAACCAGCTGTCACGGATGCCAACAATATTAAATAATATGAAATAGGATACAGTCTCTATAACTCACAGTTCTTGTGCCAGAAGAAATGTTAAAGGCAGAAACAGGAGACCTACATAAGTCAGGAAGAGTTCAGAGTTCATCACCAAGGACACATCCTCCCTCCTCACCATTCCCTCCAGCCGTGAGAATTAAACCACACAGAGAAATCTCCACGCTCATTCTCTCCATTTCCCCTATCGCGTTCTCCCTCCCCTCCCCCTTATCCCTCTCTCTCTCTCCACCTTCCCACAATGCCATCTTTCCTCCTCTCTCTTTCCTCTCTCCTCCCCTCCGCCTCTCTCTCCCCATTCATTCCCCCTCTCTCTCTCTCTCTCTCTCTCTCTGTGTATGTGTAAGCATCTTTGTGTGTGTGTGTGTGTGCGTGCGTGCGTGTGTGTGTGGCTATGGTCAGTTACCTCCCTCCAGCCTGCAGAGGAAGCTCCACAGCAGAACAGCACTAATTGCTGGGAAGAGGAGAGTAACCAGCCAGAAACATGAGGACATTGAGACACAGCAGGAGGGTGGAGGATGGAAAGAGTGGGGGGGTGGGTGAAAAGGGGTTATTTTGGGGGTAGACGGAGGCAGAAGTAACCAGCCAGGGACACTGAGACACAGCAGGGGGGAAAGGGAGGTGGGACGGAGAGATGAGAAAGCAGAAGGGAATAGGAGTTGACATGGACAAATAGTTACAACTGCAAGACTTGACGAGGGAACTCAGAGCCCAGGTCATTACCATTACATTTACATTTTAGCAGACGCTCTTATCCAGAGCAACTTACAGTAGTGAATGCATACATTTCATTACATGCATTTTTTCTTTTGAACATTTCTTTTTTTGTACTGGCCCCCCGTGGGAATCGAACCCACAACCCTGGCGTTGCACACACCATGCTGGCGTTGCAAACACCATGCTCTACCAACTGAGCCACAGGGAAGGCCATGGGGGGGGGGGGGTTACAGAACATACAGTATCTCGATAACAAATCATAAGCATTACTACTCATAATAAAATGCAGAGATGAATCTAAGCATTTGATATCATTACATCAGGGACCAGTCACAGGATGTGTCACAGCATCTATGTTAGTATAGTAGCTGAGTACGCAGTCTGGAACAAACACACCAGGTGTCTCAGTCCCATTGAAGCACTAGCTGTGTGTGTGTGTGTGTGTGTGTGTGTGTGTGTGTGTGTGTGTGTGTGTGTGTGTGTGTGTGTGTGTGTGTGTGTGTGTGTGTGTGTGTGTGTGTGTGCGTGTGTGCGTGTGTGTGTGTGTGCGTGCGTGTGTGCGTGTGTGTGTGTGTATGTGTATGCCAGTCAGAAGCTGACAAAAGCCAAAATATTCCCAGGGAGGACATAGCTAACCCCCAGCAGCCCCCAGGGTGCACCACCAAGTCTGACACCCGCTCCACGTCAACATCAACCACCGATCCTGTCTGTCAATCAATAATCACATCACAGCCCTCCCGGCTCTGCAGCTGACACAGCTGTGGATACACACATAGTGGGTTTGTGTGTTAGGTGGGTGGGACGGTGTACACAGAGCATGTGCATGTTTGAGAGACTTGTACATGTATGTGAATGTGTATTTATGTGTATTTGCAAGTGACTGTCTCCTACACAACAGTCTTCACGTCATAGTAGCCTCAACACAGAGGGGAAAAATAACTGGATATTCCAGACATCCATTCCCATCTCCTCCCTACAACCTCCACACTAACCTCAGCTACACGTCTTGCCCTTGTATACCTATCTAACAGTGACCTATGGCTGGGTGGTGATGTGGTGCCTGCATGGCCTTCTGATGCACTCTGTGCTCTGGGGGCCCTCGGGAGCCCTGTGAAGCAGAGATTGGCACAGTGTGTGTGTGTGTGTGTGTGTGTGTGTGTGTGTGTGTGTGTGTGTGTGTGTGTGTGTGTGTGTGTGTGTGTGTGTGTGTGTACACTCGCGCTCTCCCTGGTACCCCTCTAATCCTAAACCCTCCAAATCCTTCCATCCACTATACTCTAGGCTTCCTCTCTTCCGCCATCTTTGATGATGAGGGCTCTTCCTCTCTCTCTTCCTCTCTCTCCCTCTGCTTCATACACCCCTCTAAGAAACTCTACAACCTCTGTTAGCTCATCAATATTTGAAAGGGGTTTCTATATTTACTTTACGGAAACCACAAATGCTCTAAGGGGGAGATTTCCTGTTTAGTTAGCGGGTGTTGTTTCACCACATTGGGGCGGTAGCTAACGGCTAAATGCTAAATGCTGAAAATTCTTTGAGCATGCTAGTTCAGTGTTCAGTTCAGTCCTGCTCATTAGCGTGTTAGAATGGTGCTCAGCACTCCTACTGCACTCTCAACCATGTCTATAGTGTCCAGTAATACCATCTCTCTTAAGCCACGTGTCCAACACCCTGATTCAGAGGATAGTAATGGTCTTGCACGTCAACATAGTGTGAAGTTGCTCATTTCACACCTTCTTTGAAATCTTTTACATAGGACAGGATAGAGAAAGTCAATAGACCACATCCTCTTTCTTCACCTGCTGCATCTGCTGCAACAACACCTCCAGAGATGAGTCACCCATGGTACAGATACAGTAGCACCAGTACTAGGACCAGAAGCTCCAGGTGCTCTGTTCCCACAGGCTGACCTAAGGGGTAATCATTAGCCCAGGACGAGGCCTCTGGGCTGGGCAACAGACCTGGACACACTGGCCTCTCCCATGACGGAGGTGGAGGTGGTGAGATACAGGAACCTATCAGTTTATCACCAGCTGCTTAGCTCCCAGGTACCATAAGAACACCTGGGTCATATTCATTAGTGCAAACCGTAGCAAAAGGTTTTGCAACGGGAAACAAAAATGACAACTTCTTATTGGACAAGTTCAGGTAGCCCCTCTCCGTTTCGGTCCGATTGCTTCCATTTGGTGTCTAATGAATACCACCCAGAACAGTCGGGAGGGCCTGTGTGGCCATGTTATATCATTATCACGACAGACTAGCTTGATATCATCTATTGCACGCGTAATAATCATGTGCTACATTGCTCATTGTTCATCGGAAACGTTCACTGAGCTGAAGTGAATGGGGAAAGTCATTTGTTGGATGGCCGCATGCCAAGAACGTGGGCCCATAGGCCTAATGCTTGCCCTGTCTGTTGAAAAAACCTTGATCACAATGCCATACTACTAGACTGTATTAGAAGTTAAATGCTCAATGGAAATATATGAGTTTAGTAATGATGCGCAACAACCCACTGGGCACACCCTGTTGCATCAACGTTGTTTCCACATCATCTCAATTAAATGACATTGAACCAACGTGGAATAGACGTTGAATTGACGCCTGTGCCCAGTGCGAATGGTTCTGATGTTGCGTGTCTGAGTAATGTGCGTCTCCCCAATGCATCCCATGATGCACAGCAGGGGAGCAACTTTCACTGGGGACGGGGACATGTCCCTCCCCCACATTCTGAAATGGCATCCCACCCCCCAGTTTTATCATTAGAATGTGATACAAAACGAGGTGTACTTTAGGACCATGTGGACGCCTCCTAGCAGTCTGGTAGGCTGTTTGGAGTGTTTATCCGACTGGATAAAACAATATATATAATTAGGTCCCCCCCACTTCTAAAACCAAAGTTGCACCCCTGATGCACAGGAAGAATGGGAATGCCCGCAGAATCCATGGAAAGTTCACATACATCCCCAGTCTCTCTCTCTCTCTCTCATTCTCTTTCTTTTTTCTTTCTTACATTATTCATTTCTCTCTCTCTCTCTCTCTCTGTCTCTCTGTCACACACACACGCACACTCTCTCCATTCCCTATCCTCCCACATGCCATAAACATTCCAGACACAAGGCTATTGTGATTCTATACCATTTCTCTTGGAAGCACTGAACCACTACATACAGGCCATAACTTGAGAGCCGCCAACACATGACAGCTTCTCATATTCAAAGGGAATAGTGTGCAACTGTGCACACAGAGCCACAGCAACAGCACAGCAACTGGCCATGACCTTTGGGTGTGCATGGATCATCATATAAATGATTGGCTAAATGATGAGGGCATTATTTACAGAAGCTGTGGATGGCTCACGCCTCATGGAACATTAAATACATCACTTCCTCTCCTGAGGCACGAGACAGCTCCAGTCCTGGCTCCCCCATATTTCAACCAGGAAATGAAACAGTGCAATGTAATTGCAGCAAACAAGGATGTGATAAAGCACTTTGAATAGGCTAGATATCTTACATAGTGTATTGCTGTTGGAAATTCGACTTGATTGAGCCTTCGGTGAGGATGAGCAAAGTTAATATTTGTGACACAGCATGAGTCACGTAGTGCACTATGGATGTTCCCTATTACCATACGATCTCGTTACGATGCTCTTATGGAAAATTATACAAGTGACTTTAATTCACCTCATTGCATTGTGTTGGGAACCGACCGGTGGGAAAAACCAAAGAATAACCTATACATCAGTTCACGGGGGAAGGAGCACAGAATAGATATTTTAGGCCAACAGTGGACTAGAGGTGAACACGAGAGGCGCACGGTACCTTCACGCTGCATACACGTTTTCCGAATAAAATAGGCCCAATAACTGATTCATTCGATATCAGTTGAATTGATACTGGCTTGAGGCGTTTTAAAACCAGATATTGGCTATAACTGGTCGAGCTGCAATTCCCCCTATCATGCTTAGCTCGAATGCCCGGCTTTACATCACATGGTGAGATTTCCAACCAGTGTAACCACACCCACTCTCACTCATCGCCGAGGGAAGGGGAAAATGGCACCACACCGGTGTAACACGATTGTCGGGCATAAAATACGAATGGTTTGTGCCAGGCTCGCAATGAAGCATCATTAGAGTTTTAATGTCAGCATCATCTTGTTGGACTACGACGCTGTCATAAACAGCAACAGGTGGCATAAACAGCAACAGTTCGATATCTTGCACACCGTTGATGTTGTGTTAAGGACAGCTACCAAGCCTTGCCAGCCACCAAGCTGCTTCGGTAAGGTGGTGATGTCGGTTGTGTATGCGGCCGTGTCAAAGCAACGAAACAAAAAAAAATACTTTGGGAGAGGAGAAAGAGATGGAAAGATTCAGGGAGGGAGGGGGGCACGCAGTCCTGTGGTATGATTCATCCAGTGCTCCCCCACTGGTACACCCCGTCTCCCCTCATCCGCGCGAGGCTACACCTGGATCTCGTTTAACCCGATTTCCCCGTTCTTATCAATGACTACCTGCATCACCATCGACTGTCACGGCGAGGATACCTTGATTATCTATTCACCTTGTAGGCTCGGTCCACACTAGGATGAATTTCAATCTTATAGGCTAAGCTACACCTGCCGTTCCTTATGGGGGCTTTGGAGAAGAGCGCATAGCCTACAATGGATTTGAGTAAAGCTAAAGCATTGACAGGCCTATAAACTGTGATTTTTTTCCCCACTCATGAATAGCCGAATCCCAAAACGAACCCCAGTATCCAACCTGGTGTGAATTATTCATACAGTGGCAAGCAAGGGAACACCGTTAGCGTGGGCTATAACATCTGTAGGCTATACGGAAATTATAGTCCAGTATTAGTGAACAATGGGGGATGCAACGGGTTGTGGTGGTTGAATGGGTGTGAAAGGTGACTACAATGGTAAACGACAGGCATATTGGTAACATACTGGGACTAATAGGTGGCGGATGGCCGCTCGTGCGTCTGCCTTCTGGACACAGACACCTCACTCGTGAATGGGGGTGTTGCGTTCGGGGTTCCACCGACCACCGTTCAGGGAAAGGAAATGTAGCCCTTACTTTAACACGGCTTCCTCTTTCTCCTCTTCCTCCTTCTGCCGATCCATCACGGCCATGATTATTTTCCTCTCCTCCTCGGTGAGATGGCTGAGGTCCGGCAGTTCGGGAACCGTCGGCGGCGCAGTGGGTGGGCGAGGGCCGCCCTGGGGCCCCACCGAGGCGGACGACATCTTTTCCACCAGAACCACCCCTCCTTGGCTTGCTACTGTCGTTTCGACTGACAGAATCCCTGCTGCTTAGCGTTGCGAGCCACACCTCACGACATAGTCCACGGGTAGAGCAGCAGCTCTGGTGAATAGGGCAAGCCGCCGCTGCTCATGGTTGTTGCAGGCACCCACGGTTGTGCTTTTGTTTCTCGTCCTCCTCGGCTTTTTTTCTCTCCACCTCCTCACTCTCTAGTCTTTCGCTTCTCCCCACCCCCCACCCCCGCCGGCCCGCCTCTCCCCTCCACCACCGCCGGTTTTACGGGAAGCCCATCTCCACGCCAAGAGATGACACAAGCAAGCCGAGGGACCCTCTGGATGGACTGGCTTTGAGCTGTGATGCCCTCGCGCCACCGGACACGGGCTCGGTGAGGTTGGACCGTGGTAAAGTTAGGCGGAGTCTGTGTGTTGCGTTTCTCTCTCTCTCTCTCTCTCTCTCTCTCTCTCTCTCTCTCTCTCTCTCTCTCTCTCTCTCTCTCTCTCTCTCTCTCTCTCTCTCTCTCTCTCTGTGTGTGCTGCCACCGCCTCGGCACTGCTAATGTTGCTGCCACTGACAGGGAGATGGAACAGTCAATGAGAATGCAGCCCCCTAGAGCTCGCGTCTTCCTTCCTTATGGTTGTGCACGCGCTTTTACGAATTTGAGAATGGGTCTCTGTCTCTCTCTCTCTCTCGCCACATGCAAGAACAACACTTTTTCCCAACCTCACTTATTTCAGGAGTCACGCCACCCTGGCTGGCACCACACACACACACCTGCAAATATGACCCAAAAATAGTGCGCGTTCCCGTCGTTATAGCTCCAACATTAATTGACCGTTAAGACCGTAAAATATTGATCCACAGGAAAGGCTAAACTGGGTTCTGTCTGAGAGTTCAACGTCCTAGACTTTAATCAACGTTCAGTTTGATTCCTGAAAGTTGCGTCAGAGATGCAAATGACAATCACTCTTACCAGCTATATTTCAAACAATATTCAACATAACATATAGCTGGATGAACATACAGTGTGTATCAGTAGAATCGAATAACATCTTTGATTGTCAATAAAATAGGATCAGTACAATGAACATCCTGCAATGCGTTTCTCAGTCACGATAAAGAAAAAACATTTCAGCACCATGGACAGAGACATTTACGCACAACTCATAAGTATCATAATTGCAACAGTTTTACATCAGCTAATGCTAGTTTTTGCTATCTATCCATTCACTTCATTGTCGAGCCCTTGTCTTTTGAAATATATTGGTACTGGCTAGTCTATACAGCAGAATTTACATACACGTCAATGAACTGAAGACAAAACCCCTACGCTGTTTTGCTGACTGTGCAACTATTTTCTCATTACCAATGAAGCACACTCAATTAATTTGAAACATTCTTAGTCACAAGGTTCCCCAAAACTCTCCAGAAAACGCCTGAAGCATATTGAGTACTTATTTAAGAATTTACTGTAGCCTAAATGCGTATTAATTGTAGCTCAGGTTCTTACTGTCGAGTATCAGTTCTAATGGTCGGCTATTCATCTCTTTGTATTCAAACCTAGACCCAAACACTGGCATCGGTTCCTTTCCAGTGACGTAATGTTACGGGGCTCGAGTCGGAGTCCATCCAGCAGATGGCAATGCTACCGATCGAGTCCGTTCGATTACGTCACCGAGGAAGTGACTGTACTGTATTGACGTCAACTACCAGTGGTGCAGAATTTTGTCATAATTTAGGTCGTGACTACTACCAGTCAGAACTGGATATTTTTAGCCTCTTGCTGTAACCTAAATAATGGAGATGGCTATTGGTATCAGGTTTCATTCTCATAACATTGTTTTGTAGAAGAGCCCTCAGAAATGGAATGGAATAGTGAATGTAATTGAGAACAGGGTTGGAATTTGTTGGTGGTGGTTTGAAAAATGAGGGAAAACGTAAACTATAGCCATGTCACACCATCTGTTATATATCTTAATCTGACAAAGAACAAACGGAAAACACACTTACATTACATAAACACCTTGTCTACATTATGCCTGTGCTTAAACTCCTACACACACATGGGTTATTTCATGATGCATCAACGTGATGTAATAGATTTCAATACCATGAGTCAGTCATGTCTAAGGAGACAACTGCAATGTGAACCTCATCATAACAGAATCATAACCTAGGCTACAATCATATGATGGAAATACTCGGTAGCCATAGACAATCCATGCACAATGTCCAATTATCATACTTATTCACGGTATAAATCTCCCACAGGAATTCCTAATATGGGAATATCCTCACATCCAACAGCTGATAAAAGCATCATTATGAGGGGAACCATTATAATTGTGCTTACTACTCCATCTTGAGGCGCTGAGCGAGAACGCCTGTTATTCTCCGGGAAATGTGGACAGAACTGATCGCATTAGCGTTGTTACATGGTTACAAACTTTTCACCTAATTGCATATTTCTGAAGGTCACAGTTGCCCTCCTGCTGACGTCTTTGCCTCGGTTGTCTCAATTCGGAGTTTGAAGGTTAACCAGTGATTTATTGACAAGTAGTTGAACTACGAAACCCCTTCTCTTTTCAATGACAGTGATCCCAATGAAAGACAAACGCAATCGAATGCAATGACAAAAGGTTTACTGAAGATAAAACGGGTGGGGTGGGGGAAAGGGATTGGGGATGAAGACAAAGTGTGATAAAAAAAATAGGAACACCATTGTGGGTGCCTGCATCAGTGATCTCCCTGTGTAGTGTTGTGGTGGGTGTGCCTGCATCAGTGATCTCCCTGTGTAGTGTTGTGGTGGGTGTGCCTGCATCAGTGATCTCCCTGTGTAGTGTTGTGGTGGGTGTGCCTGCATCAGTGATCTCCCTGTGTAGTGTTGTGGTGGGTGTGCCTGCATCAGTGATCTCCCTGTGTAGTGTTGTGGTGGGTGTGCCTGCATCAGTGATCTCCCTGTGTAGTGTTGTGGTGGCAGGTGAGGCTGCTCACATCCTTGTTGATTTCATCCTCTTTCTTGGAAGACACTTTAGCCTGAAAAAAACAAAAGGTAGAAAATATAGAAAACCTATTTCACAGACAGCCATTAACACTGGATATTAGTATCAAAATAGTTGATAAATGATTATATTAAGTACAAAAGAGACTAAGAGTATATGAGTTAGTACTTACAGGCTTCTTGTTCTTCCCCCTGAGAGCTCTCCAGAGAGATGAGAATAATCCACACCTCTTCTTCTTCTTGGCAGCAGTTGAGATGTTGTTGACATAAGTGGTAGAGGTAGACATTTTCTCAGCAGATTGCTCCAGGCTTGTAGCACTAGCATCAACTTCATGTAGAGCAACAAGGCAACTCTTGGTTGAAACCATAGAAATAGTGATGGTTAGACTACTTCTCTTGGTTGAGACATCAGCCACGTGGATCTCAGGTTGGTTGGAGTCTCTCAGTGTGGAGTCATCATCCTGAGACATTAGGTTTGTAGCAGACTGGATCAGGTCGTTTTCCACAATGGCAACACTGGTGGACAGAACCTGAGATACTAGGCCTGCAGCAGACTGGATCAGGTCATTCTCCACAATAGCAACACTGGTGGACAGGACCAGGGAACCTAGGCTTGCAGCAGACTGGATCAGGTCATTCTCCACAATGGCAACACTGGTGGACAGAACCAGAGACACTAGGCCTGCAGCAGACTGGATCAGGTCATTTTCCACGATGGCAACACTGGTGGACAGAACCTGAGACACTAGGCCTGCAGCAGACTGGATCAGGTCATTCTCCATGATGGTAACACTGGTGGACAGAACCTGAGACACTAGGCCTGCAGCAGACTGGATCAGGTCATTCTCCATGATGGTAACACTGGTGGACAGAACCTGAGACACTAGACCTGCAGCAGACTGGATCAGGTCATTCTCCATGATGGTAACACTGGTGGACAGAACCTGAGACACTAGGCATGCAGAAGACTGGATCAGGTCATTTTCCATGATGGAAACACTGGTGGACAGAACCTGAGATACTAGGCCTGCAGCAGACTGGATCAGGTTGTCTTCCTCGATGGAAACACTGGTGGACAGAACCTGAGACACTAGGCCTGCAGCAGACTGGATCAGGTTGTGTTCCTCGATGGAAACACTGGTGGACAGAACCTGAGGAGTCTGCAGGAGTGTCAGTGGCTCCCACTCATCCAGGAAGAAGCTCTCGACAGAGGGGAAGCTTCTTCCTTTCAGAGCTGGGGGAATGTAGGGGGTGTACCCAATAGTCCAGAGCAGAGAGCTGTCAATGGCATTCGCGTAGTGGTACTTGTCACCAAGTTCCTCTGCAAAGCTCAGACGGATGTTCTGACTCTTTGACTCTGGACCTTCAAGGGTGTTGAGTTGGGTCACCATTGAGATCCACCCTGAAAGAAACGCCATGACAGCACAGGGTAAACAAAATAGATTTTTTGCATTTTAAGGAAGGGATATTCTCCTTTTCACTCACTGCAAATAATGTGTGCCTTCCAATAATATCTCAAATTTCCTTAAAGTGTGCACTCATTCACTAGTTCCCCGACATCTTAAAACATTGGATTGGTGGAGGCATGGGCTAGTGGGATTTTCAACCATATTTATTATACCAGTAATTTCCCTTCAATTCAGTGAAGTGAACAAGTGCGCACTTTGGGAGGAAGGAGAGATAATTGGGACATTGCGTAACATAATTTACAGCTTAAAATATTCATTTTGCATGGTTACCATGCTTGGTAACTAACAACAAAAGCCTATACAGCCATCTTCTCTTAAGTTTTATTAGATTTCCTTTTCATAATAATTAAATCAATTAATATTTGAGTTTTAAGACTGAAATAATTTAATTGTTCTAACCTGAGTTAACGTCGTTGTCCTTAAAAGAACAATGTCCGTCTTCAGGGAGAATGAATGAAAAGCTCGCCATCATGCTGTCTCTCTCGCTAATGCTGTATCTCTCGTTGTTTGTCTATCAAGAACTGGAGATTTCTTGAGAGTTCTGAACATAACTCTCTGGTTCTGGAGTTCGATTTGAACCGTCGGCATTGTGACCCTCCCGGTCGCATAGAGATGGGATTCTTTATGACCCATATCTGCAGAACGACATTATGCAGGTTTTAGAATGGAATTAGGTAACACTTTATTTGGATAGTCCCAAGTAGATGGTTTGTAGATGTTCAATAACTGTCAACATTTCAACTAACTACCGCCATCCACTAACCCTAAGCCATACCCGTATCCTAACCGAGCCATAAACGTAACCCTTACCCGAATTCTAAACGAACCCTAATCTTAGCAAGCAGTTGCTTATCAACAGATCGTTGGTTCAACGTATGCCTATCTGTAAATCATTTATTTGGAACTAACCAAATAAAGTGTGACCTGGAACTCTATTTCTGTTTAATAATAGTACATTTATTTTAGATACCGCTTTTCATTAAAGATCATCTCAAATACTATTTAAAAACAAAACAAATGTAGGATTGTGACATTAGCTGGTCTTGACTTCGGGTACGGTCTTCCACAGCTGACCGTGTTGAGGAAGTTCAGAAAGGTAGTAGTAGCGCAGGGAGCTTCGATGGTACAGGGAGGGAGAAACGTCAGTCGGATAAACGGGCCCGGAGCTCTTCATCGGGCACCTTCGCCGTATCCTCCTCCTCATGTTGATAATCAACAGTCGAATGTGTGGCCATTACCAAAATGTTAATATGTCGTCCTCAAATACTTGTAATTGATTGTAGAATATCGAGTAAGCTAGGGTCAACACCCTCACACTGTTTATGCACTCAAGAGATCATGCTAAAACCACGTCCCGCGTTTTTCCTCACCTGGGAATTCGTTAATTCTTCCTAGCTCTCCAGTTCAGTGCTTCTTCATTCAGTTATTTTTCAGAAAACAGTTAAATGTAGTTGTTTTTTTTACCATGTTGCACAATCAACAGAATTCTGTTAAATATTTAGCCTGCTTAAAAGGGAGCTCTTGGCTCTCCGTGTCTATATTCCCTCTTATATGATACTGTAGTGGCGTATTTAACCTGCCAGCTCTGCAAAGGATGGTTCAAGAATGATACCACCCTGATATTTGCATGTGTGTAGCCTAGCCCCTGAAAAAATAAATACATGGGGGAGTAGACATGTTTTAAATGCAAACTTCTGTAGCTTCTTAGGTGTTCTGGTAGAATTGACATTGAATGTTGTTAACGGCAAAATCTAGAACTCAAAAAAGTCTAGAATCTGGAACACACAAGACATTGGTTTATCATACTTTATTTTGTAGGGGAACCACAGGTAGTTTAAAATGTTATACAGAGCTGTACATAGGAGAGCAGTATTCACAGAAATGATAGCCATGTCTCCTCCAAAAGTTTAAATACTTTTCTTTAATTCTCTATAATAATTTTTAGAATGATACAATAAAAGCTTGTGTAAGTGGTCCTGCAGCTTTTCCGATATGTTGTCGATGTCTTTGTTGTTGTATTTGTTTACCTTGTTGTGGTTGCCGTTTGTTTCTTTCCAAAAAAGGAAAATTAAAAGAGTTATGATATCCACAACATGTAACAGGCACTGACTGCCAGCCTGCGTATGATGGTGTATGTATGAGGACTCCCAATTTACTCACAAAAGAGAGACGGAAAGATGGATAGAAAGTGACAGAAAGAGAGAAATGTGCCCCGTTTGAATACTTCAGAAATGCTTCCTTCCTTCCTTGAAGTAATCACTGATCCGATTGGGTCGGTCAGGCTAATAAGACGGTGAACCTTGCTTTCACCTGTCCAATCACCAATGGATCTGTGATTACCTGAAGGAAACAAGGAAGGAAGGCTGCATCTCTTCAGTATGCAAACAGAGCCAGATAAGCTCGATGTTGGAGAGTGGTCAGTAACAATTGGAGAACGGGCATCAGTTCATAGTAAGGTTGCTGGGAGGGTTGGATGTTGGATTTCGGACCCCCTGGTTGCGACCCCCTCTGCCGCTGCCCTGACCCCCAATCCCTGACCTTTGACCTCCATATGGGGGTCACTTCCAGAGCTGGTTGCTGAGGGTCTGACCGGAGGGTGCTGCGGCCCAGCCTCCCATGCTGGAGGCAGGCTGACCGAAGGCCATGGCCCCCCCGGCACCGTTCAGACTCATCCCTGACATCTGCTGGTTCATCTGGGGAAGACAGTAGGAGAGATGAATAGTAAGGTGTCAGGGAAACACAATATTGCCTAATACTAAATCAAACCCAAGCCCTGACCCCAATGCATTTATATAGATCTGAGAAAATGTGATAATTAGGTAATGTTACCATATTGCCATACCTAAGTTACCTCCTAAAGACACTTGATATTGTATTCTTATAAAACCATCTTATACTTCAAATGCAAAGTTTACTCTCAGGAGAAAATCCACAATATAGCAAAGAACATGACATTAAAAGAACTAACATACCTGTCCCATGTTCCAGTGGCCCTGCTGCCCAGGCTGGACGGCATACATCCCCTGCATGCCCTGAGCGGGCACCATACCCGCGGGCATCCCCCCCTGTGGTACCCCCATCATCCTCGGCGCCATGCCAACCATCCCGGCCGCGGGCGCTTGTCCCATGAAACCGTTGGGCATCGTCATGCCAACCATCATGCCTGTGTTGGGTCCCATCATGGCAGCTCCGTTCTGAGCCATCATGGCACCCATGACGGTGGTGGGGGGCATGCCTGTGCCCATGCCAGGGAAGGCCTGGTAACCAGCAGGGACCTGCTGCTGGGGGATGCCTAATGGAAACTGCATCTGGGCGTGGTTCATGTATATACCAGCTGGAAGGGAGAAAGAGGAGAAATACTGAGAACAGGGGTTCTTTCAAAATATAATTTTCTGTTAACCTTTATGACTGCTTGCCATAGATATACTGAGAGAGTGGGAAAGTGACTGAACAACTTGGTTGGTGACTTGCTACTTTAGAAGTGTTTGGTATTTACCAGCATGTATTTATATAGCCCAGAGCCAGTTGGAGACCATTTCCAACCTCTGTGTTATTGGTTGGTGTGTGTGCCTGCACTTGTGTGTCATGACTCTCCTGGTCAAGGATCCAAGGCCTCAGACCACAGGAGAGGAGAGGGGGCTGGGCCGGTTATGCCACCTCATGCCAATCGTAAATCTTGTGCAGCAGAGAACCCTCTCCTGCTCTTCAGTACCAACCAAAGGAATGCCTTTGTTCTCCAGAATATTTTTTGCCGCCAAAACTATAAACACCCAAAAAATGTATATTGGAACAATATTTCTAAGATAGGAATGTTAAGAATGGTCAGTGGGACTTAAAAAAATAATCATGTCATATTGCTTTTCATTTTGTGATGTTTTTTAAAAACTGTATGAACCAAATACTGTACTTTCGGCTGTTAAGTTTCCATCCTATATGATGTTAATACAATATGAAGAACGATTAAACTATTTTTGTTAAGATAGGAATGTGATTTTAGTTTTCTAACGAGATCATCATTTTCATGTCCGTTTCACATTAACTAAGCCACGCCCCGAATGAGCTCAGACGAACGCGTCAGTGTGATGGAACTGCCCTTTATGACCAGAGTGCTTAAAAGGACTCGCTAAGAACTAACATATTCAGACCAGCAGACGTGAAGCGTGAGCTGAACATTACGAATGGCTGGAAACTCTGAAACTCAACACGAGTTGAAGAAGATAAACTCACTAGACTAAAACATTGACAGTCTGCAGCTGTGCATGTAAAGGGATCTAGAACTTTGACTATCTACCCGAGAAAGGAAGGAGAGGATCCCATCTCAGAGAATCATTGGTGCATCTGAAGATCATTTCAGAACAAACACTCCACTCCAAGCCAGGACAACTAAGAAGGATATTGTGACCTCTGGTGGGCAATCAGAGCCTTACACAAAGCCATTCCCCATAGAAGGATTGATTGGTTTCAACAGAAAGACAATGAACAAAGACATCTAACTTACACATAAATACATTGCATTTCTTACCCAAACGGGGGGCAGTTAATGTACAAGGTATAGAATTAATGTGAGAACAGTCCTGGAATGTATCCACAATAAATGTCCCTTTCTCAATCCCTCTCTTTCCCCATCCCCTCTCCATTGTGTAACAAGCCATCATATCTTGTTAGTCCACTAGAGACTTTTGTCTCATGTAAATGTGTATTCTGTGTTATTATTTAGCTAGTTAGTAAATAAATAATTAAATCAATTTGTGTAGAACTGAATAATCAGAAAAGGCTGGGGTTCTTGAGGATTCAAGACGTCTGCAATGTTCAGAATGAGAGTGATATGAGGTAATGATTAATAAATGACTTATCGATATATCTTATATATTTCTTCTAGAGTTTAATTCTGGAGATGGTAACTCATTAAACAACTTCTTCCGTGGTGCCCCAAATTCCTAATTAGTTAATTGTTACATGATTAATTTAATCGAGTAACAATTAACATAGTTGATTCGATAAATAACATTCAACACAATCAAAGTCACATCACGATGTGTGCACATGCCCACACTTATGTATGACAAGGCTCTACAGTGCAACCATTTTACTCACATATGCGCCTAAATATTTAGTTGCACGACCTGGAATTTTAATATAGGAGCACAAGTGCTGATGATAATTGTTGAAATGATTACTTCACTGTACCGCAGCCCTGGAGTGCCATGGTGAATACACTGAGTGCAGATTCATGACCGTCATGCTTGCACCATTATTACAAAGAAAACATCTTGTTACCTCAAATATTTGTCATTGTGCTCCTACATTTCTTTGGGTGCTCCTACATGTACTCCTTGTAAAAAAAGGTCAGTGTAGAGCCCTGCATGAGTGTACATACTGTGCATGTGTAGGCTTGTGTCTGTATTTCTCCTTACCAGGCTGGGCCTGCTGGTGCTGGGGCATCTGAGGCATACTGGTGTTCCCATAGAGGGACAGGATCGAGTCCTTGGAGAGGGGTTTCTTGGCCCCTGTGTCCTCCCCCTTAATGCCCCCTCCACCACCAGTCTCACTGAACAGGTCCAGGTCTCCCTGGGCAGAGCCCGAGGATGGGGTTGCTGCTGGGGGTTGTGTTGGGGTGCTGGCTGGGGTACTGGAGCTAGCCTGGAAGAAGGAAGCAAAAGAAAGAATGACGTAAGAAAAGTCACTAACTCTATTCAGTGTGTTGAGTCTCTTGCTCTTCAAACTTCTCTCGCTAGCATGCATTGGCCTGCATGGATGTGTGTGAGACAATGGGTAAACAGCAAATTACTCACTGCATTGCAAGCACAATGCTCTACCAACTGAGCCATCGTTCAGATGTAGATGTACAGGTAATGTGTGTGTGCATGTAAATATAGAAGTTCAATATGTGTCTTTATGTTTGTGGGGCTGGGTGTCCATAGGGTCCAGGGAAGTGGTGAGGTCATCAGATTGTGTTACCTGAGAGAACTGAGCAGCAGCATTAGATGAGGGGAGGGGGTTGGACACCATGGGGCCAAAGATATCCAAGTCGCTGCTTGCTGTGCTAGCAGCACTACCGTTGTTAGCAGGGGCAGGTGTTGGAGCATCTAGAGAGATGGGAGAGACAGAGAGAGCAACATAGAGGAGTTAAAAACAGAGATGTGTAAAACAGGTTATACAGGGGTGGAAAAAATGTACATAAGATGAACCTGTGTATTGTTCAGGACTCAGCATTTCTGAATAACTGACTGGTTTAGTACATTTTACATTCGAGTCATTTAGCAGACGCTCTTATCCAGAGCGACATACAGGAGCAATTAGGGTTAAGTGCCTTGCTCAAGGGCACATCGACAAATTTCACCTAGTTAGCTCTTAACTGCTAGGCTACCACCCAGGGTTGTATTCATCAAGGCAAAGCAGGGTCATATTCAATAGGCACAAAACGAAAGAAAACGGGCTGAAACCAGGAAGGACCATCTGAACTTGTCCAATAAGAAACTCATTTTCGTTTTGGAAAACTGACTGGTTTAGTCTTACCAAGGCCAAGTAGGTTAACGGGAGGTTCTGCTGTCTTCACAGGACTAGCTTTGGGGGCTTGCCGGGTCTCTTCACTCTTCAGGGGTTGAGTCCAAGAGAAAAGGCATAATGATTGTGAAAAAAGAATAATGTAGTCTTGGAAGTAATAATGAAGTTGATGTGTTAAGCTTCTTCCAGACTAATGGCTAAATATGCAGGGCTTCGGTTGAGCATAGATTTAGTTCACAATGAAAGCAAAGATCCTGAGGAGGTGTACTTCAGATAAGACATGCAAGGGATATTTCAAACCCTCAGCAGTCAAGCCTTCTTAGAGGTTAAAGGTTAGGTGCATCCTCAGCTTTGGGTTACTTGACTACATTCAATGCTTTGTCTAGGAACCAACATGCCGGGAGCTCGACGCCCAGCATTCTAACCCTAAACCCAAAGATGGCCTATTTTTAAATATCAACACGTAAAGAAAAAGAATTCCACCACTTTTCAACCTCATTTTCATTATCTCCAGCACAATACCAGTGTCGACATGTGAAAACCATGCATTTCTTGTTTTTGTAGAAAAAAAATGATGAAGTTAAAAAGTTCTACCCGATGACATCATGAAAAGCTAAAACATTGAAAAAAACAAACACTAGGAGATTGGTGACATGGGTAGCAAGAAAATACCCTCCCTCTGGCAAAAATAAATAAATCACAGTCGTTCTTGATTTTAAATCCTACCCTGTAATGTTACAGGGAAGCAATTTGATCTTTTTAACCACAGATCATAGAAACGCGCTGTTTTCACATGTAGACAATGGTATGGTGCTGGAAAATGAATAGGAGATTGAAAAGCGGCAGAATTGCCCTTTAAGTCTGCTCCCAGCAAACCACTAAAACCTGACCGCTATAGCATGGAGTGTCATGAGTAGAACTGTTATAAACAAAATAAACATGTCATTCTGACTGCAAAGTTCAAAAGAGACAAACAGGGTGTACAGTGTGATTGCCGAAAAAGGAATATGGGTTGGGTTGAGACAGATATGTTATATAAGGAGTCTATAGATGTATCCATTCAAAACCACCGTACTTTGGCATTGTATGACAGCTTGGTTCCTCTATCAGTTTCCTTCTCTCTCTTGCTCTCCTTGTCTTTTGGCTGTAGAGGAACATCATAAGAGGAAATTAGAAGAAAACAAATCAATGGAGGAAGAGAGATAAAGGCCTAATCTCGTTTGAATTATGTTCCAAAATGGTTAGGCCATATGCACAATAAAACAGTACCCCAGCAGCAACATAACCACCTGTGGAAATGCATGCTAGCAGATAGCATTAGCTAGTGAAACTACCTCTAACTTCCTTCATACCGGACCCAGAGACATACAAATGGTATCCAAGAGTTCATCTGATTTTAGGGAAGTACATAAAGGGCCTCATTGCCATAACCCCAAACTATCCCTGTAACCTAACACATAACAAACAACACTTTGGAGAGTCTACATACAAATAAGACAGTGTAACACATTCTAGTACTATCCGCAAACCAGTTTGAGTGTGGCATCAGAGGTGAGATACATACACTGTGTCCATTGGTCACATTTTTGCTGTAGTATTTCTTCTTCTCATACTTGTCCCTGATGAAGAACTCCACTGCTCTGGGGTCAGGGGTTAAGGGGAAAAAAAGGTAGCAATATTATAAAGGGGCAAGTACATGTGTTATGGGAAGCTTTTTGGGAACTGCAGCGTGTGTGTGTGTGTGTGTGTGTGTGTGTGTGTGTGTGTGTGTGTGTGTGTGTGTGTAGTTGTAAGGATACTGGTCTGTCTGAGGCCTTCTGTAGTTGTCTGGAAGGTTGGCCTCATAAAGCTGCCTGGACTTGGAGTTGCCCATATCTACTATGCTCTGTTAGAGAAGAGAGGGAGAGATGGAGAGAAAGAGGGTGGGAGAAAGAGAGAAAGAGGAGCACAGAGATAGAGAGAAAGAGGGGTGGAGGGTGGATAGTGAAACAGCAGGGGGGACATGATAAGTATGGGTTAAAAAAAGGCAACTTTGTATTCAGCCAGTAGGATATACAAGAAAGAGAGGTGCCTGTGTAAATAAATATAGGTGAATACATGACACTTCTAATTTATGAATATTGTAAATCCTGGACATCAGCTAATTACCTGTATTTGTGCTGCTGTCCATTGGTCCAGATTGACAGATTTGACCCGTGATATGTGAACCCCAAGGTTCCTGTGGATGCCAGCACATCGGATACAGATAAACACTCCCAGGTTCCATGATGCCCATCTTGGACCTGGCAGGCAGAGACAGGGTCGTACTCATTAGTGCACCGGTTCAGTCTGTTCTCTTCTGTTAGGTGTCTAATGAACACAGCCCAGGTAAGGGAAGATTCAACTTATCAAAACATGTCTGTACCTGTGGTGCAGGTGTCACAATAGGACCTCAGATTGGCAGGTCTTCCATGTGCATTATTTTAGAGTGACATGTTGTGACATTTAGGGATAGTTTCCCAGTGGTGACTTTCATGGTGCAAGGGTGTCGAAACTTGCATTTACTTGTATGACTAAAGTTTGGATCATGGTTCAAGGTGTGGTGGGAGACAAAATGCTATCTAGCATAACTAAGCTAGCCTAGTAGCTACCGGATAAATGCTAAAGAGGAAGGAAGGTGTCAGCAGAGTAGCTGCTACTTACAGTTAGCATAGCTAGCTAACAACTCAGTCGGAGTCTGGCTAGACGAATAACTGAAACAGTTATATAACATCAAATGACACAATTTAACGAAGTCTACATTATGTTATATAGTTACCTTTCGCCTCACAATCGGCGCAGTATTTGTTGTCGTCCTCTCTCAGCATTTTGGACAGAATGGCCTGATGCTGCTCGTTGAGTTTCAGGGCCTTCTCTCTTTCTGATCGGGTTGTCATCTTTGCTGATGTTCTGTTTGTTCTTTCAATAAAACTGTTCTCTACCTTGAATGTTCGTGAACTTTTTTAACTTTATGATTTAAGACCATAATCAGACAAATTAACGCCTTCGAGAGAAGTGTAAAAACACCCGGAACCGAAATTTGTTCTCCGCCCACAAGAATGCACGAACTCGCGGGAGGCGTGTGAACATACCTGAACGGCTCTCGGGATTGGATGATGGAGATGACGTAGTCTGCTGACGCATGTCAGGGTTTCTTAATTTTATTTTTTGCATTTTTCAATGTTTAAAATATGTTGTTGGTACAGATTCTGTCCTTGAGAATTTCTGTATTTGCAAAAATATTATACAAGTTCTTGTGTACTTGAGTTATAAATTGACTGCTGTGAATCAAGTACTGATGTATGAAGATGTTTTCTGTTCTTCGGATTAGAACAAAGTGCTAGAGTGAATGACGAATGTCTGTATATTTTGTTGATTTTTCATTTTATTAAGAACAAATCTGGCATACATTGATACATGGAAATATATACATAGTAACAATTTAAGGTTTCACCAAAGTATGCAAATTGTGTTCCAGTAGCCAGAGAGAGCAACATACATAGATATTTAACATATAAAAAAAAACATTCAAAAAGGTTAACCTATTGTGAAACATACAGGAAATAACACTATAAACAAGTGCCCTATCAAGCCACTATCTCAATACATACTCATGATATTACCATACACCAAGCCTGGTCCCAGATCTGTTTGTACTGTATAACCAAAGCTTATGATTGATGGCATGACAATGAGACGACAAGACAGCACAAACATCTGGGACCAGGCTGCTATACACGCTGACAAAACTAGAACCAAAATGTCTGACCAGTTACTGTTAATAAAAGGTTTCCAGGCGGATCTTGAAACAGTCCTCTGGGTGTCTCTGTGCAATGCCATGGCGCAGCAGCATCTCTGTGTACGGGGGCCAGAACGTCTCGTCTATCGATACGTAGGGATCGTGAGGCGTCTCCAGAGTCTTGTTCATCAGCAGCTGCAAATTGTAACAATGGAAGATAAGGTTTAAGGTAAGGGTTTAAGATGATTATTTATGTTGTTGTTCAATTGGAGCAAGAGGTGAGTAGGGATGTTTTTATGCCATTTGTTCTGTGATCAAGTTGATCTACATTACAAAGATGTGAGTGTAATGTAAGTGTAAAATATAGTCATAGGGTCATAAAACGCTAGACTATAAAGCTGCTACTGGTTCAAGCATGTAGTAATAAAGTAATACAAAATTAAACCAGAGCACCAGGTTGAATAATAAAACACAAACAATGCATGCAAACAGAGACTTACCTCCAGGACTTCATTGAGTGAAATTAGATTCTCGTTCAGCTCTTGAGGAATGTTCTGAAAATGGAAACAAAAATGATAGCATCTAGGCTGGTCCCAGATCTGTTTGTGCTCTCTTGCCCAACAAAACATAAAAGTTAGCTACACAGCACAAACAGATGAGACCAAGCTAGATGCAACCGTAAAAACAATGTGACCATTGAGGAACACCTCCATCAGAGCCACATAATACATCACTTAGACTACCACCTTTTTCTTCTTGTCAGCGTTGGTCTCCTGCGTAGGAAGTGGGAAGTGTTCCGCCAGTACGTCTGCCAGGGTCTCCATCAGTCTGTTCTGGTAATCCTTCATCTTCTGGATCTTCTTCTTGGTGTCCTGCAACACACTGAACAACAGCAGCAATACTTCCATATTAAACTCAAGATAGTTTTTAATGTGTTGGTTTGTGTGTCATTTTCTATTATTCAGGATTATATTCATAGGCAGGAAACCGAAGAAAACGCTGTGAAACGGGGAGGTACAATCTGAACTTGTTCAATAAAAAAACATTTGTTTTTGTTAAGCCTTGTAAAAATGTAATTTACAGTGTGCCCTAACAAACGTGACCCAGTTGTTGTACCTTACCTGTGTTCTGATAACCTTTCGTTTTCCAGTCGCTGTTTGACCACATGTTCAGTGCCTGCCCTCAACACTTCCTTCTTTTCCTCCAACCACTTCTGTTCACTGAAATAGGAACACAGATGTATACTGTCAAATCTACTGTCTCCATATCAACATTCAAAGGGTTGGAGATTTAGAATAACAATCACATTCAAAGAAAACCTTTTTAAAGTCTCTCTCAGTGTGTCTCTCTTGGCTTGTGCGCAAGAGAGGACCAACTCCAGTTGTGAATTCAGCTTCTGTAACTGTGGAAGTAGGAAAGAAACTTATTTTTTAAATACATTTGTTAAACATGAATATGGTTACTTTTCATAAGCATAAGGCTCTGTATAACTATAAAATAGCTGATATTTGAAATGTGTACAGAACCATTCAAAAGTTTAGACACACCGACTCATTCAAGGGTTGTTCTTTATTTTGACTATTTTCTACATTGTAGAATAATAGTGAAGGCATCAAAACTGTGAAGGCATCAAAACTATGAAATAGCACATGTGGAATCATGTAACCAAAAAAGTGTTAAATGAATGAAAATATATTTTAATATTTGAGATTCTTCAAAGTAGCCACCCTTTGCCTCGATGACAGCTTTGCACACTTTTGGCATTCTCTCAAAAAGCTTCATGAGGTAGTCAGCTGGAATGCATTTCAATTAACAGGTGTGGCTTGATAAAAAGTTAATTTGTGGAATTTCTTTCCTTCTTAATGTGTTTAAAGAACATGGCTGAGGTTGTACATTATCCCAACCAATTGTGCTATTTTGTTAGTTGTTTTACGTTTTGTGTAACTTATTTTTTTTTTAAACTTATTTTGTACATAATGTTGCTGCTACCGTCTCTTATGACCGAAAATAACTTCTGGACATCAGAACAGCGATTACCGCGGACTGGAAGAAACGAGTCCGACAAGAAGCATATATTGCTTCACTGGAACAGGCCCAGATCCCTGTAATTTGCTTGAAGAAAAGACGCAGGGAAAGGGGCCGCAGATCAGGCAGCCTTCTGAGAATCCGTAGGTGAGCGAGTAAACTCCCACTGCCATCCGTTCTTTTTGCTAATGTGCAATCATTGGAAAAAAAGAATTGATGAGCTACGATTAAGATTACCCTACCAACGGGACATAAAAACTGTAATATCTTATGTTTCACCGAGACGTGGCTGAACGATGACACAGATAATATAGAGCTGGCGGGATTTTCCATGCATCGGCAGAACAGAGAAGCTACGTCTGGTAAGACGAGGGGTGGGGGTGTGTCTATTTGTCAATAACAGCTGGTGCGCGAAGTCTAATAAAGAAGTCTCGAGGTATTGCTCGCCTGAGGTAGAGTACCTTATGATAAGCTGTAGACCACTCTATCAACCAAGAGAGTTCTCAACTATATTATTCGTAGCCGTCTATTTACCACCACATAACGAAGCTGGCTCTAAGACCGCTCTCAACCAACTCTATAAGGCCATAAGCAAAGAAGAAAATGCTCACCCAGAAGCGGCGCCCCTAGTGGCCGGGGACTTTAATGCAGGCAAACCAATCAGTTTCACCAAATTTTTACCAGCATGTAACATGTGCAACCAGAGAAAAATAAATCCTAGACCACCTTTCTCCCCCAACCTCCATTTGGCAAATCTGACCACAATTCTATCCTCCTGATTCCTGCTTACAAGAAAAAACTAAAGCAGGAAGTACCAGTGCCTCGCTCAATACGGAAGTGGTCAGATGACGCAGATGCAACACTACAGCACTGTTTTGCTAGCACAGACTGGAATATGTTCCGGGATTCATCCAATGGCATTGAGGAGTACACCACCTCAGTCACTAGCTTCATCAATAAGTGCATTGACAACATCATCCCCACAGTGACCGTACGCACATATCCCAACCAGAAGCCATGGATTACAGGCAACAACCGCATCGAGCTAAAGGCGCTTTCAAGGAGCGGGAGACTATCCGGACGCTTATAAGAAACCATCAAACAAGCAAAGCGTCAATACAGGATTAAGATTAAAAATTACTACTACGTACAGTCACTGTGGGGACGACGTCCTCGATGCACTTATTGATAAAGCCAGTGACTGATGTGGTGTACTCCTCAATAGCATCGGAAGAATCCCGGAACGTATTCCAGTCTGTGCTAGCAAAACAGAAGACCTGGCCTCCACAATCACCCAACCTCAATCCAATTGAGATGGTTTGGGATGAGTTGGACACAAGAGTGAAGGAAAAGCAGCCAACAAGTGCTCAGCATATTTGGGAACTCCTTCAAGACAGTTGGAAAAGCATTCCAGGTGACAACCTCATGAAGCTTGAGAAAATGGCAAGATTGTGCAATGCTGTCATCAAGGCAAAGGGTGGCTACTTTGAAGAATCTCAAATATAACATTTTTGATTTGTTTAACACTTCATTTCATAGTTTTGATTTATTCACATTCTACAATGTAGAAAATATAAAAAATAAAGAAAAACCCTTGAATGAGTAGGTGTCCAAATTGTTGACTGGTACTGTACATTAAAAAAGGTAACCGCATCGAAATATATATATTTTTGAAAATGTTCCAATAGTAACTACTACTGTGGAAGGCAACATCCACATGTGAATTTACCTCCTCTGCTCCAACGACGAGTAACACCTCTGGATTTGTGGACAACACTATGGATAGAAAGTAAACCAACCATTCTGATGGTACATATCATGCTTATGTCTCAGTCATACAGTATAAGTACAATCAATTAGTTATAAAGGAATGATATTCAGAGTAGAAACGAGACACTCACGTTCTGGCCGTCTTGTCTGCCACTGCTTCAGCTCAGCTGCTACAGCTGTCAATCTATTCACAGACTGTTGGACAAATAACAGATATGCAGCAGATAAGGCAAGATAATGTAAAAAGTACATGCATCACACATACATTCAGCTATAGGGATTTTTTTTTAACCTTTATTTAACTAGGCAAGTCAGTTAAGAACAAATTCTTATTTTCAATGATGGCCTAGGAACAGTGGGTTAACTGTCTTGTTCAGGCGCAGAACGACAGATTTGTACCTTGTCAGCTCAGGGATTCAAACTTGCAACCTTTCGGTTACTAGCCCAACGCTCTAACCACTAGGCTACCCTGCCGCCCCATGTAGGGCCATCTCTGACCTGTTCTTGTGGGTTTTCATCTGAGTCTGGCTCTGCAAGAATGATCTCGTTCTGAAGCTGAAAAACAAAACAGAATATTACATTTTAACATGAACACAATAACATCACATCATCCAAAGTTGTCTGTGCAGGACCAAGCTGTCATCGTAAACAGATCAGTACCATCTCTAGCTGGGCAAACTGCGCCTCACACTCGTTAAACAGTTCTGCCTGTGCAGCTTCCGAGCACTCTGTGTAGAAAGGAATGGCAGGTGGTGCTGGAGTATCCTGGACCTCTGACTCTGTGTCCAGTGGCTGTCCCTGTGACAAAAATGTCAGAATTATTAGGACATGCATGTTGAATGGATAACTTACTGTAATTTCAGTAAAGCTTACAAAGGCTCATATTTGGCTACCGTACTTTCCTGTCGCAACGTTACCTCGTTGGAACTCTGAAAACAAGAAATTCACAATATTGTTATCAACAAGTGGGTAACTACCGAGCTCTGGTCCACGCCCATGCATTGGATCTGCACTCTATAGCGTGGACCAGTGAGTCTGGCGGAACATTTTCAAAGGTCGTTTGAATCATGTTTTGGGAAGAAAATACACCAGGCGCATACAAAGAAATGTTTGTCAGCACTCTACCAACATCGTTACTTTGGTGAGTTACGAAAATACCTTGAAGTCATACTAGCAAGTCAGATTAAGTTAGTTAGATTAGTAAATTAGCCAGCTTCAATTCTAGTGAAAATGTCAGATAATGTATTTTTATTTTTTTACATAAAAGCAGTTACTCTTGGAAGAAACATTACAGCTCCTAGGTAGCTACCAAAACTTCAAAAACAAGCAAGCAAACGTTAGCAGTGATGAAAAAGATTAGCATATCCGACTGAAAACAAGTTAACGTTGTATCATTAACGTTACAAATAGGAGAACATTCATCAATTGGAAATCGACTGTTTTTCACTTTGTCAAACAACGTGTCCACCTACCATATTTGAAATAGTTAGCTGGCTTATTTTCTTAAAACGTATAATATTTCACTATATCACTCAGCCACATATAGATGCGATACAGCTGTCAACTTCACGGCTAGCTAGTTCCTTTTCAAAAATACCGCCAGCATTGATGACGTACGTCTGGACGGAAGTACTTCGTTTGAGAGCGTTAGGTCTGCGTACTGATACGCATATCACTGAGAACGGCGCAATAAGGCAATCGTGTGCAACTACAGCCCGCATTCGAGCCCCCATTAGTTATTGCATGAACGCAGTTGCACCCTTCTCAAATTAGGGCTCGTGGGGAATTTAAACCTTGAGCGATGCCTGACAGTCAGCACTGTTTTACAGAATGCGTGCCGCCCCCAAGACCAGAGGAAATCGCAGCAGGGCTGCTTTGCAAGCTAGTTTTAGCCATACTCTACATCTACATCACCCGGTGTCAAGGGAGGCCAAGAGGATCTTTAGGGGCCTCAGCCACCCGGCATGTTTACTCATGTCCCCATAAAAATAAATGTTGGAAGACTGGACGAGGTGACTGGCTTCTACCCCTGCAGTAGTTCAACAGAAAATACCTTGAAGTCATACTAGCAAGTCAGATTAAGTTAGTTAGATTAGTAAATTAGCCAGCTTCCTCATCAATTCTAGTGAAAATGTCAGACAATGTATATATATATTTTTTTACATAAAAGCGGGAAGTAACGTTACTCTTACTCTTGGAAGAAACATTACAGCTCCTAGGTAGCTACCAAAACCTCAAAAACAAGCAAAAGAACGTTAGCTAGCTAGCAAACGTTAGCAGTGATGAAAAAGATTAGCATATCCGACTGAAAAGTAGGGGATTCCTGTAAAAAAAAAAAAAGGTGAGCGTATTCAGCAGCTCTGCAACTGGTAAACAATACACTATCAAACAGTTCCTCACATGTAGCTCATCTGTCTTAAACCTGATCTCCTGTCCATGTAATATGTGGGCAAAACCAGTAGACTGATAAGAACATTTATTATAGTACTCAAGAGTGCTGTAAAGAGAAATGACCGCAAATTCCCTATTGCACTTAATTTCTCTGAGGCCGGTGTCTAATTTCCTTAATTTTGTGGCTAGATTCAAATACTCTCTGTGACACACATCAGAGTCAAATACTTTGTATAGAACAAACTTCACGTCAGGATAGGCAACCAAAATTAATAATTAATGTATGTGTGTTATATTAAACATAGAGGAAGGAGTAAAATGTTGGCAAGCAATAAACATTTCAGAACAATTATGACTGAATTATTATCCTTACACTTTCAAAAATACGAGTCGAATAAGACATGGAGAGATGAAGAATTTTGGAAAAGAGATTTATTTATAGACTGATACAAAATCAGTAGCGTATTTAGGTATGGGCGGCATCTTGCCGGGGGCGCTGAAAGGGGGTTCGCCCAGGGCGCCATACAAGCTAGAACTGCCACATACACTTGAATCAAATAGTCAAACCGAAAACTGCTGACGAATGCTTTCTTCTACTAAGATCAGTGAAATGTAGGCTAAACTGACAATGGAGTGAAGAGCATAAATCTCAACTAGCAAGCAAGTCGCAGCAATGAAGAACGCGAAAGGGGGAGAGAATTCTGTCGGGGGAGAATGTCCGCACAACACCTGTCACCCGGTCTCTTCCATGTCCTGTGCTATACAGCAGATAAAACGTTCACGTAGGGGTGGTAATCTTGAACTTAGTCTCCTCCAGAGATAATGCAGGTGGATGGTATATTTAAAAACTCTCCACCCATCAGGCATGAATTAAAAGTTGTTATTGAAGTGTTTTCTGCAAATGGTATTTTGCCTGTTTTTGGTGTTCTGTTCTCTAATCTAGTGGTATTTATAGCTTCCTGCTCTTACAATCCTGTGTTATTTATTCTGAGGAAATGTTCACATGATATAGTAAAAGCAATAATTTATGAATCCTAGAGGAAAACCTGGTTCAGTCTACTTTCCAACAGACACTGGGAGACAAATTCACCTAACCTAAAACACAAGGCCAAGTATACACTGGAGTTGCTTACCAAGATGACATTGAATGTTCCTGAGTGGCCTACAGTTTTGACTTAAATCGTCTTGAAAATCTATGGCAAGACTTGAAAATGTCTGTCTAGCAATGATCAACAACCAACTTGACAAAGCTTCATCCATTTATTAAAGAATAATGGGCAAATATTGTACAATCCAGGTGTGCAAAGCTCTTAGAGTTACCCAGAAAGACTAACAGATGTAATCGCTGCCAAAGGTGATTCTAACATGTTTTGACTAAGGGGTTTGAATACTTATCTAATCAAGATATATTACTGTTTTATTTTCCATTAATAAAAAATAAATAATTTTTCTTCCACATTTTGTGTAGATTGTTGACAAAAAAATTACAATTACATCCATTTTAATCCCACTTTGTAACACAACAAAAGGTGGAAAAAGTCAAGGGGTGTGAATACTTTCTGAAGGCACTGCATGTGAGAATGTTGTTTATTGTGCCTTTTGGCAAACTCCAAGCGGGCTGTCATGTGCCTTTTACTGAGGGGTGGCTTCTGTCTGGCAACCCTACCATAAAGGCCTAATTGGTGGAGTGAAGCAGAGATGATTGTCCTTCTGGAAGGTTCTCCCATCTTCACAGAGGAACTCTGGAGTTCTGTCAGAGTGACCATTGGGTTCCTGACCAAGGCCGTTCTGCCCCAATTGCTCAGTTTGGCTGGGCAGCCAGCACTGGGCAGCCAGAGTATTGGTGGTTCCAAACTTCTTCCGTTTAAGAGTGATGGAGGCCACCGTGTTCTTGGGAACCTTCAATGCTGCAGACATTTTTTGGTACCCTTCCCCAGATCTGTGCCTCGACACAATCTTGTCTCAGAGCTCTACAGACAATTCCTTCGACCTCATGGATTGGTTTTTGCTCTGACATGCACTGTCAACTGTGGGACCTTATATAGACAGGTGTGTGCCTTTCCAAATCATGTCCAATCAATTGATTTTACCACAGGTGGACTCCAGTCAAGTTGTAGAAACATCTCAAGGATGATCAATGGACACAGGATGCACCTGAGCTCAATTTTGAGTCTCATAGCAAGGGTTCTGAAGATAAGTGAGGTATTTATATTTTATTTTAAATTTGCAAACATTTCTAAAAACATGTTTTCACTTTGTTATTATGGGGTATTGTGTGTAGATTGATCAGGGGGGAAATGAATTTAATCCATTTTAGAATAAGGCTGTAACGTAACAAAATGTGGAAAAAGGGAATGGGTCTGAATACTTTCCGAATGCACTGTTTGTGCACATTGGCCAGGTGAGGAAAAGCATGTGGCACGCATCTATGTGCTGCTTTTACGCATGGTTGCAGTAATGCATAAACATTCAATATTGGATAATACATTTCAAATTAATCAATGTTGAGGTATTCTTTGCATATTGTGTCATGACTTCCGCCGAAGTCGGTCCCTCTCCTTGTTCGGGCGGCATTTGGCGGTCGACGTCACCGGCCTTCTAGCCATCGCCAATCCACTTTTCATTTTCCATTTGTTTTGTCTTTGTTTTACACACCTGGTTTTATTCCCCAGTTACATGTTCATTATTTAACCCTCTGTTTTCCCGATGGTTTTTGTGCGTGATTGTTTTATGTATGTTCGGTCCGTTATTGTGGGCTCGGTATTACGACATGTTATTGGAATATTTGAGTAAAGTTACTTGTGTTACTCATCTCTGCTGTCCTGCGCCTGACTCCTCTGCACCAGCTACACCCAGACCACTACAGATTGTTTATGGCCAGAGTGTCTGGTAAACAGAATCTAATTTCCATTCCGATTCCAAACACGGCATAATGCCATTCTGTGTAAAGAATACCATCTCAATGCGCCCGAGTTTGTCACAATGCTGACGCATCACATGGAACTCCAGAACCCAAGAGATAAGTTCAGAAATGTCAAGAATTCAACAGTTCTTGCTTGACAAACAATGAGAGAGACAGCATTATGGCAAGCTTTTCATTCATCGTCCTTGAAGACAGACATTGTTCCATTAAGGACAACGAAGTCAATTCAGGTAGAAACAATTCAATTAATTTACATCTTGAAACTTCAATATTAATTGAAGGTTGAATTATTAGTTGAAAGGAAATATAAAATAAAATGTAGGTTAAGATGACTTGGGGCATTTGTTGTTAGTTACCAATCAATGTAAACATGCAAAATTAAGTTATAAACGTAAACTATGTCCAATTATCTCTCCTTTGTACCAAAGTGTGCATTTGTTCACTTCACTGATTTCAAAGGAAATTACTGGTATAATAAATATAGTTAGACTCCCACTAGCCCATGACTCCACCAATCCAATGTTTTAGATTTGTGGGAAGTAATGAACAAGTACACAATTCAGGAGAAATTAGATATTATTGGGACACACTTGTAATTTACCTTTAGTAAAAAGGAGAATATTCCTTGTTTATAATACAACAAATCAGTTATGTTTACCCTGTTGTTACCATATTGTTTCTTTCAGGGTGGATCTCAATGGTGACCCAACTCAACGCCCTTGACAGTCCAGAGTCAGAGAGTCAGAACGTCCATCAGAGCTTTCCAGAGTTACTTGGCGACAAGTACCACTACACGAATGCCATTGACAGCTCTCTGCTCTGGACTATTGGGTACACCCCCTACATTCCCCCAGCTCTGAAAGGAAGAAGCTTCCCCTCTGTCAAGAGCTTCTTCCTGGATGAGTGGGAGCCACTGACACTCCTGCAGACTCCTCAGGTTCTGTCCACCAGTGTTTCCATCGAGGAAGACAACCTGATCCAGCCTGCTGCAGGCCTAGTGTCTCAGGTTCTGTCCACTAATGTTGCCATCGTGGAGAATGACTTGATCCAGTCTGCTGCAGGCCTAGTGTCTCAGGTTCTGTCCACCAGTGTTTCCATCGTGGAGAATGACCTGATCCAGTCTGCTGCAGGCCTAGTGTCTCAGGTTCTGTCCACCAGTGTTGCCATCGTGGAGAATGACCTGATCCAGTCTGCTGCAGGCCTAGTGTCTCAGGATCTGTCCACCAGTGTTTCCATTGTGGAAAATGACCTGATCCAGTCTGCTGCATGCCTAGTGTCTCAGGTTCTGTCCACCAGTGTTACCATCATAGAGAATGACCTGATCCAGTCTGCTGCAGGCCTAGTGTCTCAGGTTCTGTCCACCAGTGTTACCATCATGGAGAATGACTTGATCCAGTCTGCTGCAGGCCTAGTGTCACAGGTGCTGTCCACCAGCATTTCCATTGTGGAGAATGACCTAATCCAGTTTGCTGCAGGTCTAGTGTCTCAGGACCTGTCTACCAGTGTTGTCATCATGGAGAAAGACCCCATCCAGTCTGCTACAAACCTAATGTCTCAGGATGATGACTCCACCCTGAGAGCCTCCAACCAACCTGAGGTCCTTGTGGCTGATGTCTCAACCAAGAGAAGTAGACTAGTCATGACTATTTCTATGGTTTCAACCAAGAGTTGCCTTGTTGCTTTACATGAAGTTGATGCTAGTGCTACAAGCCTGGAGCAATCTGCTGAGAAAATGTCTACCTCTACTACTGATGTCAACGACATCTCAACTGCTGCTTCCAAGAAGAAGAAGAGGTGTGGATTATTCTCATCTCTCTGGAGAGCTCTCAGGTGGAAGAACAAGAAGCCTGTAAGTACTAAGTCATACGGTTATACTCTGTTGTACTGTTATACTTATTAACTTATCAACTGTTTTGATACTGATATCCAGTGTAGTGCCTTTTATTTATTTTGTCTCTATTTTCTATCTTTCCTTTCTTTAGGCTAAAGTGGCTTCCAAGAAGGAGGACATCTAGGTGAGGACACTCACTGCTGAAGGCACCCACAATGATGCTTCTGTTTCTCCTCACCCCCCCCCCCACCCCCCCCCCCCCACCCCCCCACCACCACCACCACCACCACGCCAACCTATACATTTTAATAGTCAGTAAACCTTTTTGTGTTGCATTTGAATGTGTTTGGAATCTTAATTCATCTTAACATCTCTAATGAGAGTCATTTTCATAGTCATGTTACACATATGGATTTATCATCAAATGTCATAGAATACAACCACCGCTGCAGGGGTTTAGCAGTTCAACTTCAGTACTCAATTAATCACTGATTGACTTTCAACTCAGAATTGAGAAAACTGAGGCAAAGATGGAAGAAAACGGTGTCTTTTAGAAACATGTAAGTCGCTCTGGATAAAAGTGTCTGCTAAATCACTAAAATGTAAATGTAACAATGTGGAAAGATTGAAAACAACAATTGACATTCTGTTTCAATATAACTGCAATCACTTGTCAGCGCCATTTTTTATTTATTATTACATGCATTCTTGCTCGTAACCTCTAGATGGAGTAGCAAGCAAAGTTATGATGATTCACCCTCACTTATAATTATGCTTTTATTAGCGGTTGGATGTGAGGGCATGCTCATATTAGGAATTCCTGTAGGAGTTCCTACCCTATTCCATGAATAAGCATGATATTTTTATATTTCATGAGTTGTCTACGGCAGGGGGTCTCAAAGTGGGGTCTGCAGGGGGTCCATGGTCAGACCAAAAATAAATAAATAATAAATCATTTTTTAAGTAAATATTAGCAACATAGCTAAACAGATTAAACTAATTTTGGTCAAGGGATCTGTGAAATTAGTTTAGAGGGTGTAATCCAATACAATGCAATATTATTCATATACAAATTACGTTATTAACCATGGGCAACATGGGCCTGGGAGGCTCACAGGGATATTGGTATCCACAGTACACCAGCATTATATATTTTTCTACTAAATACTTATTGTATTTTTTTTTTTTTACATAAAAGCACTGTAATGTAAACTTTAAAACTGCATAATTTTCTCTCTGATAAGAAGAGGGCCCGAGGTGCTTGAGACTTAGTTCATCCGGCCATGCCCTGCCAAAGTCATAGTAAAACTCCTTGTATTCTTTTTTAAAGTTGTGTTCTGATTACAAGGGGATCCCTGATGAATTTGCTATCAGAAAAGGGGTCCCCAGTCCCATAAAGTTTGACAACCCCTGGTCTACGACCCTGAGAGCCTCCAACCAAACTGATTTCCATGTGGGTGATGCTTCAACCAAGAGAAAGCGAAAGACCATTACTATTGATGCTACCAGCCTGGATCAGTCTGCAGAGATGTCTACCTCTACCACTGATGACAACATAATGTCTTCACCTGACACCAAGCAGAAGAAAAATAAAACCGGATCCTTCACAGCTCTCCAGAGAGTTTTTAGAAGGAAGAACAAGAAGCCTGTCAGTAATACTCATACTATCATACTCTGTAATACTGTTAATCATTAAACTAGGTTGATACTAGCTATTTTCAGAGCTTTTTCTCTATTTTCTACCTTTCCTTTTTCAGGCTAAAGTGACTTCCATGAAAGTGGAAAACATCCAGAAGGATGAGAACATCACCTCTTGCGATGCTCACGGCTGCTGTTTCTCTTCTTTTTTCCCCATCCCTCCTTTCACTCTAACCCCACTCCCCCCTGTTTTATCTTTAGTAAATGTATTTTTTTTTTGCTATTTCAGTTTGAATGTGTTTTGTTTATCATTGAAACCACAGTCAATTTCAAAAGAGTGTCATACCGCAACTCTCTTCATTTATGAATCTCTAAATCTAGAACCAAACCAGGAACACAGGGGTTACTTGACTTTTTAGTCATAGACCTACGTTGATATCACAGTTACATTCTAGCCTACAGTGATAACAATATTGTCAAGGGGAAAGTGAACAGTATAGACATACAGATAACTGCCAAAATAAGAGAAACACCAACATAAAGTTTCTTAATAGGGTGTTAGGCCACCACAAGCCAAAACAGCTTCAATGCACCTTGGCATAGATTCTACAAGTGTCTGGAACTCTGTTGGAGGGACACAACACCATTTTTCCATGAGAAATTCCATAATTTGATGTTTTGCTGATTGTGGTGGAAAACAGCTCCAGAATCTCCCATAAGTGTTCAATTGGGTTGAGATCTGACAGATTTACGTTTACTATGTTAGGTCTAGTCTATGAAACCAGGCTGGATCTGGTGACTGAGACGGCCATGGCATATGGTTTACATCATGTTCATGCTCATCAAACCATTTAGTGACCACTCGTGCCCTGTGGATGGGGGCATTGTCATCCTATGGGGGGCATAGCCATGGTAGCCAAAATAATGGCCTACCCAGCATTTTTATACCAGCCATGTCGTTCAAGGTTAACGTTGAAAATTGGACGTCTATCCATGTCCTGAGGATGGGAAATGCCTTCATAACCGGCTACTAGGGGCAACAGTGAGTGCTACTACGATCAAATAGGTGGTGGACCCCATGACTTAGGATCTGAAGGTTGTATGTTTGATCACATTCGTGGAAACTGTACTTTTTATTTCGGGTTTTGGGTTTTAACGCTCAACCAAACCTTAACCATTTGTAAAGAGTGCCTGAACTTTACTTAACCCTTAACTTCAAAATTTGACATTTGGAGCAACTTCAAAATTGTAAGTTTGGAGAACTAATTCTGTGAGAGCTTGTTGTTTTACACATGCATGACCCTAAGCATAATGGGATGTTAAATGCTTAATTAACTCAGAAACCACACCTGTGAGGAAGCACCTGCTTTCAATATACTTTGTATCCTTCATTTACTCAAGTGTTTGCATTATTTTGGCAGTTACTTGTACACATTGAATTGTAAGGCTACCAAATATGTACAGTGGCTTGCGAAAATATTCACCCCCTTGGCATTTTTCCTATTTTGTTGCCTTACAACCTGGAAGTAAAAATTTTTTGGGGGGGTTTGTATCATTTGATTTACACAACATGCCTACCACTTTGAAGATACAAAATATTTTTTATTGTGAAACAAACAAGAATAAGACAAAAAACTGAAAACTTGAGCGTGCATAACTATTCATCCCCCCAATGTCAATACTTTGTAGAGCCACCTTTTGCAGCAATTACAGCTGCAAGTCTCTTGGGATATGTCTCTTTAAGCTTGGCACATTTAGCCACTGGGATTTTTGCCCATTCTTCAAGGCAAAACTGCTCCAGCTCCTTCAAGTTGGATGGGTTCCGCTGGTATACAGCAATCTTTAAGTCATACCACCGATTCTCAATTGGATTGAGGTCTGAGCTTTGACTAGGCCATTCCAAGACATTTAAATGTTTCCCCTTAAACCACTCAAGTGTTGTTTTAGTAGTATGCTTAGGGTCATTGTCCTGCTGGAAGGTGAACCTCCGTCCCACTCTCAAATCTCTGGAAGACTGAAACACGTTTCCTTCAAGAATTTCCCTGTATTTAGCAACATCCATCATTCCTTCAATTCTGACCAGTTTCCCAGTCCCTGCTGATGAAAAACATCCCCACAGCATGATGCTGCCACCACCATGTCTCACTGTGGGGCTGGTGTTCTCGGTGTGATGAGAGGTGTTGGGTTTGCGCCAGACATAGCGTTTTCCTCGATGGCCAAAAAGCTCAATTTTAGTCTCATCTGACCAGAGTACCTTCTTCCATATGTTTGGGGAGTCTCCTACATGCCTTTTGGCGAACACTAAACGTGTTTGCTTATTTTTTCTTTAAGCAATGGCTTTTTTCTGGCCACTCTTCCTTAAAGCCCAGCTCTGTAGAGTGTATGGCTTAAAGTGGTCCTATGGACAAATACGCCAATCTCTACTGTGGAGCTTTGCAGCTCCTTCAGGGTTATCTTTGGTCTTTTTGTTGCCTCTCTGATTAATGCCCTCCTTGCCTGGTCCGTGAGTTTTGGTGGGCGGCCCTCTCTTGGGAGGTTTCTTGTGGTGCCATATTCTTTCCATTTTTTTTTATAATGGATTTAATGGTGCTCCGTGGGATGTTCAAAGTTTCAGATATTTTTTTATAACCCAACCCTGATCTGTACTTCTCCACAACTTTGACCCTGACCTGTTTGGAGAGCTCCTTGGTCTTCATGGTGCCGCTTAGTGGTATTGCAGACTCTGGGGCCTTTCAGAACAGGTGTATATATATATATATATATATATATATATATATATTGAGATCATGTGACAGATCATGTGACACTTAGATTGAACACAGGTGGACTTTATTTAGCTAGTTATGTGACTTCTGAAGGTAATTGGTCGCACCAGATCTTATTTAGGGGCTTCATGGCAAAGGCGGTGAATACATATGCACACACCACTTTTCCGTTAGAATTTTTTTTTTAAGTAATTTTTTTCATTTCACTTCAGCAATTTGGACTATTTTGTGCATGTCCATTACATGAAATCCAAATAAAAATCAATTTAAATTACAGGTTGTAATGCAACAAAATAGGAAAAACGCCAAGGGGGATGAATACTTTTCCAAGGCACTGTAAGACCACTCTGAGATGATTGATAGAATCCGACCACTAGGTGGCAGTGGCACCATACTTACAGGAGTAGGGAAACTTCCAATTTATATAGGAGAGCTTTTGGGCGAGCGAGTGAGTGAGTGTTTAACCAGAAGATGGCAGCCTTTGAAAATGTGTATATTTTTTACTAATCTAATTCAACCCATCAGACGTCATACATTACATTTTCACATGAAACCTCTCAGAATGAGCAACAGCCTCAAGACACGCACGCATACACACACTCACACACACATAGAGAATATATTTGACATTTCTTTATTATTTTGGAACTTTTGTGAGTCTAATGTATACTGTATACTGTTTACTATCTATTTCACTTGCTTTGGCAATGTAAACATATGTTTACCATGCCAATAAAGCCCCTTGAATTGAAATTGAAATTGAGAGAGAAAGAGAGCGAGAGAGAGAACGAGAGAGCAAGAGAGCAAGAGAGCAAGAGATAGAGAAATTAGGTTTTGTGTAGTGGTAAAGCTCCCGGTTTAAATCGGTGACATTTTGAGATCATTAAGATCTGTCTGCTCAGCGGTGTGCCATCAGAAAACTGGACAGGCAATTTCTGTTTGCTGGAAATAGCTAAGCTAACTCGTTCTGCGTCTTTGGTTTTAATACAGTGCAGGCAAGTCAGCGGCAGCAGAGGAGAGAAAATATTTCCAAGGTTGGGGTATATATTTTTTACCAAACCTATATGCTCCCCTCCTAAATCACATGCCTCGTGCGAATGATCATCTACAATTTGATTAATATGCAAATGAGAAGCAAACAGTTCCATTTGAGCCTTCAGCGTGGACTAATTAATCAACAGTTAAAGGAAATTAATACATACATCAATTCTGTCAGGAACATGCTTAGTTCAATCGCCCGTAAAATTGAAGTTTGAAGTATTAACTGGTTCTCAAGGAACGGTATGATTAAAACTTTGGTATTCATCCCTATTTAGAGACTTTCACTGACAACTCCATACCTGAGTATTTTGTACGATTTTGACTTTTGGTGCAGCTAACGATTTATGTAGGTTATTCTCATGATTTATGTAGGTTATTCATAGAATAGACACATAACACATGTGTAGATAATGTGCATTATATCTTCAGATAAAATATAAAAGTCTAAAAAGATTGCTTGTACCTGTGGCTATGACAATTTTCTAGTTTGATATAAATTGGCCTATAAAAAATGGAACATGGGTTGATATCAGTTTAGATTGAAAACTTTGCTAACATATACTTCTCCTTATTAGGCTACATTTATCATGAGCTTCAGAGATAAGTTATTCCTGCTTTTCTTGTAATAAATGTTTGCACAATGAGAAAAAAAAAGAAATAGACAGATAAATGAAGGGACCACAGAAAGGGAGGAAAAATAGATGAAAAGAGAGAGAGTTTGGTGGCCAGCCCCATTGTTTCAGCAGGGACTCATGCATCAAACTTCAATTTTCCGGACGATTGAATTAGTGATTTTTTTCCATCTTCAACTGAAATACACTTAAGACCAAGGGATTAATTACCAAGAACTGGTCCTACTGACTGTCGTATTAGTTATCGCCTTGACAACCGCTCATAAAATAAGCAAGTGAAATCCATAAACTTAGCCTGCCTTAACACTCTCCTCTCTCCCCGACCATAAATATGCTTTATTCAGAATAGGCGTGAGTGATATAAGGAGGTGGGGAGAATTCGAGCACGTTTATTTTTTTCTTCATCAAAAAAGCAGGGGGTTTATTTGGCGACCACGCGCGCAGTCAAGTCAAGTAGCCCATCAATGCTCGCGCCGTTGTTTGTGTGGGTAGCCTTAACCTTTGTGTGTGTTGGTGTGGTCATATAGCCTACCCATATCCAAATATTATTGGAGAATCCTACAGTAGCCTAACATTGTCATCGGAATAAAATTGTATGTGGTTGTCCAGCTAATTAATTACGGCTTTGAGAATAGTCTGCTGCGTATTATTCAATTCTTGTCAAACCGTCAGTGTTAGCTAAAAGAATCGACCCTCATCCAAATAAATTCAACAATTTTGTTGGTTGTGTTGATAGTTTCTCCCACATTATTTCAGTCAATAATTTACTTTATATAAGTAGCTTACGTGCTCCCATTGTAATAACAGTGTTATTGAATATTGTAACGATTTATGAATATTTTTATTTACATTTTTTAGGGAAGCTTAATTTGAAATTCAGATCAAAGTCCAGACACAGGTAGGTTTTCAATGTTAGTAAGGCTAATATAATTATAAAAAGGCTAATTGAAAAATAACAAATATAGAAATTCTTATTATTCTTATTATTAGCATTAGCCTTTTAGGCCTACTACCTATTTATTTTAGTATAGATGAGAAGCTATAGGCCTACAAATTGTATATATCACACGTTATAGGCTATAATAGAGTTGGATGATAAAACTCATGCGAACAGCTTCCAAAAGGTATTGAAAAGAAAATCCCCTCCTTAAAAGGACGGAGGGTTAAACAAGGCTCTTCTAGATCAAAAAGAAAGCTTTTCTTTATGACTTTTTCTCACATCACCATGTTTTCAGCTTCATTAAACTCCGCAAAGACAAAGGAAATAAAGTGAGAAGAAGAAAAAGACATGAGAAGAAAAGCAACGAAAGACTCCTTTAACTAGACTTTGGCATAAATGTCACACTCTAAACTCTTTATGACTCGGGCTACTTAACATGAAAAACACTCTCACACAAAATGTGCCGCATTTTGTTGTTTAGAAAAACGTTCCTGGACAAAAGTCAAACATATTATTTCAGGGCCTAAAAAGGGAAGAAAGACAAGTGGCTGGACAAAAAAAGAGCCATTTTCATTGTAATTCATTGACTTGTTCCAAATGCCAGGCTAAAAAGGCAAAGAAAGGAGGCTAGACATTAATGGTCGCAGATGCCCTCGCGAAGAGAAGGGCCTGTGTATGCATTGCGGCCTTTGTTCGCTGGGAGTTAAACAGTTTAAAAGGAGGGTTAAGTCAATCCATCAAATTGTCTGAAATTGTGAGGAAAATTCAAAAACCATATGGCCTCCAAACGTTTGAGTCCTTTTTGTGCGGTGGGACACACTTGTCTCAGCATTGCTGCCTGCGGGAGACCGGGCGGGCTCCATTGTGACTTGTCACATCGGGGAAGGCATCTCATTTGTCCCCAGTTTTCATGCTTTGCGCTCAAAATTATGGCCTCGTCCCGCAGCCCCGCAGAACAAAAAAACACCCATAAAGGCTCAGGAAAACTGGCCCAAAACTTTGTGTTTTTGTGGCATCCCAGACCCTCTTTTCTCCCCCAGCACCAGATTTGCGATTCTCACATAAATTTCGTCCCGAATGGGGAAACACGTTGCCGGGTCAAGAAGCCAAGACACGCATTTAGCAGTTTGAAAGAGAGTGAGATGGCTGAGCCACAAAATGTTTCGAGTATCCTCACAAATGGGATACAATGGAACAAAAAATATTGAAGTATTATAAGGGATCATGGTTGCTAAATAGGCTACTCTAAACGTCCATAATATAGGCCTGCATTGAATTAGCTTCATAAAGGATTTCAGTCCTCCCCCTTGATTCTACATATAGTCACCATTTTTACTAGGACTAAATATCGAAATTATAATCTATCAGTATAATAATGACATAAACAGCGTGTTGAGAAAAGCCATTTTATTTCCATAGTATATACATTACCGAATGTGCATTGGTTTTCAAATATTGTCCTGATTTTAGAAAGGCACTTACAGGTGTACAAAACATAACAAACCTATTCAACCATAGAGTACTCTATTGTATCCAAACAAATGAATATATTCCTACGGTCCAGTAACTGTAGCTCCATGTCGAAATATCACCGCAGTATTTTGCATTTTTATAACCTTTGTTTGATCATTTCTCTATAAAACGCATAACTTGGTTTTCGATCCTTTGAATTTGCCTTTCGTATCATGCAATGCAGCATAAGGATTATGGTTGGTGTAAATATGACTAGCTAATTATGTAAACGCTGTATACAAACGGGATGAACTAGACCTATATGTATGATAAGGTATGTCTCAAAAAATAAACAAGCGATATAATTTAAAAGGAAAAATAAATAGATATGATCAACAAAACAAAACATGCATTTCAACATGCAAAACCTATCGAAAATATTTCATAACTGACATACTTTAAGCATATGACATGGTGTTACATAAATATGAACAAGGATCAATGTGTGCGCGCGGGCGCGCGTGTGTGTGTGTGTGAGAGAGAGAGAGAGAGAGAGAGAGAGAGAGAGAGAGAAAGAAAATAACTCAAAGAGGTGTGTGTGTGTCTGATAAACAATTACATGTTTCAAAATAATAGCATTATCTTTAGTTCTGATTATGAAACCTATATTGCTTTCATTGACATTTGAAGACAAAGAGGAAACTGTCCGACTGCTGATGAATACAATTGAATATAGCACTGCGTAGGCTATTTGTTGTACTGTTCATGCTTACTATGAATATCTGTGTGCCGATACAAAAGTCACAGCAGATTAGTAAATGTTCTGAGATGTTGTACGGATATCAGCAGGGAAAAGTTACAATCGTAGTAAGGATTGTTACTGCTTTTTGTCGTAATTTTTGTATTTCATTATCCCACTGCGCAATCAGTCATCCACATCAATTTCTAGGTCTTCGTCGTCCTCTGAGCATTCTTTACTTGTTGTGTGGTCTGAAAATGGCGACAGGGGGGACATCCGCAGTTTGCGAGCGAGCTCGTACTCTTGTCCGCCACTCTGCGCGGGAGAATCGGCTCGCGGGTGATGTCCGAGCGTTCCATTGGCGCATTTCTCGAGGTCAGCGAGCTTGGCGAGTTTCTCCAGAGGTACAATACCGTCACCTATAGTTTTGGCCGACTCCACGTCGGCCTTCATCTCCTCCAGATCTCGCTTTAGTTTGGCTCTCCTGTTCTGGAACCACGTGATGACTTGGGCGTTCGTTAGACCCAATTGTTGGGCGATTTGGTCTCGGTCAGCGGGAGACAAATATTTCTGATACAGGAATCTTTTCTCTAATTCGTAGATTTGGTGGTTGGTGAAGGCAGTCCTGGACTTCCTTCGCTTCTTCGGGGTGTTTCTTTGCCCAAAGAGTGTCATTCCGTCTCTCCCTGCACAAACAAAGATAAAATGTTAAGTCAGTGATATTTTGGTGTCATTCTCATGCTGCTAAGGCATTGGCTCTGCAGGGCGTTGAACCCGGAATTAAAAATTTTAAACATATTTTGAGACATTTGACCCCAAATCAATGATCATTTTTAAAATAAGTTATATTAGCCTATATACCAAATATAAACGTAGACGAAATGTTATGCATTCATCATAAAGAGAACAATTGCACAATTCCAGCTGGTAAATTCATGAATAGCCTCTTTTTCACCTTTCCAAATTACGCACAAAAGAGATACAATGTAACATTTTCTGGCAAACAATCTTGTTTAAAACCTAATGTTCAATGCCTATTTTTAGATACAATATTACTTCATTATATTTTCACAGATCAAATGAAAAATAATACATTCCCTTTAAATTGTGCATTGCACTGTTATGAAAGTAATATCGATATAATGATTATAAGGCCATAAATACCATCATATTTACCTTCAGCTGCTTGTAGCACGCTAACTTCGAGCCCCTTGAAGGTTTTGCTAGCTAGTTCTTCCAGGGCGCAGAGTGGTGAGGTTTGTGTGAGCAGTGCCCGGTTGGACAGAGCAGAGATGCTGGACGAACGGTGCTTCTCAGCCGATGAAATCAGGTGTGCTGTCCCACAAATGGTGTAACTTCGTTTCACGGAGGGTTTGTTGAGAATGTCTTGGATACTGAACGGTGTCAGTGGCTTATTCGAGTTTGCAGGCGGAGGAAGATGGTCCAACGGACTTCGCCTCCTATTCTCGACCGCATCACATTTGGCGACTTCTTTGGATGTCATTATTAGTGCCTTAGTCGTTACGCAAGCTAACTTAAGTTTTTTTTTGAATTGCTAACAACGAAAACAACAAACACAGATATCAAATAATATCGAAACTTATCGAAAAAACTGTCACATTACAGTCACCAAATGCACGCCATGGCTGCAAACTTTCTTGCAAAAAGAAACATAAAAAAGCCCTCCTAATTCCAAACCGGGATATCTTCTTGAAAGTATTATTCCACAAAAATACGTACAGACAATCCGAAGGAGAACTGTGCTTCCCTGAAAATGGCAAGGTCCAAAGAAGTTGCAGCAACAACTGACTAACAAGTTAATATTGATTAGGACGTAATCAATTATGTCCCCACTGGCACTTTCGCCCTCTCCCTTTCACTCTCTGACTTTGTTGCAGTCCAGTGCAGGGCTTTTGCGAGTGGGATGCTTCCAATAATTACAAGGCATGGCTTGAAGGAGGAGGAGCCGGTTGGAATTATAACGGGTTGCGCTCTTATCATCTTTGGGTCTAAATTAGTCGTTGGGTGAGATATCAGAATAGGCCTTACGGTAAATGAGCAAGAGAGAGTGTGCAGTCAATGGGGGATTAAATCGCATTGCGTATTTAAGTATAGTATTACAGTAATAAAGTATGTGCGATTTTTTTTTGAAAATAGATAATTTGAACGTTTCCAATGTGAATATTGGAAATTATTTCAATGATTCTGAAATTGGTAAAATTATGCTATGCTGTGGATTAAGAAGTAATTACTAGTTAGTACAGAAAGGGCATTTTCCTCCACCAAAAGCGATGGTTTTGGATGAGCCTTTATTTTCTGAAGGCAATATGGATCTAGGCAATATATCAGGACTGATGATACACTCCTTCAGGGCGGGGGAGTGAGGTGAGGAGGAGAGGGGGAGAGGAGGAGAGGGGAGGAGAGGGGGAGAGAGGAGCAGCATGCATCCCTCTCAGCCTAGCCAAATCCGGGTCATAACTCACGCGAAAGGGACCTTTTACATCATCAGCTAGATATTTCATCTCGAATCAAATCTCTCTTCGGGTCCTCCCGGTCCTCGAGCTAGCGGTGGCATGATGCTTTATTTTGCTTCCGTTCTGAAAGACAGCCGACGGGTCATCTGCATACAGGAACGAACGATACATAATATATTTCGGTGACGTAGCCTACTTCTGCATTTCGTTTTTTTTAAATGATCAACTCTTAGGTTATTTTTCAGTCTGAATATCAAACTATTTCCGTATAATATGTGGGACGTTGTGGAATAATATGATAACTCAACATGAATGCAATAAATAAGATTATAATACATTTAAATTACTATTAATATTATTTTAAGGTTAGTATTAGTATTCGTATTATAAGTCATATTATATAAGGCCTATTATAATAGTTATGCATACTATTACAACGTTATTATCAATTTGTGAATTCTGTAACTGTACAATAACAATAGCATAAGCTGCCTGCACAACTGCATAGTAAGCTAGGCTACATATACGTTATAATAAAGTCTACATAGTTCTTCAATATTTCAATCCTGACAGACTGCGGTCTGCAATGTTCCAGATATAACTGATACATACTGTTATGTTTCTGAAGACTGATACATCAAAAAGAGGAGGCGTCACTAAACACTTTGATGGCTCATTCTGCACGCTCTGATGTAACGCCAGGGGAAATAAAATATCAACATAATGATAATACGTCAGAGAGAGAGAGAGAGAGAGAGAGAGAGAGAGAGAGAGAGAGAGAGAGAGAGAGAGAGAGAGAGAGAGAGAGTTTTGATTCTGGTGCATAAGGGACGTCTCCCACTCCATCAACAACCATAGTGTATTATTATGTCAAAGACCCAGAGCAAAAACAGACTGGTGATAAATATTGTTGTTTTGAAAAACGTTGGGTTGAAGTCTATTTATTATACTGTATTCCGGGTTTGATATCACCAATATTTTACCTCACGCCTCAAATATGCTACAAATGTAATTTGCAGCTGAATGCAAAATCATTCATGTGGCCCTATAGCAAAGGATTAAAAACAACATTGAAACGAAAAAGTAAAAAATGAGGCATTATGGAAGTGAAGAATGATGCCACGTGCAATTCTGAGTTTTAACTATATATTTGAAATATTTGGTTCAGAACGAAACATTTGGAACGAAATATTGTCTCTGAACTAAATATATTGTGATTAATCTTTCGGCTACACTGGTTATGAAATGTAGGCTACAAAGGGATTTTCTGTATTATCGTTCTGTCAACTTCAAAAATGGTTTCTGCGTGCATGGGTAAACTGCGTTCCTGGTAACTTAATCACATTTGGAAGTTCTTGCTACCCCACAGCCAAAACTCAAGACAGTTTTATTCCAGAATTTATATTTGCTTGTCGGGGGTAATATCTGATTTCAGAGTCGATGTTAGATCTTTTACATGCCCCATTTTGTATGAAACGCGCCCCATTTCTCAGGATTTAGGTGTAAAACACCACATCAAACATGACAGCAAAATAATTGACAAAGAGTTTTTTTAAGTTAAAATACTCAAATCCGTAATTGTGTAGCAATCAATTGGCAGCTAATGTCCTTCCTATATGGGTTTATTTTTGTAACAGCAGAGTAATACGAGTAGGCTACATACAATATAATAGTTGTCTATAACAACATTAGGCTAATAGGCAATTAAACATAGTACCAGTAGCTCCAGTAAGTAGTAATTATTATAGGAATATTGATGTACACATTCGATGTATTATTATCGAATTTGCACCATCAAAGGTTACATTCCTGACAGACAAAATACTAGCTAAATAGACCACAGATATGTGGACTCAATTTTGGTCTGCAACGAATAATAAATGCATAACACTCCCAATTTACACATTTCATACTGCATTCTTCCCTTTTTTTGCCAACTTTTTGTTACATCCGATCAAGAATAACAAAGAAACAACGCACATTTTTGTCATAAATTCATTTAATAAAGTGTCAACAGCTGGGAACAGCCTTTCGTGTAATGCTTCATTACCAAAATAAGACTTCTGTGTATGCGGTTACATGTAAAACACGAATAAAACACAGAACGCTTTCGTTTATGGCAATCATATGATATGATATTCTCGAAGTAGGGCCAATACTTGTGAAGAGCCAAGCCTTCATAACTCTTGTCATTTAGCCGCCTGTCACACTTGATTGTGATGGACATGTCTATTGCATGTTGGAATCCGCCACTATAAGCCAACGCAGATTTTGTTCAAAGGGCTGGACTACTGCTATGATACAGCGCCTGCTTTATTAAAGATAGATATTTGCGGCGGTTTGTCGTCATACTCTGTCCCCCCCCTTGCCAAGGTCGTCAACATGCCTACTTCTCAGCTCTCCCTTAGCAAGGGAACTGTATCTGGCTAGCTATTACCAGACGGCGATGAGAAAGCGACATTCTCTGGCAACGCACCCGACATGTCGTTCAAATGTCAAATGCTTTTATTGCAACCAGTAGTCCTGCGGTCAAGTAAAATCACAAAAATATTTGGGCGAACTGTATAAATAGCCACCCCTCAAGTAGAGGCTCTTCGTTTTCTGAATAACATATGCATGGTATCCGCGGGCAGTAGGGCTTAGTTTGTAAACAACATAACCTCATAAACATTATGGGGTGTACAAAAGAATCAATCTTTCAACGCTATGCTGATGCATGATGGACCCCCACAACTGGAGACACACAGCAATCACCATGGATTAGACACTGGTTAGACAGCTGGTCTGAACTATCCACATTGTAGCCACTTTGTGAGGCCCCAAGGATGGCCTATAGCCTACCCCCATAGACATGTTATCTGAAATAACATCAGCTCAAGATAGAGGCTCAGATATGTCTCACAGTTAATAAATAAATCATATGTCATTACCAGGGGTAATTTGCACACTGGCATTGGACAATTCTTGAGGAAAGCCTTGAGCCTTCTATACCAAACTCCTAGAAGAGGTGGCTATGCCACACTGTGCTGTGGAATCATAGAGTATTCATTTGGGACCATACATGTGATTAAGAGTTGTACTGCATGACAAGTCAACTACATAGGCTGTATATATTTTAGCATATTATCCCAATACATTCAATGGGAACCAAACCTTGAAATGCATAGAACATATCAACATTGAAGTCAACAGTCAATACACCAAAACAGCTTGCAATACTCTCACAGTTAATGTGGTAACAGGATAAATAAACCAAACAGGTGCAGGAACACCCCAGTCTCTGAGTAACCACAGGGATCCTCCCACTACACCAGTATCATTACAGCCCAATCCAACACTAACAGTTGGTTCCCCCAGGTTGTTACTGACCCAGCCAACTGGCTGGAGCCCAGTCCTGGGTTCAAATACTATTTGAAACCTTTCAAATACTTTAAGCATTTGCTTTAGCCTGCCTAGAGTGCCAGGTGGTCGGGGTTGGCACTTTTGGGACTTTCTAATTTGTTCTATCGCAGCAGGCAGGCTCAAACAAGCACAGCTAAAGTATTTGAAAAAATGTCAAATTGTATTTGAACCCAGGTCTGCTCAACCAACGCAGAGTGATTGGGGGGGGGGGGATATAAACATAGCTGGTACAGCCCAGACACAAGCGTTTCTAATCGCGGAATGCACACTTTTCCACCCCAAAAACGATGAAAACCCATGAAACGGCACATATGTTTGGTTGGAGATTTCGGGAAAGGGGGCTCACCAGCCCCGCCACCCACCCCAACGTGAGGGTGGAGGGGCCTCCCGCCGCACACGGAACCAGATGTTTCATCTAGTCTGCTCAGAGATTTCAACCAGCGCCCTTTCGGTTACTGGCCCAACGTCCTTAACTGCTAGGCTACCTGCCACAACCGGCGTCAGTATCACTGACTGGGTAGAGAGTGGCATGGTGCTTAACTGGAGGACCTTTCTATAACTACTAAAGGATTACTATTGATGAAGGTTGTGACTTTTTAATAATGTCTATCTAAATCAAAGCATATAGTCGTTGTTGTTTTCTATGGAGGGAGTTTCAGTGTCAATGGGTGCAAGACATAACCCTACTACTCTTAACCTGAATCCTTCTTAGTACATTCTGCAATATTTGCTTCTGTTCAATGGTCAGTCAATGGTCAAGATGTTGAAATGGCAGATTGTGGCTTTAAATGGCAACTCCACCACTTTTCAACCTTATTTTCATTACCTCCAGCACAATACCAGTGTCAGCATTATGTGAAAACTGTGCATGTCTACGTTTTGACGGGAAAAAAAGAGAAAGTAAAAAAGTTATACGCGATGACATCATCAAAGGTTAAAACATTTAAACCAGTGATTGTCTAACGCAATGAGATTCATGGAGCAACAAAATACCCTCCAGTAAGCAAGAAACTCGTTGCAGGATTTGAAAATCACCGTTTTTTAAAACTTTTAATCCACAGAAAAGCATTTTTTAGGACCTTTCCTCTCTTTTTAACCACAGATCATAGAAATGCGCAGTTTTTCACATACAGTATGTAGACACTGGTATGGTGCTGGAGATGATGAATATGAAAAGTGGCGGAATTGCCCTCATAAGAGCATAGGTGTAATGCGTGCGTACTGGCGGCAGAGAAGTCAGGCACAGGAGAGCAAAGACTGTTACAACGGTGCAGTTAAATAATAAAAATCACCGTGAACAAAAACAACAAATAAATACAATGGGACGAAACCCTTCGCACGCCAGACATAACGTGCACAAAGGACATGGGGGGGAACAGAGGGTTAAATACACAACATGTAATTGATGGAATTGAAACCAGGTGTGAGGGAAGACAAGACAAAACCAATGGAAAATGAAAGGTGGATCGGCGATGGCTAGAAGGCCGGTGACGTCGACCGCCGAACGCCGCCCGAACTAGGAGAGGGACCGACTTCGGCGGAAGTCATGACAATAGGCTAACATTTTTCAATGGAAAGAGTGCTACACATTCCATCTGCATTCATACTACCATGGATTCCTCTATACCAGCAGCATACTTCACTTGAATGAGTTTTCTCCCTCATATACATCTCTCAATTCAGTAATGCTGTAAACTATAGCGTTGAAGGGCTTGGGAGAGTTAACCGGCTGTGTCCTGTATAGTTTATATTGTTTATATTCATACTCATTGGGTTTTGATAATGTAAACTGTCAGAGGAGACCTGGGCAGAAATTATGACGGCAATCCTTAGTTTTCATTTGATTTTCATTAGATTCGGTTTATTTGATGTAATGGAATTACAATTACAGGAGAGTATAAACAGATATGGATGAAGGGGAGACAGTGGTGAAACCAATCCTCTCACAATAAACAACACTGTAAACTTTGGATTCAAATGAGAGTTTTAAAATAGAGTGTACAATTCTTCACAGAAGTCAATAAAGAACTCGATGGGTTGAGAGCAATGTGTTCAACGAATTTCAATCCATACAGCGCATTCATATTTGTACTGTGCCTAGTGAAAGTCTACTCACCCCTTGAGCAGTTGTCACATTTGTTCTGCCTTAGAAGAACATCTTAAAAGGGATTGAAGTCGATGTTTGTCCCACAGATCTGCACATCCTGATCCACATTTTCAAAAGTGAAAGAAAAAGTGTAGAACATTTTCTAAATGAATAGAACATAAAAAAATAAATTTTATTGATTGCCTATATCTTCAAACCCCAGAGTTAATACTTGGTGGAAACACCTTTAGCAGCAATTATAGCTGTAAATCCTGTTCAATTAGATTCTACCAACTCTGCACAACTCTCAGGGCAACAGACAGTGGATTCAAAAAGTATTCAGACCCCTTGACGTTTTCCACGTTTTGTTACGTTACAGCCTTATTCTAAAATGGATTAAATACATTTTTTCCTCATCAATCTACAAACGATACCCAATATTGACAAAGCAAAAACTTTTTTTGTGTGTGTGTGTGTACATTTATATATATATATATATATATATATATATATATATATATATATATATATATATATATATATATATATATATATATATACTGCTCAAAAAAATAAAGGGAACACTTAAACAACACATCCTAGATCTGAATGAAAGAAATAATCTTATTAAATACGTTTTTCTTTACATAGTTGAATGTGCTGACAACAAAATCACATAAAAATAAATAATCAATGGAAATCCAATGTATCAACCCAGGGAGGTCTGGATTTGGAGTCACACTCAAAATTAAAGTGGAAAACCACACTACAGACTGATCCAACTTTGATGTAATGTCCTTAAAACAAGTCAAAATGAGGCTCAGTAGTGTGTGTGGCCTCCACGTGCCTGTATGACCTCCCTACAACACCTGGGCATGCTCCTGATGAGGTGGCGGATGGTCTCCTGAGGGATCTCCTCCCAGACCTGGACTAAAGCATCCGCCAACTCCTGGACAGTCTGTGGTGCAACGTGGCGTTGGTGGATGGAGCGAGACATGATGTCCCAGATGTGCTCAATTGGATTCAGGTCTGGGGAACGGGCGGGCCAGTCCATAGCATCAATGCCTTCCTCTTGCAGGAACTGCTGACACACTCCAGCCACATGAGGTCTAGCATTGTCTTGCATTAAGAGGAACCCAGGGCCAACTGCACCAGCATATGGTCTCACAAGGGGTCTGAGGATCTCATCTCGGTACCTAATGGCAGTCAGGCTACCTCTGGCGAGCACATGGAGGGCTGTGCGGCCCCCCCAAAAACTGCCACTGAGAAGTGGTCTGTGGTCCCCACCTGCAGAACCACTCCTTTATTTGGGGTGTCTTGCTAATTGCCTATAATTTCCACCTGTTGTCTATTCCATTTGCACAACAGCATGTGAAATGTATTGTCAATCAGTGTTGCTTCCTAAGTGGACAGTTTGATTTCACAGAAGTGTGATTGACTTGGAGTTACATTGTGTTGTTTAAGTGTTCCCTTTATTTTTTTGAGCAGTGTATATATATATATATATATATATATAAAAAACGGAAATATCACATTTACATAAGTATTCAGACCCTATACTCAGTACTTTGTTGAAGCACCTTTGGCAGGGATTACAGCCTCGAGTCTTCTTGGGTCTGAATCTACAAGCTTGGCATACCTGTATTTGGGGAGTTTCTCCCATTCTCTCAAGTTCTGTCAGATTGGATGGGGAGCGTTACTGCACAGCTATTTTCAGGTCTCTCCAAGGATGTTCAATCAGGTTCAAGTCCGGGCTCTGGTTGGGCCACTCAAGGATATTCAGGGACTTGTCCCGAAGCCATTTCTGTGTTGTCTTGGTTGTGTACTTAGGGTCATTATCCTGTTGGAAGGTCAACCTTCCCCCCAGTCTGAGGTCCTGCGTGCTCTGGAGCAGGTTTTCATCCAGGATCTCTTTGTACTTTGCTCCGTTCATCTTTCCCTCGATCCTGACTAGTCTCCCAGTCCCTGAAAAACATCCCCACAGCATGATGCTGCCACCACCGTGCTTCACCGTAGGGATGGTGCCAGGTTTCCTCCAGACTTGATGCTTGGCATTCAGGCCAAAGAGTTGAATCTTGGTTTCATCAGACCAGAGAATCTTGTTTCTCATGTTCTGAGAGTCTTTAGGTGCCTTTTGGCAAACTCCAAGTGGGCTGTCATGTGCCTTTTACTGAGGAGTGGCTTCCGTCTGGCCACTCTACCATAAAGGCCTGATTGGTGGAATGATGCAGAGATGGTTGTCCTTCTGGAGCTCTGTCAGAGTGACCATCAGGTTCTTGGTCAACTCCCTGACCAAGGCCCTTCTCCCCCGATTGCTCAGCTCTAGGAAGAGTCTCGGTGGTTCTAAACTTCTTCCATTTAAGAATGATGGAGGCCACTGTGTTCTTGTGCACCTTCAATGCTGCAGAAATGTTTTGGTACCCTTCCCCAGATCTGTGCTTTGACACAATCCTGTCTCGGAGCTCTACAGACAATTTCTTCGACCTCATGTCTTGGTTTTTTCTCTGACATGCACTGTCAACTGTGGGACCTTAAATAGACAGGTGTATGCCTTTCCAAATCATGTCCAATCAATTGAATCAAGTTGTAGAAACATCTCAATGATGATCAATGGAAACAGGACGCACCTGAGCTCAATTTTGAGTCTCAAAGCAAAGGGTCTGAATACTTATGTAAATAAGGTATTTATTTTATTTGTATTTTATAAATGTGCAAACATTTATAAAAACCTGTTTTCGCTTTGTCATTATGGGGTATTGTGTGTAGATTGATGAGGTAAAAAAAAATATTTTAATCCATTTTAGAATAAGGCTGTAACGTAAACAAATGTGGAAAAAGTCAAGGGGTCTGAGTGGTCCAGTCTCAGTCCTGACAATAAAACTGCTTGAATCAGAGATAAGGTTTGAATATTGTTGTCCATCAGTGATTCCCAACCAAATTTACTGAGCTTGAGCAATTTTGAAAAAAGAAATATGGGTATATGTTGCCCTAAAAGTTATGCAGAGTTCATAGAATCATATTCAAAATGAATTACAGCTGTAATTGTTGCCAAAGGTGCTTCCACCAAGTATTAACTCTGGGTTGTGAAGACATACTTAATAAATACACTTTCTTTTTTGTCTTTTATACATTTAGAAAATGTTCAATAACCTACTTTATCTTTCACTTTGAAAATGTGCAACAGGTGGTGTAGATCTGAAGGGAAAAAATCTAATTGAATCCCTTTTTAGATGTTATTTTAAGGTAGCAAAATGTGACAGTTGTGAAAGGGGTGTGTAGACTTTCAGTAGGGTCTGTATGAATTTATATATCAGTGAAATCCAGTGTAAATTTCCTTCCAAAAGTTATTATGAGAACCATAGGTCATGACAGTTGTCTCGATAGCCAGAACCAAATCTTGAACTGGCAAGCTACTTTGTATCATCTGTCACAAGTGACCATGTAGAGAGCAACATGTTAAATGTATCCGACCCACACCAATCATTCCATTTAGTTAAATCGTACAAAACCCAAAGGTCCCCAATAATTATCTGACGAGTGTTAGATCTGTGAATGAGCTGCCCAGACGGGCTAGAACAACATGGCTGGACCACCACAGGTCAGCTGTTCCTGAGAGGGAAGATGGAATGACACTCTCTCTCTCTGTCTGTCTGTCTGTCTGTCTGTCTGTCTGTCTGTCTGTCTGTCTGTCTGTCTGTCTGTCTGTCTGTCTGTCTGTCTGTCTGTCTGTCTGTCTGTCTGTCTGTCTGTCTGTCTGTCTGTCTGTCTGTCTGTCTGTCTGTCTGTCTGTCTGTCTGTCTGTCTGTCTGTCTCTCTCTCTCTCTCTCTCTCTGTCTCTCGCTCTCTCTAGCTCTGTCTCTGTCTCTCTATCTCTATCTCTGTCTCGCTCTGTTTCTCTCTCTCTCTCTCTCTCTCTCTCTCTCTCTCTCTCTCTCTCTCTGTCTCTCTCTCTCTCTCTCTCTCTCTCTCTCTCTCTCTCTCTCTCTCTCTCTCTCTCTGTGTCTCTCTCTCTCTCTCTTGTTCTCTGTCTCTGTCTCTAGCTCTGTCTCTGTCTCTCTCTCTGACTCTGTCTCTGTCTCTCTACCCCTCTCCCTCTCTCCTGCCACAACAGTCTTTCAATTAGCTAGCAATGGCCCTCTTACAAGACGAGCGTCTGGCGAGGTTGGCCCGCAGCAGATGCCAAGGAGGATTGGGCTGTTCATTTAGAATAGGGGGAGTTTATTGAATTGCCATTAGGGTGGAGCTGCCTATTCATGACAGAGAGAGCTCTTTGTGTGGAAGGGGCTGCTAGATTGGAGTCTATAGTGCTGCAGGTTAGTTCTTTCTGTTGAGGGATGGGTGAAGGATGGGTGAAGGATGTTAGGGTCATCTGGTTTGGAATGAATATGTTGTTTTTTTATTCAAAGGGTTAGCTAGGTGGTATTGTAATTGAGATGTAATAAGAAATGTCAAAATCAGTTTTTCCATTTTAATGCTTAGCCTATAAGAAAATCCACTTCCCTACTTTTTTTAATGTGAAATTATTATTTCCCCCGATAAATAAAGTTAGGCACAAACACAACCCCCTGTTTCACATGGTCATACAGTGCAGCCAGTGTGTTTTCCTCTTTCCCAAGCCCAGTCAGTCAGTCCTACATGACAGTGAAAGAGAGATGAACCCCGTTGGGTTGTGTAGGCTGAGCCATCAGCAGATGATTTGTCCACTCTCAGTGGGTGTAGTCATATGGCACCTGGCTTCCCTACGCTGAGGAATATGGTTGCTGCCACCGCCATAAACTAACATACACACAACCATATGCCCCCTTTGTTATTGTAATGAGTTCCAATGAGCTCTGAGAGGACAACATTCACTTTTCCTCTTTTCATTTGGCGACACAGGGGCCGTCAAAGCAAACCCCATGTGGTGAGGGCCGGGGTCAAGTGGGAGACACTGCAGACTGAGAGAGATACACAAACACACACACACACACACACACACACACACACACACACACACACACACACACACACACACACACACACACACACACACACACACACACACGCACACACGCACACACGCACGCACGCACGCACGCACGCGTGTGCACGTACATGCACAGACATCCCATTCCCTTCCATACCTCCTCTCCCCCTCCCACCCATCCCCTCTTTCCTTCCATTGCTCCTCTCCTCCTCCTCCTCCTCCATCCCCTTCCCTTCCATCCCTTCTTTCCTCCTCCTACTTTTAACCCCTGTGGGCTGAACTGAGGAAATGTGAATTAGCTTCGTCAATGCAGGGGTTAACATTGTGCAAAGACGCCGGTGACCTCTCGTTGTATTCTTGGTTTGATGTCTTTCTTAAGGCCAAATACTTATGAATAAAAATGTGGAAGGGGGAGAGGGGTTTGACAAAGAGATTTGTCTGACTAATGCAAAAGCACAGCCCCTGAGGGAAAGATGGGTGCTTGTTTAAGCCCTGACACCATTGAATCAACCCCCCCCCCCTAATATTATCAATCATGAAGAGACTCACAGAGTCTGTTAATGTTATTATGCCATAGTTGTTTGACAATAGTCTTAATTTGTCTCTAATGAAAAGTGCCTGTTTTTATCATAATAAAGCAACGATGTCTTTAATATTAATATGACACTACATATGTTATGGTTTTACGTTGAAGATGTACAAGGAAAATGTATGTTTATTGTATGTTGAGCGTGTAGAAATAATAGCTTGTGTTTTACCACGATGAGTACAAATAACTGGAAGCTGTTTTCGCATATTCAGCATTTTGTTGTTGTATAGTTGTAATATTTTGTAAGTTTAGAATGACACAGGTTTGAGGCTATCTGACTGAGCTCTCCGTAAAGCTGCTTTGGAAATAAAATTAAATAAATAAAACCTGCGGCGCTAAGGGGTGAGACAGGTCTTAACCTTTAACCTTTAATATAATTGAAAAACATGTCGCTGTTTCTTCCCACAATAGGTCACCTTCGGACGAAAATTCAGGGGTTTTGTTGAGCAACTGAAATTCAGGTTACAGTTAAAGATAATGTTTTCTATTTGAATTAGAGAAGAACTCAAATTGAAATGTTTTTGATAATTTAACCAATCAGCTGCATTGATGACGCATCTGGATTACGTTGTAATAATGTCAATTGTAAAGTTTGGTTGACTGAACTTGAAGGAAATGGAAACAGGTCAACAACAGTATGCCGATTTCTTTGCAGTGCACTGTACAACCCAGACAACACAAACAAACCCTCTCTCTCATCCTTGTTTCCTAGTGTGTGTAAACAAATGAAGACTACACACTCCCACACACAGATGACATGCTCCGCGGCTTCTGTGTTGTGTTTAGGACTTTATTAGAAGCTTCTTGTTTCATACCATGCTCTTACAGTGAGGAGTCACATCCCCAATATATCACGTCAATATTGTAGGTAATTAACTTTAGCACATGGTGTTACAGGGCGCCTAGTGTGCTAAGCAAAATGGACTGGTTTAATTGCGGAGGAAATACAGTAATATTCAAGTAGTGCTCATCTCATGTAGAAAGGTATGCAGGGATGAATAATTCAGGGTTTAGCATAGATAATCTAGAACAACAGTACTGCAGTTTATTATGACGACCCCTTGAATAGCAACCTCTGTCTTACGGTTTTACAGTAATGCAGGTACTAATTGCATTTGCAACATCTGAACCACAATTCTGCATAGACTTAAGCTCATTTTACGTAACGACTTGATGCATAGGACATTACAACGATGACCGTATCCAAGATGCAGAGAATACAAGTCAAGTCCAGAAAAATTCACCCGCGCTAATTACTCTGATAGTCTGAGATTTACACTGTGATATCGACTTCTGCTGCCTGCTTCACCTTTTTACAGTAGAATAGAAATATCCCTCCATCATCATAATCACTACCGTTCTCATTTCTCCCTCCTCATTCTATCTCTCGCTCCCATTCTCCCCCCCATCTCTCTCCCTCGTTGGTCCCCTCTCTTCCCTCCCTCCATCCCTATTTCCTGTAATGTGCAATCGCTCACAGGCGAGCAGCAGCAATAACCTCTCTCTTCCGAGAAAGAAGAGAGAGAGAGAGAGATTTTGAAGGGAAAGGCCCTAAGGAGGAGGGTGGCCATTCATCCAGATCTGTGTCTGCTGCATGGTGTTTAAGCTGCCCGAGCAGCAGAGCGGCTTCAACTAATGCCCTACTCGCCTCGTCACCATCACCGCTACAGAGCTGCTTTATGGGCTCAGCGGCACGAAGTGCCTTATTTCTTTCTCTCTCTCTCTCTCTCTCTCTCTCTCTCTCTCTCTCTCTCTCTCTCTGTCGATGGAGTTGTTCCTCTCTCTCTTTCTCATTTCCCT
>NC_138302.1:26510000-26547500 GCF_965601325.2 Salmo salar | reverse complement strand
GTTGAAAGGTCAGTGGACTGCCCCACTCCCAGTTACAGAAATCTGCAGTGTCACTCCTTAATAGCACGGAAATAGACAGGGGCTGAACTTTGGCCCTTTATTGATGGGGCTGTAAACTGGTGCCCTACTGTCTATTACTGTACTGTACTGTACACACAGCAGAGAGAGACAGAGAGAGAGAGAGAGAGAGCGAGAGAGAGAGAGAGAGGGCGAGAGAGAAAGAGAGAGAGAGAGAGAGAGAGAGAGAGAGAGAGAGAGAGAGAGAGAGAGAGAGAGAGAGAGAGAGAGAGAGAGAGAGAGAGAGAGGGAGAGAGGGCGAGAGAATTGGGACATTGTGCCACTTTGAGCTCCACGCTCCTGGTTCAAGGGCAGACTATGACCTAATTTCCTGTTCCTGTTAGGGGCGGATGGACTCTAAACTAAACTATGACATATAGGACAACATGTGATGTAAGGTACAGACAGAAACAGACTGTTCAATACAGGTTAACGTTGCCCCAAATGCCCCCTAAAAAAAGCCTGTCTTGGTGCCGCAGATACAGGGCCAAAGTTGAAACGTTTCTGTAACCAGTCCCACCTCTGCGAGGAGTTGTGTTTAAACTGCTGCAGGTCGTTTCCTTTGCCTAAAGCTCTCAAAGGAACATTTCACAACCCAAAACCACCAGTCCATTGCCAAGACTTATTTTTCTCCCCCCCCACATATTGGCTTTGTCCCAAAATGGCACTCCATTCCAAATAAAGTGCATTACCTTTGACCAGAGCCGTGGGCCCTGGTGAAAAGTAGCGCACTATAGGGAATAAATAGTGTTCCATTTGGGAAGGGCGCCACTGTCTCACACTGGAGTTGTCAGATGTTTCTGATGGGGGTTCTGTGATCTGCTATACACTTTACTCTTCTGGCTCTTCCTTCTCTCTGTGTGGCCATGGAGGGGGAAGAAGCCCCGACAGGGCCGACAGCCATGGATCCCGCTCTGCCTGCCTGGCCACAGCCCCACACAGAAGCCACATGGTGGGGGAGGATGTGGGGGAGAGAGTGGGGAGGGACAGGGGGGAGGGAGAGGGGCAGTTGGAGGGGAAGTTGATGTGGGGGGAGGGAAGAGTTTCTATACATTTTCTAGCGGTTTTCTCTCTATCCCTCTCTCTATCTCTCTCTCTCTCGCTCTCTCTCCCTTTCTTTCTCTCTATTTTACCCGTCCCCTTTCTCCCTAACCCCCCCCCCCCCCCCCCCCACCCCCCCCCCCCCCCCCCCCCCCCCCCATCTCCCTCACCCTCAGACAGACATGGCGAACCTCCTGGACGTTTCCTTTCTGCCGGCCTGCTCCAACAAAGGTGTTCAGTCATGTGAAACCTAATCTAGAACCCCCCAAAAGCTGACCTCTAACCCCTTCTATCTTCACACAAGGGAGAGAGGGAGAGGAGGACGGCAGGAAAGGGAGGCTTTTGGGTAAAGGTCACATTCCCCAAGACACTGTGTGCACACGTGTGAGTGTGAGCACATGTTTTGGTGTGTGTGTGTGTGTGTGTGTGTGTGTGTGTGTGTGTGTGTGTGTGTGTGTGTGTGTTTGTGTTCCGTATGCAAGTGTGATTGATTGGGTGTGTGTGTGCACTTATCAGTGCCTTCAGAAAGTATTCACACCCCTTGACTTTCTCTACATTTTGTTGTGTTACGGCCTGAATTTAAGATGGATTAAATTGAGATTGTTTTACCACTGGCCTACACACAATACCTCATAATGTCAAAGTGGAATTATGTTTTCCGAAAAAGTCAACATTGAATATCCCTTTGAGCATGATGAATTTATTAATTACACTTTGTATGGATATAGGCGTCCTTTCTAACTTAGTTGCTGGAGAGGAAGGAAACCGCTCAGGGATTTCACCATAGGGCCAATGGTAACTTTAAAACAGTTACAGAATTTAAGGGCTCCACATTACTAACCTAATTGATAGAGTGAATAGAAGGAAGCTTGTACAGAATAAAGATATTCCAAAACATGCATCCTGTTTGCAATAAAGCACTAAAGTAATACTGCAAAAAATGTGGCAAAGCAATTCACTTTTTGTCCTGAATACAAAATGTTATGTTTGGTGCAAATCTAATACATTCATTACTGAATACCACTCTCCATATTTTCAAGCATAGTGGTGGCTGCATCATGTTATGGGTATGCTTGTTATCGTTAAGAATGGGTGAGTTTTTCAGGATCAAAAAGAAAGAGAATGGAGCAAAGCACAGGCAAAATCCTAGAGGAAAACCTGGCTCAGTCTGCTTTCCACCAGACACTGGGAGATGAATTCACCTTTCAGCAGGACAATAACCTAAAATACCAGGCAAAATCTATACTATCAAATCTTACCAAGAAGATAGTGAATGTTCCTGAGTGGCCGAGTTACAGTTTTGACTTAAATCTACTTGAAAATCTATGGCAAGACATAAAAATTGTTGTCTAGCAATGATCAACAACCAATTTGACAGAGCTTGAATTTTTTTAAACAATAACGAGCAAATGTTGCACAATCCAGGTGTGAAAGCTCTTAAAGACTTACAAAGAAAGACTCACAGTTGTAATCACTGTGTCACGTCCTGACCAGTTAAAAGGGTTGTTTGTTATTATAGTTTGGTCAGGGCGTGGCAGGGGGTGTTTGTTTAGTTTTTTTTTGGTTTATATTCTATGTTAGTATATTTCTATGTTCATTCTAGTTTTTCTATTTCTATGTTTAGTTTATTGGGTTGACCTTCAATTGGAGGCAGCTGTTCCTCGTTGCCTCTAATTGAAGGTCTTATTTAGTAGGGGTGTTTTTCCATGGGTTTTTGTGGGTAGTTGTTCCGTGTGTAGCTGTGTGCCTCACAGGACAGTTTTTTCGTCGTTATTTTGTATTAAGTGTTTATTTTGGTTTTCTTCATAATAAAGAAGATGAGTATACACATTCCCGCTGTGTTTTGGTCCCATCCTTACGACGAACGTGACAGAACTACCCACCACCAGCGGACCAAGCAGCGGAGGAAGGAGCAGCAGAGGAGCTCTTTGGATTTATGGATATGGGAGGAGATATTGGACGGAAAGGGATCCTACACATGGGAGGAGATCCAGGCTGGAAGGGATCGCCTCCCATGGGAACAGGTGGAGGAAGCCAGGAGAGCGGAGGCAGCAGGAGATTGGAGAGGACGCTACGCTGGGACACGGCTGGCAAGGAAACCCAAGAGGCACCCCCAATAATTTTTTGGGGGGGCACACGGGGAGTGTGGCTAGGTCAAGCAATAGACCTGAACCAACTCCCCATGCTTATTATGGGTAGCGTTTGGCGGGGAGAAGAGCGCCGGTCTATGCGGAAGTGTGCACGATCTCGCCCATGCACACGCACAGTCCGGTGCGAGCGATACCAGCCCCCCGTAAGTGCCGTGCTAGAGTGGGCATCCAGCCAGGTAGGAGTAAGCCTGCGCAGCACATCTGGCCACCAGTGCGTCTCCTAGGCCCAGGCTACCCTGCGCCTGCTCTACGCACTGCAGCCATCAGGCCTCTGCACAACCCAGTTCGCCCTGTGCCAGCACTCCGCCCGTGCAGGGCTACTGTGACTACCCAGCCAGGACGGGTGGTGCAGGCTGTGCGCTCCAGACCTCCAGTGCTTGTTCATGGCCCGGTGTATCCAGTTCCTGCTCCTCGTACTAGCCTTAAGCCAGCACCACACACCGGGCCTCTAGTGCATCAGCCCAGTCCAATACGTCCTGTTCCTGCTCTTCGCACTAGCCTTGAGGTGCGTGTCTCCAGTCTGGTACCTCCAGTACCAGCCCCACGCACCAGGCCTCCAGTGCGTCGGCCCAGTCCAGTTCGTCCTGCTCCTGCTCCTCGCACTAGCCCTGTGGTGCGTGAAAATAGTCTGGCGCCTCCAAAGCCAGCCCCACACATCAGGCCTTCAGTGCGCAGTCCCCGTCCAGAGTTTCCGACGACAGTACCCCGTCCAGAGCTTCCGACGACAGTTCCCCGTCTAGAGCTTCCGACAACAGTTCCCCGTCTAGTGCTTCCAGCGACAGTGCCCCCGTCCAGAGCTTCCGGCGACAGTGCCCCGTCTAGAGCTTCCGGCGACAGTTCCCCGACTAGTGCTTCCGGCGATGTCCTACAGTCCGGAGCCTGCAGAGACGGCCAACAGTCCGGAGCCTGCAGAGACGGCCCACAGTCCGGAGCCTGCAGAGACGGCCCACAGTCCGGAGCCTGCAGAGATGGCCCACAGTCCGGAGCCTGCAGAGACGGCCCACAGTCCGGAGCCTGCAGAGACGGCCAACAGTCCGGAGCCTGCAGAGACGGCCCACAGTACGGAGCTGCAGAGACGGCCCACAGTCCGGAGCCTGCAGAGACGGCCCACAGTCCGGAGCCTACAGAGACGGCCCACAGTCCGGAGCCTGCAGAGACGGCCCACAGTCCGGAGCCTGCAGAGACGGCCCACAGTCCGGAGCCTGCAGAGACGGCCCTCTGTCCGTAGCCTGCAGAGATGGCCCACAGTCCGGAGCCTGCAGAGACGGCCCACAGTCCGGAGCCTGCAGAGACGGCCTACAGTCCGGAACCTGCGCAGCCAGAGTCGCCCTACAGTCCGGAACCGGCGCAGCCAGAGTCGCCCTACAGTCCAAAACCGGCGCAGCCAGAGTCGCCCTACAGTCCGGAACCGGCGCAGCCAGAGTTGCCCTACAGTCCGGAACCGGCGCAGCCAGAGTCGCCCTACAGTCCGGAACCGGAGCTCCCAGAGTCGCCCTTCAGTCCGGAGCTCCCAGAGTCGCCTTCCAATCCGAGGTCTCCAGCGATGCGCATCAGCCCGAGGTCTCCAGCTACACGCCTCAGCCCGAGGTCTCCAGCGACGCGCCTTAGCCCTGAGCCTTCAGCGGGGGTGGACAGGTTAGGTTGGGGACTAAGGCCGGAGCCTGAGCCACCTCCATAGTGGAGGATTGGGGAGGGGGGGTGTAGCACAACAACCGTCGGTGACGGTGGCCACCCTCCCTTCCCTCCCTTTAGTTTGGGATTATTTTTGTTTTGGGGTTTATTTTTGTGTGTTTTGTTTGAGGTGCATCCGGGGTCTGCACCTTTGGGGGGGGTACTGTCACGTCCTGACCAATAAAAGGAGTTGTTTGTTATTATAGTTTGGTCAGGGCGTGGCAGGGGGTGTTTGTTTAGTGTGTTTCGTTTTTTTTTGGTTTATGTTCTATGTTAGTATATTTCTATGTTCGTTCTAGTTTTTCTATTTCTATGTTTAGTTTATTGGGTTGACCTTCAATTGGAGGCAGCTGTTCCTCGTTGCTTCTAATTGAAGGTCCTATTTAGAAGGGGTGTTTTTCCATGGGTTTTTGTGGGTCATTGTTCCGTGTGTAGCTGTGTGCCTCACCGGACTGTTTTTTCGTCGTTGTTTTGTATTAAGTGCGTTTTGGTCCCATCCTTACGACGAACGTGACACACTGCCAAAGATGCTTCTACAAAGTATTGGCTCAGGGGTGTGAATACCTATGTAAATTAGATATTTCTGTATAATTTTTTTTTATTTAAATTGCTAAAATGTAAGACAAGGGGTATAGAATACTTTCTGAAGTCACTCTATGTGCCTGTATGTCCTCAAAGAAGTCTGCATTTCTACTCTCCTGTGTGTGTGCCTGTGCGCCTGTATGTGTGTGTGTGTGCCCCTGTATGTGTGTGTGTTTGCGAGAGCACACCAAACGCTCCTTCTCCTTCAGCCCCTGAGCGTTGTAGCCTCTAGACAAAACACAGACTTTGTTTTCTTGCTCCACCAGACCGCTGCTCTTGTTTGGGCAGAGCTCTCCTGGCCTCTCCACTCCTTCAACCTTACTGACAATCCTGACAACTATGTGAGGTTCTCTCTCTCTCCCTCTCCCTCTCCCACTCCCTCTTTCTCTCTCCCTCTGTCAGCTGTCCAGGGTGATTAGGGCTTTTATATTGTTCCAAGAACCTCTTCTCTTCTTCTCCTCTCCCCCTCTTCACTTCTCTCCTCTTCAGTCTGCAGCTGAAATCAGACTCTCTTCTTTTTTTGCTCTTCAGGCTACGAGACCACTACTAGGAGAGATAGATAGATAGATAGATAGATAGATAGATAGATAGATAGATAGATAGATAGATAGATAGATAGATAGATAGATAGATAGATAGATAGATAGATAGATAGATAGATAGATAGATAGATAGATAGATAGATAGATAGATAGATAGATAGATAGATAGATAGATAGATAGATAGATAGATAGATAGATAGATAGATAGAGAAGGGAGAGAAAGAGAGGCACAGAGGGGACAGTTCTTTGTTTGCCTTTTCAGGGCATTAATTAACTAATAAACTGTTGCATAATGAGCTAATAAAACTTGCCTGACAACAGTGAATCTGTGTTTTGCCTGGAGGCAAGGTTGAAAATAAAGCAACAGAAATAGCATATTTAATTTCTTCAAATCCAGTTTTACAAATTAAAAAATAATTTATTAATAACTTGGCTTTCCATTACAAACTTTTAAAAAATCCTAACATAAAGAAAGTTGACAGTTGTCTTTATTAGATATATGTTTTTTTCTACAGGGGTGGAGAGGGGATGAGAGAGAGAGAGAGAGAGAGAGAGAGAGAGAGAGAGAGAGAGAGAGAGAGAGAGAGAGAGAGAGAGAGAGAGAGAGAGAGAGAGAGAGAGAGAGAGAGCTATGGGAAAAGTATGTCTGCTATGCATGGATTATTTGGTGGCGGGATTTGTGGGGGCATAGCATTGTTGCTCCACTGACATTGAACTTGGGATATGGGAGACACGGGGAAATCCTTCCCTACCCTCCCTAAGCAAACACACACACACACACACACACACACCACACACACACACACACACACACACACACACAGACACACACAGACACAGACGCATGCACAGACACGCACACACACACAGCACCTTCTTCCACACCACCCACTACTCCCACCCACACACAGCACCTTCTTCCACACCTCCCACTACCCCCACCCACACATAGCAGCTTCTTCCACACCTCCCACTACCCCCACCCACACACAGCACCTTCTTCCACACCACCCACTACCTCCACCCACACACAGCACCTTCTTCCACACCTCCCACTACCCCCACCCACACACAGCACCTTCTTCCACACCACCCACTACCTCCACCCACACACAGCACCTTCTTCCACACCTCCCACTACCCCCACCCACACACAGCACCTTCTTCCACACCACCCACTACCCCCACCCACACATCCCTACAACTCGGCTTCATCTTAACTGTCAACACCTCGCCAAAGCAGGAATCTCTATCTGTGGACTTTAATCTGGCCCTGCTCGCCAAACAGCGCGGGCTAGGACCAGAGGAACGATTAGTCTGTCACGTCAGCCCTCCAGTCCTGGAAAAGAAAGAGGAGAGGAAATGAGGGAGGGAGATAGAGAGGGGGATAGGAGACGAGGGAGGGAGGGAGGGAGGGAGGGAGGGAGGGAGGGAGGGAGGGAGGGAGGGAGGGAGGGAGGGAGGGAGGGAGGGAGGGAGGGAGGGAGGGAGCAAGGTCAAATAATGAATGTATACGAGACCTAGGAAGAGAGAGAGGGAGGGACTGAAATATAGAGGGAGGGACTGAGATATAGAGGGAGGGGGAGGAAGGGAGGGAGGGAGGGAGAGAGGGAGGGACTGAGATATAGCGGGAGGGACTGAGATATAGCGGGAGGGGGGGAAGGGAGGGAGGAAGGGAGGGAGAAAGAGAGGAAGGGACTGAGATATAGAGGGAGGGGGAGGAAGGGAGGGAGGGAGAAAGAGAGGGAGGGACTGAGATATAGAGGGAGTGGGAGGAAGGGAGGGAGGGAGGGAGGGAGGAAGGGAGGGAGGGGGAGGAAGGGAGGTAGGAAGGCAGTTGGAGATATAATGCAGACACCCAGATGACCAGACAAGACCAGAGACCAGAGATAAGGGAGTTGAACTTCCACCCCGTCTGACAACGACGACTCAAGTTCAACCGTGCAAACACACCTGGCTGACGCTATCGCATGCAGACACACACACACAGACACACACACAAACACACTCACACACAGACACATGCATAACTCTTTATGGGTGGTGATGATATTCCAAGACAATGAGAGGTGTCATAGTTAGTATATTAACTGTGTGTGTGTGTGTGTGTGTGTGTGTAAATGTGTGTGTGTGTGTGTGTGTGTGTTTGTGTGTGTGTGTGTGGGGGGGGGGGGCACACGTTTGCATGTGTGAGTGTCATCCCAAACTAAATACCCTAGATATTTAGGTAAACAACCAACAATTCCATAAATGTATGTAATACTTTTTATTTTTCATTTTTTCAAGACAAAATGGCTGAGTGTAGAGAATAACGCAGACAACCGTTGTTGAAAAAAGAGTGGCATCTCCAAAAGAACAAGAACTCAACAGAAGAGATTAGAATTCCCAGAAACTGAATGGTGTGGTCAATGACATTTGGTCATTAAAAATAAATACAAAAAACATCAGATATTCAACAAGAGAGAGAGAATGTATTGATTCCTAGCTGTGTGTGACTCTGTTTTGAACAAAGTTGTGTATAGTCATAATAAATAGGGACGTCCACTGTCGGAAGCCAAGTTCAAGTTCAGTTCAGAATAATCAGCGTTTAGAACAGACAGAAAAAAAGGCTGAAAACCGCAAACGTACCAATGTAGCATTGTCATGTACACAAAACATGTAGCCTACTTTACTTTACCAGCTCAAGCAGGCTTTTCTTTTTCCCACCCCAATCATTTCTGTTTTCATTACAAATGTTTTGCAAACGAGATTTACCACTTAAAAAAAAACATAAAGCACCATGTACTGTTTAGCAATGAAAAATCGATTTAAAATAAAACTGCTAAATTGATTTCCAGATTGATGTTCTTTTTAATCAATTGACTGCATAATGACTAGAATAGTTCTTCATTCATTGATATGACTGGAATGTGGTCAGGTGGTCGAGAGGAAAGGACAGTAAAAAGTTACACTACCAAGAACCCAACAATAGCTTGTATTACTGCATATAAAATGGCAGGAGAGGAAAAAAAATATTTAAAAAAACGAAAATAAAAGATATGTACAACCACCTGTGTTACCATGTTGTGGCGCATTCCGACGGGACTGCTTGAAAAAGCCATTGCATGGCTTCTCTTATCCATAGAATGCCACGTTTCAATTTTCAAAAACATACTTAACTTTTGTTCAAGCATACAAATTATTCACACTATAATAGTATTATCCTGCCAAATTAAGAAAATATATACGGTGGCAGCTTGTTGGGCGTTTTTTTTTCAACTACTGAAAAGAGTACATTGAAACCTTTTAAAGAGAACAAGCGAACAGTTAAAAATACAGGCTTCAACATAAATACTAGAAGTGCCTACGCTAAGTGAACATTAATTTCAAATACCATTCTAAATACAGGAAAAAGTAGACCGTAAATGTGTATTTTAGCATAGGAACACGAGTGTGCATTTTCCTATGTTTTTTAAGTTCTCTCTATATATTCACATATAATCATAAAATCTCTCGCCGATGAAAATGTTGTTAAACCTGAAGACCTGTGTATAGCAAGAAGGCAAATAGATGAGAGTCATGTTCATTTAATATTCATAATATAGTGATAAAATCTTGAGCATAATCATCAAGATTTAACGAGAAACCCAAAAAAATATCATCAAAACAAACTTAAATAAAGTGTCCCCTAAAGATATTGAAGTGTTACATTAAAAAACAGAGTTTATCTATTCATTTTTATAAAATTTGTAGTAGAAAAAAAAATCTTGCCCTATTTGAGCAGCAAGGTTTCTTTCTTTATCTGAAGCAGGAGGGAGTATGGCGGTTCCTGCATTGATACTGTATTACCCAGAGGCCCCAAAAACTGCTAGGCCCCCTGGGAAACAAAATGGCTGGCGACGGTTTCTCGTTTCACTCTTATCTGCATGAAGCAATGACACCACATCAATCGGTCTGCATTAGAGCAAAGTTTTCCCTTGAGTGTCCACCTGTAAACTGGGAAAATTGAACAGTGCACATATTTCATCCTGGGAAAAGTCCCAGTTCTTATTATTTTATACTCAACCGACTGTACCTCCGATTAGAGAGACAGATACAGGATCCAAGGCAGAGTGACAAGTGCTTTACCAACAACATTATGAAAGGGGGGTGATGCAAGTCTGTAAAATAAAAACAACAGCTGTGAGGTCTAACGTGTCAACTCAAAGAGCACAAAACGATGTGAAAGATTCAAATGATGTAAAAATCAAGCAGGGCATGTGTTTTACTGTATACACTTCTCAAAATGGTTCTTAAATTATTTTTTGATCATTTCCAATATCAATTAGTTTAAGAGACATTTCAGCTTTTAGGAAATCTGATATAACATGCGGAAAAAAAGAAATAAGAGCTTATTAAAAAGCTTATAATGCATTTAAAAATTATGAATTGATCAAAATCTGGTCATTCCTTGCCCCCAACCACAACCCCTTTTCCAAATCAGCCTGGCATGTCAGAAAAACATGTCTTCAGGTGCCCAGACGCCACAGCAACACACTGTCATGGCCGACTCACCGAAGATCCCAGCAACAAGGACAACAACAAAGTTTTGTGCTACTTACAAAAAACTGTAAAACCTTTCATTTCAAAACAAAACACTCTAACACATTAAGAGCTTAAGTTTACAGAATAATAACAACTCATTATTACATTTAGTACCCCTATGTAAGGTTCCAAACAAAACACAAATAAAACCCTTTATATAAACACCACATAATCCCCAAATAGCATGTAGCTAGCATGCCAGTAAACATAATGAGCATCTGAAGTATATTATACAATGAGTCAGGCAGATAAAATGATTTACCAGAAATATATATTTTTTGTTTCAACTGGTTCGTTGTGTTTCGCTGGGTCATGGAGGACGATGTCATATTGTACAGGTGCTTGATGCAAGAACCTGTTTTCTTCCCGTTAAACACATGTCCGCTAGCTATCGTTTGTAGCTGAATCTCCGAGCTTATAGCAAAAAGGAGGATTAACTAATGCAGGTAAAATTTTCCAAGGCACAATTTTTTTGCTTTTTCAAACGACAACTATTCATTTCAAATTGACCACCACTATATCTTCTAAAAGAAAATGTTATGTTGCTAAGTGGCTACCGTTTCCTAGGCAAACCCAACTGATATTTTTAACCCAGTAATGGACAGAAAATATTTTTAAAAGACCAGTCAAAATATGACCCTGCTTTTTGTAGTTAAGGGTTAGACCATTCACACTGCCCACCATGTTTCCAACACCAAACTGTACAAGATATGTAAAACAGTATGTATATGCAGCATGGGGGTTTTCTTCCTCTTATCTTTCTCTTTTTTTTAATCAAAAGTACCAACCAACAGAAACACAATTACAACCAACCAACCAATGAAGGACAATTTTCTCTAAGTAGCCAAAACACACCGAGCATGCCGTCCAGTTACAAAAGTACAAAACATGTAAATTATTGCACAATAGAAAGGCTCAAAAGTTTTTGTGTCCGATGCAATAGTATTGCCCCAAATATGGATCAGCTTTTTCAAAGGTACGGGGTTTTTGACTGGTGTCTAACCCCTGTCAGTCTCCCCACCTTTTGCCATGATTCAGCGAATCGGGGAGCTGCCCTGCCTCCCCTACTCAGTCTTAATTTCCAGGGTGGTTGGCATGGGTTGATCGCTGTGCCACTTCTTCATGTGTTTCTCTAGAGTGCTGTACACACTGAAAGGCATGTGGCAGATTTCACATTTATAAACGTCCTTGCCCATCTGGCCGTGGGTCTTCATGTGGCGAGTGAGCTTGCTGCTCTGGGCGCAGGCGTAGCTGCACAGGTCGCACTTGTAGGGCCTCTCTCCCGTGTGGCTGCGCCGGTGCACTGTCAGGTTGCTGCAGTTCTTGAATATTTTGCCGCAGTACTCGCACGTGTCGCTCCGCCGGCTGCCGTCCTTGGAGCTGGGGCGCCCGCCGCTCCCTGACAGGTGGGGGGTGCTGGCCCCACTCCCCGTCCCACTGTGGCCCGAGGCCCCACAGCCGCCGTCCAGCTCCTCGGGAGGCGTGGAGTAGCGCAGGCTGCCGTTCTCGGAGGAGTGCTCGGAGGATGTGGCGAAGGGCGATTGTCTGGTGGAGTACTCTCCAAAGCTGAGTAAGGGGTCCTTGAGTTGTCGGGAGGCGGCGTAGCCAGCCAGCCACTGGGAGTAGACGTTATCTGTGTTGGGGATGGTGGGCGTGGGAGGATCCAGTTCTTTCTCCACCTTGATACGCTTGGTCAGGGTGCTGAGGGACCCGGGGCTCCCCATCAGGAGCTTCCTGGTCAGGGCCTCATTAGAGAGAGGACCCAGGCCATTGGTCGTTGGGGTGGTACCACAGACCTCGTCGGCCCGGTCCGACTCCAGGGCCAAGTCCTCTTCACAGGCGTCCCGGGGAGTGCTCCGTCGGTGGGGATGGGAGTGGGGGTGGAGGGCCTGGCTGTTCTGGTGGTGCCGGGCCCCTTCCAACAGCAGGCTGAAATGATAATCATTCTTCTCACCATCCTCAGTCTCCATCTCTTCCTCTGCCTCCTCTCCTTCTTCCTCCTCTTCCTCCTCCTCTTCTTCCTCGTCTCCCTCTTCCTCTTCATCTCCCTCCTCCTCTTCTTCCTCTTCCTCCTCCTCGCCATTCTCAAGCAGCCCATTGTTCTCGCTCTTGAACTTGGCCACCACGGACTTGAGGGCGCTGGTAGCGCTGCCCACCAGGTCGCTGGTGCCTGGGTCGGGTGAGCTGGCGGTGGACAGGCCGTCATCCGACTTGGCGTTGAGGGAGTTCTTCTGAGAGTGCGTCTTCATGTGGCGCTTCAGCTTGCTGGCCTGGGTGCAGGCGTGGTTGCACAGGTGGCATTTGTAGGGCTTCTCTCCTGTGTGGCTACGCCGGTGCACAATCAGGTTGCTCTGGAACTTGAAGGTCTTCCCGCAGAACTCGCACGACTTGGCCTTGAGCGGTGTGGTAGGCTGGGCCGGGTTGGGGGTGGAGCGGAAGCCGGACGAGGGCGACTGGGAGGTGGACAGGGGAGGCGTGGCCGAGAAGGGGGGCTTGGAGCCCGGCTGGAAGGGCTGCAGCAGCCGTTGCATAGGGCTGGGCTTGTTTGGCGACATGGGTGGGGAGGCCCCCGTGGGGTTACCCGCCAGCTCCCGCAGTCTCCTTGAGAAGTCCATGGCGGGCGGTGGGTCCAGGACCACTGAGTTGAGCCGCATCACCCTGTCAAAGGCGCTCGGGTGATGGGTGGCCAGCACCAGGTTCTCCGGGCTCAGGTGGTGCCGTGGAGGCGGACTAAACAGAGGAGGCGTCCGGGGGTAGCGCCCCTCGTGTGGGACAGAGGCGGCCCCTTCCCGGCCAGACCCGGACCCAGGCAATCTCAGCAGACTGAAGGGGCTCCCATCGGCCAGGTGGACACCGTGGAGGGGAGGCTGGGAGGTGCAGTCACCCCCCATCCCGGGTGGGGCGGCTACCCTGGGGGTGAGGGGGCTACCTGGCTCGCTCTCCAGATAGATGCGGAAGCCGTGGGTGTTCTGGGCGTGCTGGAGCAGGAACCAGGCACTGATGAACGGATGCTTACAGGTCGTACACGTGTAACTACTGGGCTCATCCTTATCTGTGAATAAGAGAGAGAAAGAAGAAGGGTTACTTGACTGAAAGAGAATGAGGACCTCTAGGATTGCTCGACTTCATATTTCAGTTCGACACCAAAGATATCCATTGTATTTGGTAAATAATTCAGCTTCAGTTTTTACTAGCTTAATTAATACACTGAGATTTAAACATGCATTCGATTACACAGCCCATCTAAAACAACACCAGCAACGAGATCTCAATCAGTGTGTACAATTTACACAGATGAGGAGGTAATTAGGAATATTTTAAACAATAATTGAATTTCAATGGCCCTTGCATGATGACCTGAGATTTGCCTGACAATGCGTTTGTAATCTCGTTAAACACACTCAACCATCCTCCATAGATGTTTAGAGAATTAGAGGGGCTAAAGTAGAACATGTACGTATCTGATGCTGACACATTTACATTTCACATTTTAGTCATTTAGCAGATGCTATTAGCCAGAGCGACTTACAGTTAGTGCATTCATCTTAAGATATATAAGTGGGACAACCACAGCCATAGTAAGCACACTTTTCCTAAATAAAGTACCTAACTGCAAAGTCAGAGCTAGTAAGAGGGAAAAAAGTTAATGAAATATTATATATACACAGTACCAGTCAAAAGTTTGGACACACCAACTCATTCCAAGGTTTTTCTTTATTTTTACTATTTTGTACATTGTAAAATAATAGTGAAGACATCAAAACTATGAAATAAAACATATGGAATCATGTAGTAACCAAAAAAGTGTGAAACAAATGAAAAAATATTTTATATTTGAGATTCTTCAAAGTAACCAGCTTCATGAGGAAGTCACCTGAAATGCATTTCAATTAATTGTGAAAAGTAAATTTGTGGAATTTCTTTCCTTCTTAATGCATTTGAGCCAATCAGTTGTGTTGTGACAAGGTAGGGGTGGTATACAGAAGATAGCCCTATTTGGTAAAAGACCAAGTCCATATTATGGCAAGAACAGCTCAAATAAGCAAAGAGCAACGTCAGTCCATCATTATCTTGAGACATGAAGGTGGGTCAATCCGGAAAATTTCAAGAACTTGGAAAGTTTCATCAAGTGCAGTCGCAAAAACCATCAAGCGCTATGATGAAACTGTCTCTCATGAGGACTGCCACAGGAAAGGAAGACCCAGAGTTACCTCTGCTGCAGAGGATAAGTTCATTAGAGTTACCAGTCTCAGAAATTGCAGCCCAAATAAATGCTTCACAGAGTTCAAGCAACAGACACATCTGAACATCAACTGTTCAGAGGAGACTGTGTGAATCAGGCCTTCATGGTCAAATTGTTGCAAAGAAATCACTACTAAAGGACACCAATAAGAAGAAGAGACTTGCTTGGGCCAAGAAACACGAGCAATGAACTTTAGACCGGTGGAAATCGATCCTTTGGTCTAAATGTTTGATTTTTGTCTTCAACCGCCGTGTCTTTGTGAGACGCAGAGTAGGTAAATGGATGATCTCCTCATATGTGGTTCCCACCGTGAAGCATGGAGGAGGAGGTGTGATGGTGTGGGGGTGCTTTGCTGGTGACACTGTCGGTGATGTATTTAGAATTCAAGGCACACTTAACCAGCATGGCTACCACAGCATTCTGCAGCGATACGCCATCCCATCTGGTTTTCGCTTAGTGGGACTATCATTTTTTCAACAGGACAATGACCCAACACACCTCCAGGCTGTGTAAGGGCTATTTGACCAAGAAGGAAAGTGATGGAGTGCTGCATAAGATGACCTGGCCTCCACAATCACCCGGCCTCAACCCAGTTGAGAAGGTTTGGGATGATTTGGACCACAGGGTGAAGGAAAAGCAGCCAACAAGTGCTCAGCATATGTGGGAACTCCTTCAAGACTGTTGGAAAAGCATTCCAGGTGAAGATGGTTGAGAATGCCAAGAGTGTGCAAAGCTGTCATCAAGGCAAAGGGTGGCTACTTTGAAGAATCTCAAAAATAAAATATATTTGGATTTGTTGTAACGGCCGTCAAAGGGAGTAGACCAATGTGCAGCGTGGTAAGTGTCCATGATGGTATTTATATTATCTGAACACTGAATCAAAAACAAAGTGGAACAAAACGCACAGCTCTGTCAGGTGAAAAACACAAAACAGAAAACAACTACCCACAAAAACCCTGTGGGAAAAGGCTACCTAAGTATGGCTCCCAATCAGAGACAACTATAGACAGCTGTCCCTGATTGAGAGCCATACCCCGCCAAAACAAAGAAATACACAAAACATAGAAAACGGAACATAGAATGCCCACCCTAGTCACACCCTGGCCTAACCAAGATAGAGAACAAAAACCTCTCTATGGCCAGGGCGTGACATTTGTTTAACACTTTTTGGTTACTACATGATTCCATATGTGTTATTTCATAGTTTTGATGTCTTCACTATTATTCTACAATGTAGAAAAAAGTACAAATAAAGAAAACCCTTGAATGAGTAGGTGTGTCTAAACTTTTGACTGGTACTGTATATATATATATATATTAGCACTGAATACAAAAAACAAGGTCAGGTGTTAAAAAAATTGATAGTTTCATCTCTAAAAGAAAACAGAAAAAAGGAGACAACCAGAGAATGATTTGAGGGTGGTGCTATGAAATGCATTTCATGTATTATTATTCTATTTGGGATAGTTTCATGGTTTACAGCTTTATTTGAAATCCTCTCAGGTGAATAGAAAAGAAGAATAGAGAAAGGAGAAGTGAGATATGCAAAGTAAGTAGCACATTCTCTACACCACTCCTTAAATGTGCCTCTTCTCTTTCATCTCTGCTTTCATTTCTTCTCTCCTTTTGTTTCTTATCCTTTTTTCTGTTTTGTTTAATCTGTCAGGCAGGCAGGCAGGCTAGGCAGACACCTAACCAAAAACATGAATGTGCTGCCAGCTATTAAGATTAGCCAATGCTAAGATGGCGGACGGGGCAGAAGCCCAGCCTTGCTGTACCCCACTGTGGCTGTGGAGGCTAGGGGTGAGGAGGACACGGTGCAGGCTGGGCTCCTGCTGCTAGAGCAGCCTGAAGGAGGAGAAGAAGAATGTGGTGAAAAACAGATTCTCATGTGTCTGCCTCCCTGCCACCCTGGTCCTCTCATGACCATTCCACTCAAAGAGTCACTCTTTGATATGTACGGCCCTTGTCAACGATATAGCTATACCCATTGATCCATTCATCCCTCAGCTTTATAGCAAACTGAGTGGGGCTGCCGTTTTGTTGTTTTTCGAATCAAGGGGTGGGCCTTTAAAGGCCAGCAAGCAACGGGGAAATGTGCACCCAATCAAAGGCAGCTCCACAGAACCTTTTTTTTCTTCACTGAAAAGAGATCTGGGGGGCTGGCAAATTATGGATCATTACAATCTGCAAAAATTACAGTTAATTGCTGCCACCTGCAAGGGGCTCTGACCTCCTATGGATTTTTTCCATCATAAAAAGGCAATTTGCCCACATTCTGCCTTTCCACATATACGCACATATAAAAATGCACTGCGTTTTTTGGGGGTCATTATATTGGCTGAAGTAGTGGCGGTATAGCAGCCTATACATCTTATGTATTTCCAACAAGTTTTTTTTACTGAATGAAACCAAAGACCCATATTACTCTTAAAACGTTCACTTACAACCAAGCTTTGTTGTCGAGTTCTGCTTGGATTCTACGGTGATCTGCAACCCTGCCCTGACAACACGTGTCACCCTACAGTCTCCCTATGTGGGGAAACTGATAGAAATGCTGCTGTTCTTCAAAAGGACGAGGCAGGAAGAGAACGGCTCATGTGGCGTATACACCTTCTCTTCCTCTGAGACCTACACCTGTCTATCTGTCGGAGGAGGATCGAGGCACAAGCGTGGGGTAGAGCGGCGTGAAGGTGCCAGGCGTGAAGGTGTCATTCGTAATGGCTGCCTGAGACGACAGTCGTGAAGGACAGCGGAGCGCCACAACACGGCCGGCCGACAAATCATTTGCCTATACATCAAAAACATCCATCTCTCGCTGTGCAATCATCTGATCCAGATGACGTTTGAAACCTCCCTGATCACGAGACGACAACACAGAACAGTGTGGATAATTGACGCCCTCGTCATATTGATTGGCACCGAGCCAGACCAATGTGACGTACCCATTCCCACCCGCCTGTCCGGCAGACACACAACAACAAAAAGAAGATATCTAAATCGGCCTTGACTAGACTATGGGTGCTTCTCAAATGGCACTCTATTCCCTATATAGTTTTGACCAGGGCCCATAGGGGGCCATTTGGCATGCAGCCTATCCCTCTCTAATGATCCCGGCTCAAAGGGAAGGACAGCGTGTGAGGAAGCAGAGAAACACGTCCTGACAGGGCATTTGATGGCCTTGAAGATTATAAAAAGGGAAGGAATATGTGAGCTTGTGGGAATTGTCTTCTAAAATCGTCTCTGGTCTTGTCTAGTCCTCCAATGGAAAGAAAAAGAAGAGAACCCTTTCAGCGAGGGGTTTCTAGATTCTAGAAGCTCTAAAGCTAAAACTAAGTCGAGGTCCCTTTGAAATAGGACCAGGAGAGGAGGGAATGGGCTGAAACCAAGGCTGGGGAGAAGGCTTACGGAGATAGGGGGAGGGGGAGAGAGAATAAGAGAGAGAGAGAGAGAGAGAGAGAGAGAATAAAAGAGAGAGACGGAGAGAGAAAGAGAGATAGAGAATAGAAGAGATAGAGAGAGGGAGCGCGAGAGAGCGAGAAAGAAAGAACAAAAAGAGGAAGAACAGAAAAGGAGGACAACAAGCCTACCAAGGACATTGCAGCCCGTTGCAACACAAAGCAGAAGAGGGCTATTACAGTGTCTTTCTCTGTACAATGCACTGCTATCACCAGAGAATATGATCTGCGGCCATGCAAAGAGCACAAGGCCAAATGGGAAAGGACATGTTAAACAGCAAGATATTGCCCATATGGCCCATTCGGCAGGATCACATGTATTCCAATACTGTCTCAGCCAGAAGGAGACTAGGCCGGGCTAGACAAAGCAATAGTGATGGGATGATTATAAACAGTCTAGTCTAGGGAGGTGCTGCAGCCTGCAGCCACTTTGCACACGCAGATCCAGACCCTCTCATTGTTCCCCTGCTGCAATATGCACCTCCACACCCCGTACTCCCAACCCTCCGCCCCCGTAACCCCTCACCCCCCTACACTGGTGTCAGTCCCAGCCAGACCCCATCCACCCCAACTGAACCCCTACCACTCAAACACAGCGACACACAAACAACAGCCGTTGGCTACAATCAACAATGACCTTGAACCCTGACGTAACAAGTTCACAACGCCACGGTAACAACTGTCCGTCCCCAAGCCAACTATCCACTGTTCCTGCAAGGACTTGACTTTTCCACCATTTTGTTTTGTTCTTGACCAACCCCTGCTAAGTCTCTCCCTCCTCCTCCCGACCGTCCCAACTGGCTCTCACAGATATTGGTCATTGAGGTAATGGAGGAATGTTGTTACGGGATTAGCAAGGCATCGGAGGAGGAGAGAGAGAGCCAGGAGGACACTGTATGTCAGCTCAGCCATTTTGGACTTCCACCTGAAAAGTGATTATACTAATAACGGTCCCTGCCAATATTCCTAAGTGTTTATGGGTGTTGGTAGGAGTGATCGGGGAGGATATGGAGACCTCTTCAGAGTGCTGTGATAGAAAGTGTTAATGTGACAACTAGTCTGTTCATGTCATTGGTGGATTCATGGACAGAGACTGGTGATGGAGGAGGATGGGGAGGTCCAGTCTGCCATTAGCCTTCCTGTGTGTGTGTGTGTGTGTGTGTGTGTGTGTGTGTGTGTGTGTGTGTGTGTGTGTGTGTGTGTGTGTGTGTGTGTGTGTGTGTGTGTGTGTGTGTGTGTGTGTGTGTGTGTGTGTGTGTGTGTGTGTGTCTGCCCTCTCTCCATCAATATTCACCCCAACGCGGTGGGTCCCAGCTGTTCGCGGCCCTGCTTGCTCTCTCTCTCACACACACACACACACACACACACACACACACACACACACACACACACACACACACACACACACACACACACACACACACACACACACACACACACACACTCTCCCAAAACACACTCACACACTGTTGCCTTTGTCCCAGGCCAGACTACTTTGTGGTGCACTGAGCCACTGGCCACCAACAAAGAGCCTGTTTGACAAACACTTGTTCTGAAAACAAAGCCTGATGCAGGAAATGCGGCTTACCAACAAGAAAACACAGTGAGGGAGAAGAGAGAAGGGGAGAGCTATCCGTGTTCTAAAAAACAGTCCGTCCGGGGATCCCAGGTTTGAAAAACAGACATTAGTGTGGCAACAGCAAGGTCCAGTCAGACTGCTAACCCACTGACTACACACATCAAACAGAAAGGAAAGAAGAGAGTCTGAGAGAAAGAAAAAAGAGAGAGAGCGAGCATGCAGAAAAAGACAGACTACAAGGAAAGAAAAGAGTCAGAGAGAGAGAGACCGAGACAGAGAGAAAGAAAACTTGGCTGGCATGAAGGGAGATTTACTGTGAGATAACTGACTGCGTGAAGCCTGGTGGTCTTTGGTTTGGACACTAGCTCTGTCTAGCTGTGTACCGTGCCAGTAAGTAATGTGTTCTGTGTTGGTTAGACTCTCAAATCAGACTTTCATACTTATTACCTTTCCACAGTCATGAAAGATGACAGGAGCAGCCAGGACCGGGACGGTGTATCTCTGACCCACTAGATCCATTAGAGACAGATGATAGGAGCAGCCAGGACCGGGACGGTGTTTCTCTGACCCACTAGATCCATTAGAGACAGATGATAGGAGCAGCCAGGACCGGGACGGTGTTTCTCTGACCCACTAGATCCATTAGAGACAGATGATAGGAGCAGCCAGGACCGGGACTGTGTTTCTCTGACCCACTAGATCCATTAGAGACAGATGATAGGAGCAGCCAGGACCGGGACGGTGTTTCTCTGACCCACTAGATCCATTAGAGACAGATGATAGGAGCAGCCAGGACCGGGACGGTGTATCTCTGACCCACTAGATCCATTAGAGACAGATGATAGGAGCAGCCAGGACCGGGACTGTGTTTCTCTGACCCACTAGATCCATTAGAGACAGATGATAGGAGCAGCCAGGACCGGGACGGTGTATCTCTGACCCACTAGATCCATTAGAGACAGATGACAGGAGCAGCCAGGACCGGGACGGTGTATCTCTGACCCACTAGATCCATTAGAGACAGATGACAGGAGCAGCCAGGACCGGGACGGTGTATCTCTGACCCACTAGATCCATTAGAGACAGATGATAGGAGCAGCCAGGACCGGGACTGTGTTTCTCTGACCCACTAGATCCATTAGAGACAGATGATAGGAGCAGCCAGGACCGGGACGGTGTTTCTCTGACCCACTAGATCCATTAGAGACAGATGATAGGAGCAGCCAGGACCGGGACGGTGTTTCTCTGACCCACTAGATCCATTAGAGACAGATGATAGGAGCAGCCAGGACCGGGACGGTGTTTCTCTGACCCACTAGATCCATTAGAGACAGATGATAGGAGCAGCCAGGACCGGGACTGTTTTTCTCTGACCCACTAGATCCATTAGAGACAGATGGCTACAGAGGACAAATTCACTGTAGGCACACACTGCACAATAGACAGAGCCGAGAGGGAGAGATAAAAAGTGTGTCTGTCTGAGTGTGTGTGCTTGTGTGTTCTTCTAAGAGTCTCAGTGTGTGTGAATTTCATTCATTTATGGGTGTGTGTTTTCTGTGTGTGTGTGTGTGTGTGTCTGTCCGCTGTCCATTTCCTTTCCCTACCCCTGGACCTCTCCATCTCCAGTCGGTTGAACTCTGTTTGAACTGACCAGAAAGGACATCCATCCATCTACATGACCCCCTGTCTCTCCCTAGCCCAGTCCGAGTGCTCCTTGCTGGGGCATCTCTCGGTCCGACTGCCCCTGTAATGGGTCTGGTCTTTGTTCTCCCGTGTAGATCATTATATGCTATCTGCTGCTTACTGAGAGCTGTGTGGTGTGTGAGTGTGTGTGTGTGTGTGTGTGTGTGTGTGTGTGTGTGTGTGTGTGTGTGTGTGTGTGTGTGTGTGTGTGTGTGTGTGTGTGTGTGTGTGTGTGTGTGTGTGTGTGTGTGTGTGTGTGTGTAGTCATAAGAAAGACATAATGGTACAGTAAATAGACCTCTGGGTCATGAGGTTTAAACCAGTACAGTTAACGAGCCAATCAATTACATAAACATTTGCATTAGACACGGTCTATGACGGATAATGATAATGTCCTTAACATTGTCATTGTTAACAATTTTGTCCTTAAAGTCAAACAGAGTGGATGGACAACAGAAATGAAAGGAGATACCAGGGAAACCCCAAACTGCCATGTGTCTGTTTCAATACATTATTCTACAGGTACTGCAGATGAGAAGACTTAATCAAGTCGGGATATTTTTGAACGACATCCCAGGCGGGCTAGGCTATGTATCTTAGGGAGAGAGAGCAGAGATGAACAATGCTGAAAGACTAGACATTAGAGACTAGAGTGGATGTATGGATTGCTCATTGGAAACACACACAGCTTTGCTGATATCAATGAGGGAATAGCTGTAAATAGATATTTCCCTCCATTTAGTTGTGTATTTCTTTCTAATGGAGGGGGCCCCTTTGAGCACTTCATGCAGTAGGTCAGCAATAACTGTAGAAACCTTTCACTGGAGGGCCCAGACAGTGTTGAGAGAAGGAGAGAAGAAGAGGAGGAGCGGAGGAGAAGAGGAGGAGAGGGTGTTTAGGATAGGGGTAGTGGGGGTTAGGGTTAGGGGGCATCTACAGGCAGGGACCTGCAGACTGGCGAGACCACGAGAAGCTGGAAGGCTGGGAGGATACACAACACACACACACACACACACACACACACACAACTCCCTCCGCTCCCACTGTGTGTGAGAGGATCCCTCCAGGCTGAGCAAACACTTCTGTCGGTCTGGGTCCGGTGTCTCACTCAATTCAATTCAATAGGCTTTATTGGCATGGGAAACATATGTTAACATTGCCAAAGCAAGTGAAATAGATAATAAACAAAAGTGAAATAAACAATCAAAAATGAACAGAAAACATTACACTTACAAAAGTTTCAAAGAAATAGAGACATTTCATATTATTGTCTATATGCAGTGTTGTAATGATGTGCAAATAGTTAAAGTACACAAGGGAAAATAAATAAACATAAATATGGGATGTATTTACATTGGTGTTTTTTCTTCACTGGTTGCCCTTTTCTTGTGGCAACAGATTACAAATCTTGCTGCTGTGATGGTACACTGTGGTATTTCACCCAGTAGATATGGGAGTTTATCAAAATTGGATTTGTTTTTAAATTCTTTGTGGGTCTGTGTAATCTGAGGGAAGTACGTGACTTTAATATGGTCATACATTTGGCAGGAGGTTAGGAACTCTCTCTTTCTCTCTCACTTTCTCTCTTTCTCTATCCCTACACCCTCCTTTCATCTCCCTCTCTCACACTCTCTCTCCCTCTCTCTCTCACTCCCTCTCTCTCTCACTCTGTACCCCTCCACTGATACTTACTCTCACTCTATCTACTCTCCCTCACGCCAGCATACTCCCCTGTTCCTCCTCCCTCCTTTCTTTACCAGTATTTTCTTATATTTCTGATGACAGCACTGAGAAGGGTCGAGGTAGGTCTCCCTCCCTCTCGCTCCGTCTCTCTCCATCTCCTCTTGCTCTGTTTTCCCTCTGAAGCCCTCTACCCTTGGCCTCACCCCACCCTGCCCTCCCAGCCACCTACTCTCCACTCCCGGTAAAGCCTGACTCTAAATCCTTCCATCAGGGTTACGGAGGAGGAGAGAACTACACAGGTGTTTTCTATTTTCCTCCCCCTCTCCATGCCCTCTGATCTAACTCACTTCACTGGAGATAATATTCCAAGAAGAAGACATAAGCTCATACAGGCCTAACCGAATGGACTGGGTCGTTCACAGGAGGGAGGGAGAGAGGGGGAGGAAGAGAGAGAGTGGTGAGGGAGGGAGAGAGGGGGAGGAAGAGAGGGAGGGCTGAGGGAGGGGGAGAGAGAGAGAGAGAGAGAGAGAGAGAGAGAGAGAGAGAGAGAGAGAGGGAGGAAGAGAGGGAGGGCTGAGGGAGGGAGAGAGAGAGAGAGAGAGAGAGAGAGAGAGAGAGGGAGGAAGAGAGGGAGGGCTGAGGGAGGGAGAGAGAGAGAGAGAGAGAGAGAGAGAGAGAGAGAGAGAGAGAGAGGGAGGAAGAGAGGGAGGGCTGAGGGAGGGAGAGAGAGAGAGAGAGAGAGGGAGGAAGAGAGAGAGGGTTGAGGGAGGGAGAGAGAGAGAGAGAGAGAGAGAGAGAGGGAGGAAGAGAGGGAGAGAGAGGAAGAGAGAGGGAAGAGAGAGGGAGGAAGAGAGGGAGAGAGAGGAAGAGAGAGGGTGAAGTATTCCAGATGCGTTTCCTTCTCCCTCTGCCCACCGTCCCCATCGGACAAGGTAGGAAACCATTACTCGCCAAGTCCGCTCTCATTCTCACAAGGATCTGGACGAAAGAGAACGTGGCTATCAGAACAATCTGACCTTTCTAAAGGGGGAAAACTCAATGTCTTTTCTACACTGGCCCAACATTTAGTCATGACCAAACAATGGTTGCTTCAGACACCTTGTTACTGTATGTTTCCCTCGCTCTCTTTGGGCACGTCAAGGCGCGAGACATCCAGTGGCTTGGAAAGGTCATGTGAGACGCGGCCAATCAGAGGAGCCTGTTCGAGCATATGACGCCCCAAGGCATTGTGGGGGAGTGGGGTAGAATGAAAGAAAATGGGACAGAAGACAACGAGACCAGTGTGTCGGAGGAGTCGCCCGCAGCGTCCTTAAACACGCTACCCATCTGCTGTGCTCCGACTGCGGTTACACGGTGGTCACAGTGTGGTCAGCTGGTTAAATAGTTCAAGGTCTATCGTCGTCAATCGATGACCTCTGCTGCTGCTCTGGGGTTAAGGTTAGTCCAAGGTCAAACTCAACCAGGATAATAACTCTTAGTGAAGTAAAGCAGAGACGAGAAAGTTGAGTGTTTGTCTATAATGCAGGAACATAGTATTTCATTGGATGTAGAAAAGAGTTGGATTTCTTTCCTCTAATAGGGGTTTAAATCAAACTGCCTTGAATCACATCATACCAGAAATCTATTCCAGAGTAACACCGCTCACGAAGACAACGTCAAATCTCAAGTAGTATGTATGTAGAGATAGCAAGACCAGCATACTGAGCCCACCCAATGTCCCACTCCCATCCAACACCCCTACTGCCGTTTATTCCTAACTTATTCATAAAGGACTTGAGGGAAATGGCACAAGAACCCAAAAACAAGTTCCAAATGGTATTAAAATTGCAAAATCGCCTCCTGTTCAACAACCCCCCCCCCCCCTTCCCACAATAGCAGGAAGAGACACACAGCGCACTTTCGGAAGTGGTCATGCACGCTCGACGCTGACCTACAAACTGTTTTGTGTCGGCTTATGCCAAGACAGGTTCACCGTTCGGACCACAGGTGTCCTTTTCCGCGCTTTCTTTCGCACTCCATTTGAAAGGCCCCTTACTGTGAAGAGGAGTGCTGGAAAAGACGGATGAAAAGGAGGGATGAAAAGGAGGGATGGAAAGGAAGGGTGCATGGGAAGCAGTAAACGCCATACATGTAGAGTTTACTCTCAATAACAGTCTGTAAGATGGATGGGCCATACGCTTGGCGAAGGCAGCCTGCGCTCCCGACTATTCTCCATCTCAGGGCCGTGCCGTACCAGATTCCATGCAGTCTCTCTCTTAATTAGACACATGTGGTCTAAGACTCTAATCTATGCCATGCCACAGTACTGTGTAGACTAGAGCAGAGCATGGCTCAAACTCACCAAGGATCAGGCCCCCTCCTCTTATTCACTATGATGGAAAAGTCAAACCTGATCCTAGAACAGAACTCTTATTCAGAGACGCTTTGTTGAATACAGGCCCTGGGCAGAGCCAGGGAGGAGAAAGGGCGGGCGCTAGGACCCTTGGAGTTGAAATGGCCCACCGTCACCACCTCTCTCATTTCTACCACAGCCTGGCCTGAAGTGGGTCTGCTTTGTATAAGCAGATGTATTTGATAGATGTTATTTTGTGATTTGGCTAAGAGTCACAGGCAGCGCTACATTTTGAATGCTCAAATTCACTAAACATGTTGGTATTCACCTCGGGTTACAGCATGTTTTCGGCTAAATACATTGAATGCGATGCTACCAAGCTTTGTCGAGCTACGTGGAATCTAGCCAGGCTATTCCCAGAGAGTCTCTTCTCCTCATTCCTCATGCATAGGCATACTATAACACTAACGCCAATGAGTTAATAATAATTAAATAGGTAGCCCCACCAGCCTGGAAGTTGGTTCCCTGTAGCCAGCTGGAGCCTATAAATGGTGATTTTAACAAGGCAAGGGCCTAAGATCTCAAACCGTGCTGGAATGTTACCTGTGAACCCGTGCCAACAATCTGTCCCAAGGCCCTATAGATAACCACATAGCAGAGAAGTGTATAGCAGTATAGCAGCCCAGAACTAAGGGAGGGCAGAGGGGACGAGAGGAGGGGCCGAGAGAGAGGTTCGAGAGAGAGGTTCGAGAGAAAGGGAGAGAGAGAGGAGAGAGAGCGACAGAGAGAGAGAGAGAGAGAGAGACACACACACACAATATTGATAAACTCCCATATCTATTGGGTGAAATACCACAGTGTGTCATCACAGCAGCAAGATTTGTGACCTGTTGCCACAAGAAAAGGGCAACCAGTGAAGAACAAACACCATTGTAAATACAACCCATATTTATGTTTATTTATTTTCCCTTCTGTACTTTATCTAGTTGCATATAATATGACATTTGAAATGTCTTTATTCTTTTGGAACTTTTGTGAGTGTAGTGTTTATTGTACATTTTTATGCAAGTTAACATATGTTTCCCATGCCAATAAAGCCCTTAAATTGAATTGAATTGAGAGAGAGGCTGCCCTAGCCTAGTGACACTGACTCAAGCATTCAACGGTCAACAGTTACATCCAAAACAGACAAAGAATTCCTTATCTTTTTCCTTAAATGCCATCTCACACATTTTCTGTTTAAACAAACCCTCCCTCACCCGTTCGGTGAGGGAGGGTTTGAAAGCGGGAGAGAGGGAGGGAGAGCAGGACTTCTAGAAGAGAGGCTATGTTCCTTTAGTGACAGCTGGATGTATACACAGACAGCTGCAACGAGCAGGATACCCATACAGTACTGTCCAGCCATACTCCTTAACACACACACAGACAGGAGTTCACTGACACACATACACACGCAGACACACACACACACACACACACACACACACACACACACACACACACACACACACACACACACACACACACACACACACACACACACACACACACACACACACACACACACACACACACACACAGGACCCACAAACTCACTGACAGACATTCCACACAGGCACTGGGCAAGACGGCACACATACGTGGCCACGCCGCGGGGCCAAAGTTGGATCAAACATCATTTTGAAAGATGTCCAATGACTTCTGAGTTATAGATACATTTTCAGCGAGTGAGCAGAGCAAGTACCGGCTTGAATTTTCTCTCCCCTTTTGCCAATGCCCACAGCGGGAGGAAATTGGGATGTACAGCGATAAAAGAGGCTACACTGTCAACATTGTCTTAAACAGAGAAGAACAGCTAGGGAGAAGATTTATGTGGCAGATGTTTGTGCCCTAGCTGTTTCTAGCAGACAATAAAACTGAATTGACAGAGAGAGTGAGAGAGCGCCATTTTTAAACAGTGGAGAGTGGAGCCTCACAATGGAACATTGAAGCAATTGCTTTGGCTGCACATGTCAAAGTGTGGTACCACATGAGATGTATCAACAGTAATTAACAGTAAAAGAATAATACACATGTACAGTGAAGCCTAACGTGTACATCTACAGACAACCAGTTCCAATGCAAATATACAGCATACTTTTAGTAAAAAAGGTGCTATCCAGAATCTAAAAGGGTTTTCCGGCTGTCCCCATATGAGAACCCTTTGAAGAACCCTTTTTGGTTCCAGGTAGAACCCTTTCCCCAGAGGGTTCTACATAGAAACTGAAAGTTCTACCTGGGACCAAAATGGGTTCTACCTGGAAGCAAAAAGGCTTATCCTATGGGGACAGCTGAAGAACCCTTTTGGGAACTCTAATTTCTAAGACTGTACCCGTTTCAGAGGGCCTGCATCACACTAAGGGAAACCACCAGCACTCATGCCACATGAGTCAAGTCACACACACTTTGCACACCACACACACACACACACACACACACACACACACACACACACACACACACACACACACACACACACACACACACACACACACACACACACTCCGATACCCCTCTGGTGTCACCCCTAACGGCTACAGCTCTGTCACACTATGGGGCTACACTGATCCCCCATGCGCCCCCGTTAACGGCGGCCACTCATGTTCCCACGGCGACAAGGGGGGAATTGACAGCTTCTCAGAGACGCCGGTTCCCCATATCAGCGACCTCGACTGCCTCGCCGCCTTGTGTTGCATTCTGGGAAGATGAACTAAACCTACTCAGAAGTTGAACTGTAACTTGGCTCGGGTTTATGCTGGGTCAAGGTGTATACCCTATACTGGTCTCTAAGACTGACATGATGCTCAGGAGAAATACTGGGGGAAATGAGAGATGAGAAAACTTGCTCAGCGACTTGTCAGAAATAGGGCGACGGGCGTAATCATTTCTGATGGACACCTTTACAGAAAGAGATCGTAGAAGAGCACGAAAAAATAAAATGAGTTTGCTTAGAAAAAAAGTCAAGCCTATACAATTTATAATGATTGTTGTATGGCAAAAGTCCTACACTTTTACAACAATTCAAGGAGATAAATATATGAAGGGAGGTAGTGGGGAATAGGGGATAGTATATACTATTTTTGAGAGAGGGCAGAGGAAGAAAAAATGAAAAACAAAAGAGTGTTGTTGGACAGAAACACAGACAGACAGACAGCGTTAGCCCACAACAGACAAACAGGGAGCCCATCCTTGAGGGGTGCTAGATTACATTAGCGCCAGCTGCTTCCTTTGTGTGGTTTTACGGTTAGGGCCCGAAAAGCTGCTAAAATTTCACTTAATCTGCTCCAGAAACCCAAGTGTCAGCCATTCAAATGGGGGCTAAAAGCACCACTCTCAGATTACTAAAGGGAAAATACGCTAATAATAGCTGCCCCACAGCTTCTCAGGCAGCCCATAGGGCGAAGCCGCAACCGGGCATCCATTTTGTGTAACCAAAGTAGGTGGCGTTTTAGTGCATATGAAACTGGCTGCCCCTGTGTGCGACTGGCCAGTGATAGAGCCCTAATGGTGGTGGTGGTCAGAGCCACCCAGAGAACCAGACAGCTTCCCCACCTCTCCCCCTGGTCTGTTCATCCTCTAGTGATTAGCCTATGCTAATACCCTGACCCACGCGCACTTTCTTTTAAGCCACCGGCAGGATCGCTACCCAACAACAGCTGTGGGCACTTTGGCTTTAAATTAAGCGGGGGAGATATGGTGTGGGGGGGGGGGGGGGGGGGGGGCTGTTAAGTTGAACAAAATTCCAGCAAACTTGCTATACACAAATGTGTGTGCCTGTGTGTGCATGCGGTGTGCGTGCGTTTGGCGTGTGTGTGGTGTGTGAGACAGAAAAAGAGAGGAAGAGAGGCCCCTCTGCGCCGACCCTCAGATAATGACATGACAGGATCCAGGCAGGGTCGACGGAGTATAGGGGGAGGAGGGTACGTGGTGAGGGATAGAGAGGATGGGGTGGGTGAGGGAGGGGAGGACGGAGGGAGGTTAGGCAGGGGGAAGGCCAGGTCAGTCCAGTCGGTCGGTGGGGTGGAGGAGGGGCAGAGAGGGGGGGGGAGGGAGGCACCGTCCATCAGTTGTCTGGGGAGAGATTTTCACTTCCAACACATACATCCTACCACACAGTGAGACCTTGGCTGGAGCTGCAACTGGTGAGGGGAGAGGGGATCTGGTATCTCTCCCACACAGCTCTCGCCTTAACATCGTCCTGAAATCTCACCGGACTGACTGAAGAGACTGACTGACAGATTTCTTTATCTAAATATTATTGAAGCTATGTAAAGAATAGTGTACTGTTAAACAAGAGAGAGAGAGAGAGACAGACAGACAGAGAAAGACAGCGAGAGAGAGAGACAGAGAGAGAAACAGAGAGAGCGAGAAAGAAAGGAGAGGAAGAAAGAGGGTTGTGCTTGCCTCCCAGTTTACTGTACCTTGGTTTCAGTTTCCAAGAAGTTAGATGTGTTGACTTAAGCTCCTACACTACTTGTTGGAACAGGAGTCGAGAATGAGAGGGAGAGGGAGAGAGGGAGAGAGAGGGAGAGAGAGAGAGAGAGAGAGAGAGAGAGAGAGAGAGAGAGAGAGAGAAATTGGAAGGAGAGACACACTAGTGTAGCCCTCCTTGGACTCCGAGGTTGGATCCAGAGTGGCAACAGATGATGAGAGACAAATCACTGGCCTTATTACCAACCAGCAGTCTGTCCCTCCAACTTGGCACATCGCACTAGTGTGAACGTCTGGGGAAGGACGGGGCATGTACAGCATGAACAATGCTGCCCAGCACAGCACAGTGGCACAGACCAGCCAGTTTCTCATAGAAAAAGTATATGTATCAAAGCATAAAAACATTTCTTTGGCACTTTGAACCTATAGGCAAAGGGTTGTAAAAAAGGTGTTTGTCCTGACTTATCCCCTTGGCTGATAACACAATGCTGCCTGGCTGGTCAAGAGGACAGGTGATTTGTTGCAACAAAAGTGCCAAGAACCAGATCAACAGGAATGAGAGGGAAAAGATTGCCAAAAACCGCTATAGAGAGAGAGTGGTCACCTTGGACTCTGAGCCAAACTTCAGAGGCTTCCTGTCTGCGATGGTGTCTATGTTTACATCTGGGCTACAAGGTAAACAAACATCAAGGTCAAGGAAACGTGGGAGTCTGTCCAGAAACCATAGCACCTCTGACAGGTCCGAAAGGCTGCTTCAATTGTTCTCAGACATGTTCTAAAACCTGTCTACCAGATATGAAAGGTCTGCATGGCAGCTTCAATTGTTCTCAGACATGTTCTATAACCTGTCTACCAGATATGAAAGGTCTGCATGGCAGCTTAAACTGTTCTCAGACATGTTCTATAACCTGTCTACCAGATATGAATGGTCTGCATGGCAGCTTAAACTGTTCTCAGACATGTTCTAAAACCTGTCTACCAGATATGAATGGTCTGCATGGCAGCTTAAACTGTTCTCAGACATGTTCTAAAACCTGTCTACCAGATATGAATGGTCTGCATGGCAGCTTAAACTGTTCTCAGACATGTTCTAAAACCTGTCTACCAGATATGAATGGTCTGCATGGCAGCTTAAACTGTTCTCAGACATGTTCTATAACCTGTCTACCAGATATGAATGGTCTGCATGGCAGCTTAAACTGTTCTCAGACATGTTCTAAAACCTGTCTACCAGATATGAATGGTCTGCATGGCAGCTTAAACTGTTCTCAGACATGTTCGATAAAACTGTCCAAAACCTTACCCAGCATATGAATGGTCTGCATGGCAGCTTAAACTGTTCTCAGACATGTTCTAAAACCTGTCTACCAGATATGAATGGTCTGCATGGCAGCTTAAACTGTTCTCAGACATGTTCTAAAACCTGTCTACCAGATATGAATGGTCTGCATGGCAGCTTAAACTGTTCTCAGACACAGGCCTTTAAGATGATTTAGAAGGGAAAGTGCAGGGGTGATTTGGGGTTGGCAATTTCTTTCACTTTACCTTCATTTTTTTATCAGTTGGAGGTACATATTAAGCTAGTTACATTGTAAGAAACTTCTCTAGGTAGGTACAGTCCATTTTCACATTTCCATTTTCAAACTCCAGTGAAGTCCAGCTACAGTCATAACATAATCCTGACATCACAATCACATCACGGCCTGGTTACTACGGTGACCCCATTAACAAGTAGGTTACCATGGGGACATCTTAGCCCTGAGATAAACAACAATACCATGTCTGAAAATATCCAGACCTCATCTCCATTCTTCCCCTCCCTCCCTCCCTCCCTCCCTCCCTCCCTCCCTCCCTCCCTCCCTCCCTCCCTCCCTCCCTCCCTCCCTCCCTCCCTCCCTCCCTCCCTCCCTCCCTCCCTCCCTCCCTCATGCATAATGCATTATAATTTATCCAGTACAAGGATGTGGGAACATGGCAGTTCCACAGAGTCTTCTGCCTTTCTCAGTCGGATGTCACGCGAATGGGTCCATGAATCCTACGAACTCTCACTCCTTCTCGCACCCTCTCTCTCTCTCTGGTCTTTTTACACTCTTAGAAAAAAGGTGCTATCTAGAACCTGAAAGGGTTCTTCGGCTGTCCCCATAGGAAAACCATTTGAAGAATCCTTTTTGGTTCCAGGTAGGGTTCTCCTATGGGGACAGCCAAAGAAACCTTTTGGGAACCCTTTTTATCTAAGAGTGTATCCCTCTCTTTTCTTCCTATCTCTCTCTCTCTCTCTCTCTCTCTCTCTCTCTCTCTCTCACTTTCCCTCCCTCTCCCTCTATCCCACCCTCCATTCCTCTCCCTCTCTCTCCCCACCAGACACGTGGCCGGAGAGAGCAGACAGCCATCTGGGAGTGGTGGCCGGCTTTGTCTGGGTCCATCGCGGACCCCCACCCCCCCCCCAAAACACCCCTCACCCACTCACCATTACTATCCCCAAATGTGAAAGTCTCTTCTCATACAATCTGCACATATACATATGCAAATGTGTGTGTGAGTGTGTTTGTGTGTGTGTGTGGTGGGGGGGGGGGGGGGTCGCTAAGAGCAGCCGTCATCACACACACAGAGAGAAGAGACATATTCATCCGATATCTTCACGCCAAACTAACACCCGATGCGTGTGCCGCTCAAGAAAATAAAGACGTATGTTTGAGAGAAAGAGAGAAACAGAAAAAGAGAGAAAGAGAGCTCATGTTTAAAGAAGAGGGGAAGACAAGAAGAACCTGCCCATATACAAAGAGAGTAATAGTTGGAGATTTGTGAAATACATGCACATTTTATGGTACACACACACACATATACAGCACCAGTCAAACGTTTGGACATACCTACTTATTCAAGGGTTTTCTTTATTTTTTTTATATTTTCTACATTGTAGAATAATAGTGAAGACATCAAAACTATGAAATAACACATGGAATCATGTAGGAACCAAAAAAGTGTTAAACAAATCAAAATATATTTGAGATTTGAGATTCTTCAAGTAGCCACCCTTTGCCTTGAAGACAGCTTTGCACACTCTTGGAGAGTGAGGGACAGGTCGAGAGAGAAATTTGAGTTATCAAGGCGACAGACAGTGACACGTTCAATACTGCCTTGCACATACTTGCCTGCATCTAGCTGATCTAGGGTGTAATCATTAGTCCAACGGTTGTAAACAGGATTTTTTTGCACACTCTTGGCATTCTTTCAACCAGCTTCATCAGGTAGTCACCTGGAATGCATTTCATTAAAAGGTGTGTCTTGTTAAAAGTTCATTTGTGGAACTTCTTTCCGTCTTAATGCATTTGAGCCAAACAATTGGTGACAAGGTAGGGGTGGTTAACAGAAGATTTGGTAAAATACCAAGTTCATATTACGGCAAGAACAGCTCAAATAAGCAAAGAGAAACGACAGTCCGTCATTACTTCAAGTAAAAGAAGTTCAGTCAATCCGGAAAATCTCAAGAACTTTGAAAGTTTCTTCAAGTGCATCAAGCACAATGATTGAAACTGCCTCTCATGAGGACTGCCACAGGAAAGGAAGGACCCAGAGTTAACTCTGCTGCCAGAGGATGAGTTCATTAGGGTTTAACTGCACCTCAGATTGCAGAAAAATAAATGCTTTACAGAGTTCAAGTAACAGGACACATCTCAACATCAACTGTTCAGAGGAGACTGCATGAATCAAGCTTTCATGGTGGTCGAATTGGCTACAAAGAAGCCACTACTAAAGGACACAAATAGGAAGAAAAGACTTGCTTGGGCCAAGAAACACGAGCAATGGACATTAGACCGGTGGAAATCTGTCCTTCAGTCTGATGAGTCCAAATTTGAGATTTTTTGGTTCCAACCGCCGTGTCTTTGTGAGATGCAGAGTAGGTGAACGGATGAACTCTGCATGTGTGGTTCCCACCGTGAAGCATGGAGGAGGAGGTGTGATGGTTGTGGGGGGTGCTTTGCTGGTGACACTGTCGGTGATTTATTAAGAATTCAAGGTGCACTTAACCAGCTTGGTTACCACAGCATTCTGCAGCGATACGCCATCCTATCTGGTTTGCGCTTAGTGGAACTATCATTTGTTTTTCAACAGGACAATAACCCAAAACACACCTCCAGGCTGTGTAAGGTCTATTTGACCAAGAAGGAGAGTGATGGAGTGCTGCATCAGATGACCTGGCCATCACAATCACCCGACTACAACCCAATTGAGATGGTTTGGGATGAGTTGGACTGCAGAGTGAAGAAAAAAGCAGCCAACAAGTTCTCAGCATATGTGGGAACTGCTTCAAGGCTGTTGGAAACGCATTCCAAGTGAAGCTGGTTGAGAGAATGCCAAGAGTGTGCACAGCTGTCATCAAGGCAAAGGGTGGCTACTTTGAAGAATCTCAAATATAAATATATTTTGATTTGTTTTAAGACTTTTTTGGTTACTACACAATTCCATATGTGTTATTTCATAGTTTTGATGTCTTCACTATTATTCTACAATTTAGAAAATAGTAAAAATAAAGAAAAACCTTTGAATGAGTAGGTTGTGTCCAAACTTTTGAATGGTACTGTATATCCACAATTGCCCTCTGGCACAAAGACACATATATGAGGAATTTCTTCATAAATATAAAAAAATAATCGATCAATGAAAGCTACTTGGAACAAGATGTTTCAACAACAAGCCCACCATCTCCCCTGACGCCCTGACCATAGAGAGCCCTTGTTTCTCAATGGTGTAGTAGTTCAAGGCATGACTTGGTGTTTTGGTATGGTTCCCAATTAGAGGCAGCTGGTAATCGTTGCCTCTGATTGGGGATCATATTTAAGTAGCTATTTTTCCCACCTGTGTTTGTGGGATATTGTTTTGTGTATTGTGCATGTAGCACCACGTAGTCACGTTTCGTTGTTCGTTTATTGATATATTTTGTTTTGGCTAAGTTTCACTTTGGAATAAAGATGTGGAACTCTACACACGCTGCGCCTTGGTCTGATCATTTCCAAGATCGTGACACACGATGGGAAAGAAACACATATTTTCATAGATCAGACATGAATATCTCAATGAATATTTCATAAAAAAATGCCTTAAGACAATGAAATAGTCCATTGATTAGTTGGTGTGGTGGTTAGTCCATAAGGGTTAGAATGGGGTTTTCTTGGTTAAATGTTAAGGCGATCTTCTAACTACTTAGCATGTACGATGTGATGTGTTCCCACATAAAGAAATACTATAGTATATACTACTCTTTTTTTACTCCAGTATTTATAGTGTAGTAAACTGTTTTTGAAGACTTTACTGAGTTCTGCAAAAACACTACAGTGAATACTGTAGGATTTACTGTAGTATACTGAAGTATTTACAGTTTACTATAGTATAAATACTGTAGTAAAAAAAAGAGTGGTATATACTATAGTAATTACTGTAGTGTTGTGCGGCCTGTAATATACTGTTGTATTTACTGTAGTGTTTTTGGGGACATTACTGCAGCATTTACTAAAGGCTTTCTCCTTTAGGAAACCTACTGGAGAAATACTCAAAGAGCTAATTTTCCATAACCTGTAGGTAGGTAGGTAGGTAGGAAGGAAGGAAGGAAGGAAGGAAGGAAGGAAGGAAGGAAGGAAGGAAGGAAGGAAGGAAGGAAGGAAGGAAGGAAGGAAGGAAGGAAGGAAGGAAGGAAGGAAGGAAGGAAGGAAGGAAGGAAGGAAGGAAGGAAGGAAGGAAGGAAGGAAGGAAGGAAGGAAGGAAGGAGGCTAGGTCCTGAACAGAGAGTTCAGAACTTCTGCTCTTTTTCATAACCTGTAAGGAACACAATATATGGTCTACACTTGGCATGTAGGTTTCTCACGTGTGGCACACATTTGGATATGGGGGAGGGGAATGGGCAGGGTATATGCAACTTAAATACTGTAGTATTTACTACAGTAAAAAAATGAGTTTTTGCGGAGTGTAGTGTTTTTGCTGACATTTCTGTATTTACTACAGTGTTTTGTTGGTGGATTTTACTATAGTATTCTACAGTATACTACACAATTCTATAGTAAGTACTACACATGATCAAGGGATACTACAGTGTATAGTATTCTACAGTATACTACAGTTTATTACAGAATTCCATAGTAAGTAATGTACTATTCTATTGTAAACTATAGTCTTCTTTATGTGGGTTTGGACTGAATTTCTAGCCTGATCCCAGATCTGTTTGTGCTGTTTTGCCATCTCATATAGTCACTGTCATGCCATTAATGACCATCACAAGACAGTAAAAACAGATCTGGGATCAGGCTACTGGATATCTGCCTGAACTTCAGTCCCGTGCCTGTGACCATTTCTCATCAGCTAAATACACCAGACCTGAGTACAGGAAGACAACAGGAACACCTGTGAAGCAAGTGCAGAAAGGTGACTCCTCTAAGCCCTTCAATTCTCACCACCAACACCTTCAGCATAACACTTCGTCACACACGGAACAGAGTAACACACACACACACACACACCTGAAATGAGAAGAGAAAAGTTATTTGTAGTACAATGTTGACCAGGCTCTTCTAGAACTCTCCTGGGACAGTCCCTGAGGTGATTAAGGACAAATTAGAGAACAACATGTTTCTGTACATTACTGTGTAGGACATTAAACACACACGCACACAACCGTTTGAGGCATGAGGTTATAAACACAGACACACACACAACACACACACTTGCATACAAAGGGCCTTTATGCACCTTATGTGTGTCGTCCATATCAAATCCATTCTCTCTCTCCACTCTCATGTTAGCTGTAATGTTTTCTGTACACAATAGGAACTAAAGCTGTGAGCATCATATTGCCCACCAACACCCCTCCCCTGCTGTCCCCACACGTTTATGAGGACTTCTTGTTCATCTTTTAATTTGTTCACACACTCCTCCCTTTCCTTCGCTCTTTCTCTGTACTCTTTATTTTCTGTATCATCCTGGCCTGTGGCCCCAGGTTAGAGGTTCTGTTCCCTGTGTTTCCTACACACACGCACACACACACGCACGCACACACACACACACGCACGCACACAGACACTGGCTGGCTAACCAGTCTGAACTGGTTCTGACATAGGTGAACCAGAGCCTTGTCCTTTTTCGCCTCCAGACAAAAAATAACCTGGTGGCATTCGATCTAGACTCAGCAGGTATGAGGGAGATGTGTGTGTGTGTGTGTGTGTGTGTGTGTGTGTGTGTGTGTGTGTGTGTCTCCCTAGACCTTCCAGGCCTGGACCACTGCCAAGTTCATCTGTTAATGGACAGCCACTCTGAGGGCCGAGCCATCCCCCCTTCCCTCTCTCCCTCCTCTCCCCCTCCAGCAGCCGTCCCTGCTCACGACCCCCCCGCCCCCCCCAACCTCCCCAACCCACCATGCCTGCCCAGATACAGGCCTCTCCCCTCCCCTCTCCCTCTCT